>NC_084584.2:9845000-9900000 GCF_033978685.3 Nerophis lumbriciformis | reverse complement strand
GGAAATATTCTGTAACAAGTGTAAACATTTCAACAAAAGTAAAAGTATTGCTTATTTGCTAAAATGTGCAAAAATAAAGCTAAACATCCAATACAAAAAAGTGTACAGTGTAAACATTTCAACAAAAGTAAAAGTATTGCTTATTTTGCTTAATAACACAACAATGATAGTATGATTAAAGTGAAAGTTAATTGTTCGTTTGTACATAGTATATGTAACTGTTAATGTTGTAAAAGGTATTTGCACAACTAATTAACGTTAGCGTTTGTGACACGTCTTGTGCCGTGGGGTTCTTTCAGGACCGACAGACTGAACGCCAGACGGCTTTGCCAGGTTTACAATCTTTTAATTTTACACAAAGTCGTTTCTCTTCCAACTGCGCGGATCGCGCACCTGGGCACGATTGCGGCGTCGCTCCCGGCGCGCCCCGCCTCGCCGCTCGCTCGCCGCCGCCGCCTCTCCACAGCGTTAAAGAGGAGCGCGTCTTTGTAAACACTGAACAGGCACGCCAAACGCGCCTCTCAGAGCGAAACGGTGCTTTAGTTTATGAATTTACAACGCAGATACAAATGACACATTCATGTTTTTGTGTAATAATGACAACGTATACGCATGCGGACGATTGACTTGTTGATGGTGATGGCAAGAACGCTGTCGGGGGTTTTCTTTTCAAATGTTCGTTCATAGCCGTTGTGCTGCTATGATAGGCCATTTCCGCTCGACACAGTGTGCATACAACAACAATATTAGGCCGTTTATTGAAATACTCCCACACTTTTGACGACTTTTGGCGTGCTTTTTTCCCCTCGCTCGCATCGTCTGCTTTGCGCTCCGCCATGACAGTAAAGTAGAGTGACGTAAATATGCGACGCGCCGACGCACAAAAACGGCGTGGACGTATTTACGTAACCGATGACGTCGACTACGTCGATGCGTCGTTTCAGCCTTAGACACGAGTGTTGCTGTTTCTTTATATCAGATCAATGACCTATAATATCACAATGAATAATTGCAGCCCTTTGAGACGCCTGTGATTAAGGGCTTTATAAGTAATGAAGTGAATTTATATAGTGACTCAAGTGCTTTACATAGTGAAACCCAATATCTAAGTTACATTTAAAGCAGTGTGGGTGGCACTGGGAGCAGTGTGGGTATAAAGTGTCTTGCCCAAGGACACAACAGCAGTGACTAGGATGGCGGAAGCGGGGATCGAACCTGGAACCCTCAAGTTGCCGGCACGGCCACTCTACCAACCGAGCTATGCCGCCCACTTTGATTGATTGATTGATTGATTGAATAAAACAAGGTGCAGCATTTACTTATATGACCCAATGCAAACAACCTTCCCTAGTCATGGTGCAAAAAAAAAAAAAAAAAAGTTAAAAAATGCAACTTATACTTTTAAGTACACTTTCTGCCGTGCACCGCTTTATTTTTGTTTTATTAAGATTTTTGGCGAGTGCGTGTTTTTCCTGTATTTTGTACAATTGATTTGTTATACTCACTTCGTCCGCCAGATGGCGACAAAGTAGCAGCGCCGATAACAGCAAACGTTTAAAATGAATGCAATCTCCATGTCCTCTCGCGGGGCAAATTGAAGATGTCGGCAGGCCGCACTTGGCCCGCAGGCCTTCGTTTGGACACCCCCTAGATTAGGCCTGAGTGCATCACCCAGGTTGATGGTGAAAAGAATGAAGAGCAATCGATCACTCGGAATCGGTTAAAAGCCCGCAGCTCCCATGTCAGCAGCGTTGTAGGAGCACACCTTCTGGCAGCAATAACCGCCATTGTCCTCCTTTTGGCTGCCATTGCTGTCTGCTAATTACAAAGAAGAGATTTTGGTCGATGAGAAGGCGGCTGCAGGTCATGTGATGCATCACAGATGTAGTGCCCTCGATTAGTCATTTCACATGTTATTAGCGGTGAGACTTGATAAGATTTTCCAGTTCCCATTCCACTTTTGAGTCGGTTCCTAAACGGTTCGCTTATCGAGTTTTATTTGGAAAGAAAGGTGACTTAGCATCAATGTTGTTTAGTTTAGAGCACAGGTGTGGAACTCAAGGCCCGGGGGCCAGATCTGGCCCACGACATCATTGTATCCGGCCCGCAAACACCTGGAAATGATATGTGTCAACAAAGTACTTCATATTTATTTTTTCCGTTTTGACAGAAAAAATATATGTACTGCTTAAAATTGTATACTTTTTTTAACTTTAATCGTAACCATTATTGCAACAAATATTACAGTATATATTATCATACTTTCCAAACACGTCTTTGTCTAAATAAAAATACTTAACTTTGCAACAAACAACCCATCAAATTAATAAAATATTTTGTCTGCTAAAATTCAGTGGGTGTGGCTATTAATTAATCAAATTAGTCATGTGAATAAGCTATTCAGAGGCCAGCAAGAACCACGTCACGCTTACAGTACAGTGGAACCTCGATTTACGAACTTAATTGGTTCTTGAACAGGGTTCGTAAATCGAAAAGTTTGTATAGTGAAGCAAATTTCCTCGTAAGCAATGTAGATATGAATAATGGACACAATAAAAGTGCTTTGCAGTACTGTACTTCAAACAAACTACAGAAGTCCCTATGGTGCCCTCACAAACAATCAGAAATCACACAACTATTTAACATATAAGGGGCCCTATTATGCAAAACAACTTTTCTTACCTATTGGTACCTGCTGTTGTGTATTTGGCCTGGAAATGTGAAATCAAACCATGGAGGTATTGCGGATGTATTTATAAAACCACCTTCGCCGTTTGGAATTTGCCCTTTTGGTGACGGTTTTCCCCCCAAGTGTGGCTTCATCAGACTCTCCGTATATGGGGAGAGGTTATCTTCTCCTCCGCTGTGTAACGGCATATTTGGCTCAATCTAAAAGTTTGTAAATCGAGGGGTTGGTAAATCGAGGTTCCACCTTATCTGACTTCTTGAAAATAGAAGTGTATCTAACTAATGTGAAATATGTAACTACTCGTCCCTCAGGCACTTTGACACAAAATGAAATGATCTTTAAGCGGCTGCACCTTGGAACCGTGTCCTACGGTACGGACACTATGGATGAGATCCAGAGCCACATAGTCCGGTCCTACGCCCAGGTGAGTCCCTGTCCAATCCCGTTGCTGACTCCCACGGCCAGGTAAAAGAAGCGCCCGGCCTCCTGTCGTCCGTTCTTCTCCCAGGGGACCTCCTCCGGCGCCACGCCGTCCCGGAAGTCCCAGACGCCGGGCCCGAAAGTCCGCAAGAGCGTCAGCAGCCGCATCAACGAGGCGGTGAAGGCCATCGCCCTGTGCCACAACGTCACGCCCGTCTACGAGACCAGCGGCGAGACCGAGTTCGCCGAGGCCGACCAGGACTTCAGCGATGACAACCGCACCTACCAGGCCTCCAGCCCCGATGAGGTACACACCGTAGGGAAGTCCAGGGAATTCCCATTCAAACCAGTGGGGACATTTCTCAAAATGTTTTACATTTTTTCAATCCAATTCCGACCTTTCAACTGCTCTTCCCAAAACATGTTTCCCCTTTACCAAAATTCCTGATTTTCCCGGAATTTCCGGTCATTTTCTCCCCACTGACAAAGAATAGGAATCGACTGCATATCCCACATTTCTTATCTGATTAGAACCATTCCAACGTCCACACACTGCGCTTACCCTGTCATGGTTCCGAAAATTCCCCGATTTCCCGGAATTACCAGGGATTTCCCCCCTATTGAAAATGAATGGGCAATTTACAAACCTCTCCATACCCCACACTTCTCAAACGATTCGAGCCGTTCCACCACCCACTCACTCACCTTGGACAATCAAACTACCATTTTCCAAGTTCGAAAAAAATTCCAGGAAGTACCAGAATTTTAAATTTTTCCAAATATCTATTTTCACCACTTCCTCGAAAGTTTTCACAGTCCACATTTTTCAACCTTTTTTGACCAGTCCACCTTCAAAACATTACTTTTAATTTGGATAACAAAACTACCATTTTTCTTTTCGTACAAACTCCCGGTTTAGCCGAAATTCCAGGAATTCCAAAATTCCTATTTAAATTCAAACTGTTACTATATCAACATTTGTCAACCGATTCCAAAAAATTCCAACACCAACCCATTGATATCATCCAGGATCAATATTTTCTAAAATTCCCGGTTTTCCCGAAATTCCCAAATGAAACGAACATTTCTCAAAATGTTTTGTATTTTTTTAAACCCGATTCCGACCTTTCAACCATCCACCCACACTGCTCTTCCCATATATCGCACACAAAACATGTTTCCCCTTTACCAAAATTCCCATTTTTTCCGGAATTTCCGGTAATTTTCTATTTTTCAACCTTTTTTGACCAGTCCACCTTCAAAACATTACTTTTAATTTGGACAACAAAACTACCATTTTTCTTTTCGTACAAACACCCGGTTCAGCCGAAATTCCAGGAATTCCAAAATTCCTATTTAAATTCAAACTGTTACTATATCAACATTTTTCAACCGATTCCAAAAAATTCCAGCACCAACCCATTCATATCATCCAGAATCAATATTTTCAAAAATTCCCGGTTTTCCCGAAATTCCCAAATGAAACGAACATTTCTCAAAATGTTTTGCATTTTTTTAAACCCGATTCCGACCTTTCAACCATCCACCCACACTGCTCTTCCCATATATCGCACACAAAACATGTTTCCCCTTTACCAAAATTCCCGGTTTTCCCGGAATTTCTGGTCATTTTCTCCCCACTGACAATGAATAGGAATCGACTGCATGTCCCACATTTCTCATCCGATTAGAGTCGTTCCAACATCCACACACTGCGCTGGTTCCGAAAATTCCCCAATTTCCTGGAATTACCAGGGATTTCCCCCCTATTGAAAATGAATGGGCAATTTACAAACCTCTCCATACCCCACACTTCTCAACCGATTCGAGCCGTTCCACTATCCACTCACTCACCTTGGACAATCAAACTACCATTTTCCAAGTTCGAAAAAAAATTCCAGGAATTACCAGAATTTTCAATTTTTCCAAAGCCGAATTTTCCCCTCTTCCTCGAAAGTTTTCACAGTCCACATTATTCAACCTTTTTTGACCAGTCCACCTTCAAAACATTGCTTTTAATTTGTACGACAAAACTACCATTTTTCTTTTCGTACAAACTCCCGGTTTAGCCGAAATTCCAGGAATGCCAAAATTCTTATTTAAATTCAAACTGTTACTATATCAACATTTGTCAACCGATTCCAAAAAATTCCAACACCAACCCATTGATATCATCCAGGATCAATATTTTCTAAAATTCCCGGTTTTCCCGAAATTCCCAAATGAAACGAACATTTCTCAAAATGTTTTGTATTTTTTTAAACCCGATTCCGACCTTTCAACCATCCACCCACACTGCTCTTCCCATATATCGCACACAAAACATGTTTCCCCTTTACCAAAATTCCCGGTTTTTCCGGAATTTCCGGTCATTTTCTCCCCACTGACAATGAATAGGAATCGACTGCATATCCCACATTTCTCATCCGATTAGAACCGTTCCAACATCCACACACTGCGCTTACCCTGTCATGGTTCCGAAAATTCCCCGATTTCCCGGAATTACTAGGGATTTCCCCCCTATTGAAAATGAATGGGCAATCTACAAACATCTCCATACCCCACACTTCTCAACCGATTCGAGCCGTTCCACTATCCACTCACTCACCTTGGACAATCAAACTACCATTTTCCAAGTTCGAAAAAAAATTCCAGGAATTACCAGAATTTTCAATTTTTCCAAAGCCCAATTTTCACCTCTTCCTCGAAAGTTTTCACAGTCCACATTTTTCAGCCGTTTTTGACCAGTCCACCTTCAAAACATTCCTCTTTATTTGGACAACAAAACTACCATTTTTATTTTCGTACAAACTCCCAGTTTGGCTGAAATTCCAGGAATTCCAAAATTCCCATTTAAATTCAAACTGTTACTACATCAACATTTTTCAACCGATTCCAAAAAATTCCAGCACCAACCCATTCATATCATCCAGGATCAATATTTTCAAAAATTCCCGGTTTTCCCGAAATTCCCAAATGTCCAGGGAATTCCCATTCAAACAAACATTTCTCAAAATTGTTTGCATTTTTTTAAACCCGATTCCGACCTTTCAACCATCCACCCACACTGCTCTTCCCATATATCGCACACAAAACATGTTTCCCCTTTACCAAAATTCCCGGTTTTATCTGAATTTCCGGTAATTTTCTATTTTTCAACCTTTTTTGACCAGTCCACCTTCAAAACATTACTTTTAATTTTGACAACAAAACTACCATTTTTCTTTTCGTACAAACACCCGGTTCAGCCGAAATTCCAGGAATTCCAAAATTCCTATTTAAATTCAAACTGTTACTATATCAACATTTTTCAACCGATTCCAAAAAATTCCAGCACCAACCCATTCATATCATCCAGAATCAATATTTTCAAAAATTCCCGGTTTTCCCGAAATTCCCAAATGAAACGAACATTTCTCAAAATGTTTTGCATTTTTTTAAACCCGATTCCGACCTTTCAACCATCCACCCACACTGCTCTTCCCATATATCGCACACAAAACATGTTTCCCCTTTACCAAAATTCCCGGTTTTCCCGGAATTTCTGGTCATTTTCTCCCCACTGACAATGAATAGGAATCGACTGCATGTCCCACATTTCTCATCCGATTAGAGTCGTTCCAACATCCACACACTGCGCTGGTTCCGAAAATTCCCCAATTTCCTGGAATTACCAGGGATTTCCCCCCTATTGAAAATGAATGGGCAATTTACAAACCTCTCCATACCCCACACTTCTCAACCGATTCGAGCCGTTCCACTATCCACTCACTCACCTTGGACAATCAAACAACCATTTTCCAAGTTCTAAAAAAAATTCCAGGAATTACCAGAATTTTCAATTTTTCCAAAGCCGAATTTTCCCCTCTTCCTCGAAAGTTTTCACAGTCCACATTATTCAACCTTTTTTGACCAGTCCACCTTCAAAACATTGCTTTTAATTTGTACGACAAAACTACCATTTTTCTTTTCGTACAAACTCCCGGTTTAGCCGAAATTCCAGGAATTCCAAAATTCCTATTTAAATTCAAACTGTTACTATATCAACATTTGTCAACCGATTCCAAAAAAATCCAACACCAACCCATTGATATCATCCAGGATCAATATTTTCTAAAATTCCCGGTTTTCCCGAAATTCCCAAATGAAACGAACATTTCTCAAAATGTTTTGTATTTTTTTAAACCCGATTCCGACCTTTCAACCATCCACCCACACTGCTCTTCCCATATATCGCACACAAAACATGTTTCCCCTTTACCAAAATTCCCGTTGTTTCCGGAATTTCCGGTCATTTTCTCCCCACTGACAATGAATAGGAATCGACTGCATATCCCACATTTCTCATCCGATTAGAACCGTTCCAACATCCACACACTGCGCTTACCCTGTCATGGTTCCGAAAATTCCCCGATTTCCCGGAATTACTAGGGATTTCCCCCCTATTGAAAATGAATGGGCAATCTACAAACATCTCCATACCCCACACTTCTCAACCGATTCGAGCCGTTCCACTATCCACTCACTCACCTTGGACAATCAAACTACCATTTTCCAAGTTCGAAAAAAAATTCCAGGAATTACCAGAATTTTCAATTTTTCCAAAGCCCAATTTTCACCTCTTCCTCGAAAGTTTTCACAGTCCACATTTTTCAGCCGTTTTTGACCAGTCCACCTTCAAAACATTCCTCTTTATTTGGACAACAAAACTACCATTTTTATCTTCGTACAAACTCCCAGTTTGGCCGAAATGCCAGGAATTCCAAAATTCCCATTTAAATTCAAACTGTTACTACATCAACATTTTTCAACCGATTCCAAAAAATTCCAGCACCAACCCATTCATATCATCCAGGATCAATATTTTCAAAAATTCCCGGTTTTCCCGAAATTCCCAAATGTCCAGGGAATTCCTATTCAAACGAACATTTCTCAAAATTGTTTGCATTTTTTTAAACCCGATTCCGACCTTTCAACAATCCACCCACACTGCTCTTCCCATATATGGCACACAAAACATGTTTCCCCAATATTTTCAAAAATTCCCGGTTTCAACCATCCAACCACACTGCTCTTCCCAAAACATGTTTCCCCTTTACCAAAATTCCCGGTTTTCCCCGAATTTCCGGTCATTTTCTCCCCATTGACAATGAATAGGAATCGACTGCATATCCCACATTTCTTATCCGATTAGAACCGTTCCAACATCCACACACTCCGCTCACCCTTTCCCGGTTCCGAATATTCCCCGATTTCCCGGAATTACCAGGAATTTCCCCCCATTGAATATGAATGGGCAATTTACAGACCTCTCCATACACCACATTTCTCTCAACCGATTCCAACATCCACACACTCCGCTCACCCTTTCCTGGTTCCAAAAATTCTCAGATTTCCCGGAATTACCAGGAATTATAACGGCATTTTAGCTTTTGCGGTTAGCTTCTTGTGTCGTCCTGCTCGTTGTGTGTGTGTGTGTGTGTGTGTGTGTGTGTGTGTGTCTAGCATGCTTAACCATTCCTTTGCCTCTCGTCCTCCAGTGATACTCCTACTTGGAGGAAGCTGTGTTTATTATCCGCCATGGTGGTGACAATTAGTACACTATATTGCCAAAAGTATTTGTCCACCCAATCAAATGATGAGAATCAGGTGTCCTAATCACTTGGCCCGGCCACAGGTGTAAAAAATCGAGCACTTAGGCATGGAGACTGTTTCTACAAACATTTGTGAAAGAATGGGCCGCTCTCAGTGATTTCCAGCGTGGAACTGTCATAGAATGCCACCTGTGCAACAAATCCAGTCGTGAAATGTCCTCGCTCCTAATTATTCCAAAGTCAACTGTCGCCTTTAATATTAGAAAATGGAAGAGTTTGGGAACAACAGCAACTCAGCCGCCAAGTGGTAGGCCACGTAAAGTGACAGAGTGACATAGTACAAAGACTTTCTGCACAGTCAGTTGCTACAGAGCTCCAAACTTGTGACCTTCCAATTAGCCCACGTACAGTACGCAGAGAGCTTCATGGAATGGGTTTCCATGGCCAAGCAGCTGCATCTAAGCCATACATCACCAAGTCCAATGCAAAGTGTGTGATGCAGTGGTGTAAAGCACGTCACCACTGGACTCTAGAGCAGTGGAGACGCCTTCTCTGGAGTGATGAATCACACTTTTCCATCTGGCAATCTGATGGACCAGTCTGGGTTTGGAGGTTGCCAGGAGAACGCTACATTTCGGACTGCATTGTGCCGAGTGTGAAATTTGGTGGAGGAGGAATTATGGTGTGGAGTTGTTTTTCAGGAGTTGGGCTTGGCCCCTTAGTTCCAGTGAAAGGAACTTTGAATGCTCCAGGATACCAAAACATTTTGGACAATTCCATGCTCCCAACCTTATGGGCCCCCTCCTCTTCCAACATGACTGTGCACCAGTGCACAAAGCCAGGTCCATAAAGACATGGATGACAGAGTCTGGTGTGGATGAACTTGACTGGCCTGCACAGAGTCCTGACCTGAACCCCATAGAACACCTTTGGGATGAATTAGAAGGGAGACTGAGAGCCAGGCCTTCTCTACCAACATCAGTGTGTGACCTCACCAATGCGCTTTTGGAAGAATGGTGGAAAATTGCTATAAACACACTCCGCAACCTTGTGGACAGCCTTCCCAGAAGAGTTGAAGCTGTAATAGCTGCAAAAGGTGGACCCACATCATATTCAAGCCTATGGGTTAGGAATGGGATGGCACTTCAAGTTCATATGTGAGTCAAGGCAGGTGGCCTAATACTTTTGGCAATGTAGTGCACCTTAGAAGCAGTTTCACATTCCTGCAACCCCTGCATGTGTGCAACAAGGACTAGGGAAATGTGGCCCAGCAAGTGTTGAAAGTCCAAGGTTGTGACCTCCTTGCAGGGGTTAAGTTATTTAAATGTCTGCAGTGGCTCGCTGAGAATTTATGACTCGGACCAAAGGAAGTGCGGAACAATGGATGCTAGCATGTTAGACTTTGAGCGAGTTAAAGATAATTGCCGGTGATAGATGAATCTCCCTCCATTTGTGCCTCTTGATGTATGTATTTATTTACATCCCCGCTCGCTCTCCCCAATGTCAAATGAATCCACTCACTCGGACTGATCAATATTTAATTATCTCTGAGAGGTGACGAGTGGCTCATGTCTGTCGCGCTCCCGTCGTCGCTTTCACACTCCTAATTTGGGGGTCTGCGATCATGTGACTCTCTAAATCAGGGGTGTCCAAACTTTTTCCACTAAGGGCAGCGCACTTTTTCATTTTTAAAACCATTTCAATTGATATATATATATATTTTTTTTTAACCCAAGTTTAGTCCTGAAAGGGTCTCAGTCGTTAAAAAAAAATATATATATATATTTTTTCAACGCTTAAATCTCTAGATCACAGGTGTCAACTCAAGGCCCGGGGGCCAAATCTGGCCCGCCACATTATTTTATGTGGCCGGCGAAAGCCTGGAAATATGCGTTAATAAAATGCTTAATCTTTTCTTACTAAATATATCTGCATGTACTCCATTGTCAGGTTCAAACACTGATGACATCTATTAAACAGACACAAGAAGCAAGGAATCATGCAGAGACAGAGTTCAATTTAGCTCATGAGGAGAACGCATGGAGCTGCACACATTTAGTCACAGTCACGCCCTACGCTCTAAGGCAGTGGTTCTCAACCTTTTTTCAGTGATGTACCCCCTTTGAACATTTTTTTAAATTCAAGTACCCCCTAATCAGAGCAAAGCATTTTTGGTTGAAAAAAAGAGATAAAGAAGTAAAATACAGCACTATGTCATCAGTTTCTGATTTATTAAATTATATAACAGTGCAAAATATTACTCATTTGTAGTGGTCTTTCTTGAACTATTTGGGAAAAAAAGATATAAAAATAACTAAAAACTTGTTGAAAAATAAACAAGTGATTCAATTATAAATAAAGATTTCTACACATAGAAGTAATCATCAACTTAAAGTAATCAAAAACTTAATAGAGATCCATCTGGATTCATGAACTTAATTCTAAATATTTCTTCACAAAAAAAGAAATCTTTAACATCAATATTTATGGAACATGTCCACAAAAAATCTAGCTGTCAACACTGAATATTGCATTGTTGCATTGTTGCATTGTAATGAATGGAATAGCCTACTTGATTTGATGTTCAGTTTATGAACTTACATTCATATTTTGTTGAAGTATTATTCAATAAATATATTTATAAAGGATTTTTGAATTGTTGCTATTTTTAGAATATTAAAAAAAAAATCTCACGTACCCCTTGGCATACCTTCAAGTACCCCCAGGGGTAGGCGTACCCCCATTTGAGAACCACTGCTCTAAGGTACAGTTCCCGCGTTCCTCTATTTATTCAGGAGTTCCCCAGTCAACATCACTGAGGCCGCCTCTAAAGGGAGTGGTCACACATATCATGCAAAGCAGCTTCCAGTACGCACAATACGTGACAGAATGTGCTGGGGGCCTTGTGATTTCGCCTTGTCTCTGCTTCGTCTGCGTGCTGACGTCTTATCTTCGTTGAGGTACTTGAAGTCCTTGGCTGTTAGCGGGCTAAAACAAAGATAACATCTGCGGCTGAGGCCACCCCTCATATGCCGTGGAAGATAGCAAGTTTTGTCCTTGCACAGATAGAAAAGTCTAACTTGAGCACAATAGATAATAACTATAGCATCGGCCTTTAAGCATAAGAGTTGTGTGATAACTTATACATAATTATTCTAACATGCATGTAATTGCATATCTTTTAAAATTCAATATTATCAAAATCAAAATATTATAATTTATTCCAAAAATATTTTTTTGTAAAAAAAAAGCATAAATACTGTACTTAAATATTTGCTTGACTTATGATTTCAAAACAAATGATCAAAAATCAATCAAATTGTAGACTGTAAAATTGGCAATAGATTTTACCGTTAAATTCCGTAAAATCAACTTTGGTACTATTTTTTTTTTCATATACAGTAAAACACTAAAACATACAAAAACAAACATTAAAACAACGAGATTTTACGGTAAAAAAAACAAACTGGCAGCTCTGAATTTTACCGCTAAAACAGTAGTATTGTTTTTCCATTCCATCTATTCAATTTTTTTATATGCTGTAAAAAAAACAAAAAATACTGCTTTTACTGTAAAATTCTGGTGACTGAGCTGCCAGTTTTCAAAGTAAAATTTAAATATTTTTTGGCATATTTTTAATGTATTATATGTATACATGTATAGTAATATATTACTCATTGTTAAAAGCGTTACCATAACTGCGATGTGGCCCTCAATAAAAACCAGTTTGACACCCCTGCTCTGCATCAACTTCAGATCCATCTGTCGATATGAAGTTTTATTTATTTTATTTGCCAATTGTGTTAAAATAAAACCCTTTTTTATGGCAAAAAGACAGAATATGCAACATTTTCTCCCCAAAATATATCCAAGTGGAATATTTAATGTGAAGTATTCGGAGCCTTGAATAGGTCATTCTTGCATAACAACATTGATTTTGATTCATTATTATTTTTTGAGCAATGACAGTTTAAAAAAAAAAAATCCCAATAAAATTCTCAGGGATCCGAAATGTTCCCACGCATAAGTGCTTAAATTTTTTTTTAAATGTATGACTTATTTTTTCTTTCAACGCCTAAATCTTTAGATCAACTTTCGATCCGTCCGTTTTTGTTGTTGTTTTTTTGTTTGTTTAACGCCCTTTTTGTCATAGAAAACTTTGTTTTTTAATGGCAAAAATATTTCATAGTGCAACATTTGATGTGGAGTAGTTAAATAGGTCAATGATTCATAACAACATTGATTTTGATTCAATATTATTTTTTGAGCAACGACAGTTTAAAAAAACAAACAATCCCAATAAAATTCTCAGGGATCCAAAAGGCCCCACTCATAAATGTGTTAAAAGTAAGTCATACTTTTTAAATTGTTTTCCCTTTCAACACTTAAATCTGTAGATCAACTTCAGATCTATTTGTCAATTATTATTTAGTTATTTTTTTTATTTATTTTTTTTGATTCCTTTTTATCATAGAAAACTGTTTTTTATGGCAAATACACAAAATATGCAATATTTTCCCCGAAAATATTTCAAAGTGATATATTTGATTTTAAGTAACTGGAGCCTTAAAGTTAAAGTTAAAGTTAAAGTACCAATGATTGTCACACACACACTAGGTGTGGCGAAATTATTCTCTGCATTTGACCCATCACCCTTGATCACCCCCTGGGAGGTGAGGGGAGCAGTGGGCAGCAGCGGTGGCTGCGCCCGGGAATCATTTTGGTGATTTAACCCCCAATTCCAACCCTTGATGCTGAGTGCCAAGCAGGGAGGTAATGGGTCCCATTTTTATAGTCTTTGGTATGACTCGGCCGGGATTTGAACTCCCAACCTACCGATCTCAGGACGGACACTCTAACCACTAGGCCACTTAAATAGGTAAATAATTCATAATCAATCAAAGTTTATTTATATAGCCCTTAATCACAAATGCCTCAAAGGGCTTCACAAACCACAACATTGATTTTGATTCATTATTTATTTATTTTTTGCTATGAAAGTTTGAAAAAATAAAAAAATATCACTAAAATTCTTAGGGATCCAAAAGAGCCCCACTCATAAAATAGTTAAAAAATAACGTTTTTTTTTAAACTTTTAACACTTAAACCTTTAACAACATTGATCTTGATTCATTATTATATTTTGAGCAATGAAAAAAAAACAGCCTACATGTCAGCTTTGTGTTATTAGAGTCACCATTGCAACTTTTCCCCGTTCCATTTCACCTGTTTGCTGTAATAGTATTTTAAAAATGAAGCAAATTAGCCACTTTTGGACAGCGCTGCTCGAGATTGAAATTTAGTGTGACCTTTGACCCATGCTATCTTAATTTGTGCTTGGCAGCCACAGTTGGCATATCTTATCTGCAAATTAGATGGAGTAACTACTTTTTACGATGGTTTGCACATGCTTTGTATGCACTGAGAGTGGAGCAATGCACACACACACATTCTTGTATTTCTTACCTTCTTGAGACCTCTGAAAAAGGCCTCTTTAGGACCACCATTTAATTTGGAATGTTTTCTTTGTCATTGTTTTTTAATCTTCATTATTTACTTGAAGTTATTACAGTATGTAATTTATTTCATTAAAAAAAAAAAAAAATTCGCCAAAGGGGGCGCAGTTCAATTTCTTACACACACACACACTTATTACATATGTTGGCCAGGGGGGGAGCACTTCACATTTTTACACACACTTGTTATTTCATATGTTGGCCAGAGGGGGGGAACACTTCACATTTTTACACACACTTGTTATTTCATATGTTGGCCAGAGCGGGGAAGCACATCACATTTTTTACACACACTTGTTATTTCATATGTTTTAAAACCGACACGCAGGCAAGACACATTCTTGTATTTCTTACCTTCTTGAGACCTCTGAAAAAGGCCTCTTTAGGACCACCATTTTTTTTTCTTCCTTTTTTTCTGTAATTGTTTTTTATTCGTCATTATTTACTTCAAGTTATTACAGTATGTAATATATTTAATTTTTTTTAAATACATTTTGGCCAAAGGGGGCGCATTTCAATTTCTTACACACACACATGAATTACATATGTTGGCCAGGGGGGTAGCACTTCACATTTTTACACACACTTGTTATTTCATATGTTGGCCAGAGCGGGGGAGCACATCACATTTTTACATACACTTGTTATTTCATATGTTTTAAAACCGACACGCAGGAAATTTGAAAAATCCCTCCTTTTTGGGACCACCCTAATTTTGATAGATTTCCCCAGCAGGGGTGCAAATGAGACATTCTCTATTAGATGCAATGGTTTTCCGTATTGGGACCATGATTTATGTCCCGACTTGTTATGGAAGATACTTTTCCTTGTCGGTGTCCCAAGAAGGGTAGAAATACAAGAACACACACACACATTATTGTGTTTCTTAACTTCTTGAGACCTCTGAAAAAGGCCCTCTTTAGGACCACCAATTTTTTTTTTTTTTTTGTAATTGTTTTTTAATCTTCATTATTTACTTCGTTATTACAGTATTTCATTTTTTTAAATTAATTTTGGCCAAAGGGAGCGCAGTTCAATTTCTTACACACACACTTATTACATATGTTGGCCAGGGCGGGGGAGCTCTTCACATTTTTACACACACTTGTTATTTCATATGTTTTAAAACCGACACACGGGCAATTTGAAAAATCCCTCTGTCAGAATAATTGTATCTAAGTTATCACAAAACTTTGCATTGCCATGAGTTCTCGGTGAGAGGACAAAAGCAAAAGGCTTGTAAAACTCCACTGTGTAGGATGGGAAGCGACATGAAGGTGTCGGTTTCTTTGATGTATTGTAATCCACGGGAAGATTTTGTCCTGACCGAGATCTACAAAGCGGAGAGGAAGCAGGGCCTGACCCCCTTCCAGGCACCTTTTCTTTGAACTGTTTAGTGACCAAAGGCAGCGGCTGTTTACGACCCCCTTCCTTTAGATAAAGCTGTTGCCATGTAATGAGGGAAAGTCCAAATAAAAGAGGAGGCGTACAATCTTTGGTCAGAGCGTGGTGGGACACTGAACAAGAGTACAGCCCAGACGTTTCTCCTCAATTGAGCTAAATTGAATTCTGTCCCTGTTTAATTCCTTGCTTCTTTGTCTGTTTAATAGATGTCATCAGTGTTTGAACCTGTCACCCTCCTTTTTGGGACCACCCTAATTTTAATAGATGTCACCAGCAGGGGTGCCAATGAGACATTCTCTATTAGATGCAATGTTATTGGGACCATGATTTATGTCACACCTCCTCATATGGAAGATACTTTTCCTTCTTCATGTCTCAAGAAGGGTAGAAATACAAGAACACACACACACGCGCGCGCAGGATAACGAGGCACAGATGTGTGAGCATATGTAGGAAGGAGGGGGGTCGCGGGATGGATGACAGGGTCTTAACAGGAAGTTCCCATTTGTAGGTCAGAGTATAATAACAACCTTTGAGTGAGCGAAATTGAAAATGAAGCCATTGAGAGTTGAGTGGTGTGCAGCTGAAGGCTCACTCGGGGGGTCCGCAGTTCCTGCCGAGGAGGAAAAAGGGAGACAGAAAAACGCTTATCTGGCACGGAATGAAAGCTGAGTTTGAGGTCTCATAACTCTCTGATGGCTCCACACAGTGACTGTTTGTGGTGTGGACACACAAAACATTTTAATAGCACGTCAGTGGTGGTCCCCATAACGTGTGTGTGTGTGTGTGTGTGCACAGGTGGCGCTGGTGCGTTGGACGGAGAGCGTCGGCCTGACGCTGGTGAACCGAGACCTGACCTCCCTGCAGCTGAAGACTCCCTCCGGACAGGTCCTGTCCTTCTACATCCTGCAGATCTTCCCCTTCACCTCCGAGAGCAAACGCATGGGCATCATCGTCCGGGTGAGGCGCTCCGACCTCATGAAACGTCTCCGTCTCCGGGTTCACCTGAGGACACGCTGACGGCGGGCTTTCCCGCGCTTTGGTTTGCGTTCCAGGAGGAGTCGACGGGAGACGTCACTTTCTACATGAAGGGCGCCGACGTCGCCATGGCGAGCATCGTCCAGTACAACGATTGGCTGGAAGAGGAGGTAAAAGTCCTTGGACATCCAGCTTCGGTCAGCATGCGCAAACACTTCAAAGTCACATGAAGAACTGGAGGTGTGGGAATCTTGACGATCCGATTCGGAATCGAATCTCGATTCAAACCGATTCTCGCAATGTATTATTTGGTATGCTAATTATAATGACACTTGTTCAAAACAGGTTGCAGGTTTAAAATGTTCCTTCTAGGTGCATGGAGAAGGCCTAAAAGCCTCATTTTAAAAATGTATTCTCTATATATATATATATATATATATATATATATATATACACACACACACACATATATATATATATATATACATATACACACATATAAATACATATGTATATATGTGTATATGTGTATATATAATATATATATACATACACATATAATATATATATACATACACATATATATATATAGATGTATTAATATGTATATATGTATATATATCTATTAATATGTATATATATATATATATGTATTAATATGTATGTATATATATATGTATTAATATGTATATATATGTATTAATATGTATGTATATATGTATTAATATATATATATATACACGTGTATATATATGTGTTTATATATAAATGTGTGTATATATGTGTGTGTGTGTATATATATATATACACATATATATGTAAATATATATTTTTGTACATATATATATATATATATATATGTGTGTGTACATATATATATATATATATATAAGTACACACACATATATATATATATATATATATGTACAAAAATATATATTTACATATATATGTATATATATATATATACACACACACACATATATACACACATTTATATATAAACACATATATATATACACGTGTATATATATATATATATATATTAATACATACATATATATATATATATATATATATATATATATATATATATATATATGTACACTATATTGCCAAAAGTATTAGGCCACCTGCCTTGACTCACATATGAACTTGAAGTGCCATTCCATTCCTAACCCATAGGGTTCAATATGATGTGAGTCCACCTTTTGCAGCTGGGAAGGCTGTCCACAAGGTTGCGGAGTTTGTTTATAGCAATTTTCCACCATTTCTTCCAAAAGCGCATTGTTGAGGTCACACACTGATGTTGGTCGAGAAGGCCTGGCATTCAGTCTCCTTTCTAATTCATCCCAAAGGTGTTCTATCGGGTTCAGGTCAGGACTCTGTGCAGGCCAGTCAAGTTCATCCACACCAGACTCTGTCATCCATGTCTTTATGGACCTTGCTATGTGCACTGGTGCACAGTCGTGTTGGAAGAGGAAGGGGCCCGCTCCAAACTGTTCCCACAACGTTGGGAGCATGGACTTGTCCAAAATGTTTTGGTATCCTGGCGCATTCAAAGTTGCTTTCACTGGAACTAAGGGGCCAAGCCCTACTCCTGAAAAAAACAAAACACCATAATTCCTTCTCCACCAAATTTCACACTCGGCACAATGCAGTCCGAAATGTAGCGTTCTCCTGGCAACCTCCAAACCCAGACTGGTCCATCAGATTGCCAGATGGAAATTCGTGTCTCCACTGCTCTAGAGTCCAGTGGTGACGTGCTTTACACCACTGCATCCCACACTTTGCATTGGACTTGGTGATGTATGGCTTAGATGCATCTGCTCGGCCATGGAAACCCATTCCATGAAGCTCTCTGCGTACTGTACGTGGGCTAATTGGAAGGTCACATGAAGTTTGGAGCTCCGTAGCAACTGACTGTGCAGAAAGTCTTTGTACTATGCTGACCTCTCTGTCAGTTTACGTGGCCTACTACTTAGTGGCTGAGTTGCTGTTGTTCCCAAACTCTTCACTTTTCTAATAATAAAGCCGATAGTTGACTTTGGAATATTTAGGAGCGAGGAAATTTCCCGACTGGATTTGTTGCACAGGTGGCATCCTATGACAGTTCCATGCTGGAAATCACTGAGAGCGGCCCATTCTTTCACAAGTGTTTGTAGAAACAGTCTCCATGCCTAAGTGCTTGATTTGATACACCTGTGGCCGGGCCAAGTGATTAGGGCACCTGATTCTGATCATTTGGATGGATGGCCAATAACTTTTGGCAATATAGTGTATCTACATGTGTATATATATATACAGTATATATATATATGTACACATATATACATATACTGTATACCGTATTTTCCGCACTATAAGGTGCAGCTAAAAACCTCCAATTTTCTCAAAAGCTGACAGTGCGCCTTATAATCCGGTGCGCCTTATATATGGACCAATATTGAACCACAACAGGTCTCCCAACTACGGGATGCATAACGTAACCCCAGCCTCTACTGTAGCGTCTTTTTTATGTGCCTTATAATGCAGTGCGCCTTATATATGAACAAAGTTTTAAAATAGGCCATTCATTGAAGGTGCGCCTTATAATCCGGTGCGCCTTATAGTGCGGAAAATGCGGTGTGTATATATATATATATATATATATATATATTTATTTATTTATTTTTATTTTTTTTATCAAATTTCGACAATTTTGAATCTATTTAGAATGGGAATGAACAAGAATCGCGATTATCGGATTTGAATTGATTTTGTTTGTGTACCCTTATTATTTTGAATAATTATT
Organism: Nerophis lumbriciformis; assembly: GCF_033978685.3. Lineage (NCBI taxonomy): Eukaryota > Metazoa > Chordata > Actinopteri > Syngnathiformes > Syngnathidae > Nerophis > Nerophis lumbriciformis. Next base: position 9,880,605 of record NC_084584.2, on the reverse strand, counting down.
ATAATAAAAACTTTTTCAAAACAGGTTACAGGTTTCAAAAGCTCCTTCCGGTTGCATGGAGATACCTAAAAACCTCATTTTAAAAATGTATTCTTACTTGTATGTATGTATATATATATATATATATATGTAAATGTGTATATATATATATATATATATATATATATATATATGTATATATATATATATATATGTATATGTACACATGTGTATATATATATATATATATATATATATATATATATATATATATGTATGTATGTATGTATATATGTATATATATATATATATATTTATTTTTTTTAAATCAAATTTCGACAATTTTGAATCTATTTAGAATGGGAATGAACAAGAATCGCAATTTTCGGATTTGAATTGATTTTTTTGTGTACCCCTATTATTTTGAATAACAATTATAATAAAAAACTTTTTCAAAACAGGTTACAGGTTAGAAAACCTACTCAGTGGCCTAGTGGTTAGAGTGTCCGCCCTGAGATCGGTAGATTGTGCGTTCAAACCCCGGCCGAGTCATACCAAAGACTACAAAAAATGGGACCCATTATCTCCTTGCTTGGCACTCAGCATCAAGGGTTGGAATTGGGGGTTAAATCCCCGGGCGCGGCTACCGCTGCTGCTCACTGCTCCCCTCACCTCCCAGGGTGTTATCAACGGTGATGGGTCAAATGTAGAGAATAATTTGGGAACAATGGGCTTTCTGCTTCGCTGCTCTCCCTGACCACCTGAGGGCACCACAGACTGTGGATGCTTTTAAAAAAGGCTTCTTTTTAAAAAAAAAGCCTTTTTTTTTTAGATGTATGCATACTAGTTTTAGCTATTTGGCTGTTCTAGTTTTTATTTTTATTTTTTATTATCTTTTTATTTGTATTTTTTTAATACACTGTAGCACTTTGAGGTTGTGCTTTTTACAAATAAAATATATTATTATTATTATTATTAATTTCGCAACACCTAGTGTGTGTGTTTGACTATCATTGGTACTTTAAGTAAAAACCTAATTTTAAAAATGTATTCTTACTTAAAAAAAATAATATATAAAGAATTGCAATTTGGATGTGAATTGATCTTTTCTTGTGCAGCCCGAGTACTCCAAACTGTCATTTATTTAGCAAGGAAGTTCATAGGTAAAAAAAAGTGGGTCTGTTTGGCTGCACACATGGATATATGACCATAAACAGGAGTTATTATTGCCCCCCCGTCAATAACCTCTGCTAATCAGGACATTCATCAAGAGATCAGCGGGCCGCGTCGACTCTGCTTTGCTGGTCGAAAGGTCTTGCTCTTGTTCATAATTATATTGGCATTATTGAGTCGCTTACCACCGGGGGCAGCTTTTGATTTAATTAGTGACCCAGATAAGTAATTACAGTATGTCATATTCTCAAACAATGGTGCTAACCGTGTTCCTGTCAGGCTGTAATACACCCCGCTGTCGGCCTCGTCAATAACCAATCAGCCTCATATCAAAAAATAAACCGCCATCCGTCCCTTTGTTTTACTGTGTCCTCTGCTCTGCACCAGACGCCATCTTCATCCATATCTACTTAATCAGGAACTTTTGATGTGATCGTTTTGTCGCCTGCTTCTTCCCAGTGTGGCAACATGGCCAGAGAAGGTCTGAGAACGTTGGTGGTGGCCAAGAAGTCGCTGTCTGAGGAGCAATACCAGGACTTCGAGGTACACGACGCACACCTCATAATAGTGTACTCACCAATTGAAAACTTAAAAAAGATGTTATATATTCTAGTTTCTTCAAAATAGTCACCCTTTGCTTCTGATTACTGCTTTGCACACTCTTGGCATTCTCTCCATGAGCTTCAAGCACACCTGTGAAGTGAAAACCCTTTCAGGTGACTCATCATCATCGAACGGTCACTCGAACGAGTATGACGATCCTCCTGGTAGTTCTGCTTATATTGATATGAAAAAAATCAGACACATGTCATATATCGTCAAAAATATCGGAATTGTACTGTTCACATTGATATGAAAAAAATCCGATACATGTCATATATCGGCAAGAACAATCGGAATTGTTCTGCTCATATTGATATGAAAAAAATCAGATACATGTCATATATCGTCAAAAATATCGGAATTGTACTGTTCACATTGATATGAAAAAAATCCGATACATGTCATATATCGGCAAGAACAATCGGAATGGTTCTGCTTATATTGATATGAAAAAAATCAGATACATGTCATATGTCGTCAAAAATATCGGAATTGTACTGTTCACATTGACATGAATAGATCCGACACATGTCACATATGGGCAAAAATATCGGAATTGTACTGTTCACATTGATGTGAAAAAAATCCGTTACATGTCATATATCGGCAAGAACAATCGGAATTGTTCTGCTTATATAGATATGAAAAAAATCAGATACATGTCATTTATTGTCAACAATATCGGAATTGTACTGTTCACATTGCCATGAATAGATCCGACACATGTCACATATAGGCAAAAATATCGGAATTGTACTGTTCACATTGACATGAATAGATCCGACACATGTCACATATGGGCAAAAATATCGGAATTGTACTGTTCACATTGATATGAAAAAAATCCGATTCATGTCATATATCGGCAAGAACAATCGGAATGGTTCTGCTTATATTGATATGAAAAAAATCAGATACATGTCATATGTCGTCAAAAATATCGGAATTGTACTGTTCACATTGACATGAATAGATCCGACACATGTCACATATGGGCAAAAATATCGGAATTGTACTGTTCACATTGATATGAAAAAAATCCGATACATGTCATATATCGGCAAGAACAATCGGAATGGTTCTGCTTATATTGATATGAAAAAAATCAGATACATGTCATATGTCGTCAAAAATATCGGAATTGTACTGTTCACATTGACATGAATAGATCCGACACATGTCACATGGGCAAAAATATCGGAATTGTACTGTTCACATTGATGTGAAAAAAATCCGTTACATGTCATATATCGGCAAGAACAATCGGAATTGTTCTGCTTATATAGATATGAAAAAAATCAGATACATGTCATTTATCGTCAACAATATCGGAATTGTACTGTTCACATTGACATGAATAGATCCGACACATGTCACATATAGGCAAAAATATCGGAATTGTACTGTTCACATTGACATGAATAGATCCGACACATGTCACATATGGGCAAAAATATCGGAATTGTACTGTTCACATTGATGTGAAAAAAATCCGTTACATGTCATATATCGGCAAGAACAATCGGAATTGTTCTGCTTATATAGATATGAAAAAAATCAGATACATGTCATTTATTGTCAACAATATCGGAATTGTACTGTTCACATTGCCATGAATAGATCCGACACATGTCACATATAGGCAAAAATATCGGAATTGTACTGTTCACATTGACATGAATAGATCCGACACATGTCACATATGGGCAAAAATATCGGAATTGTACTGTTCACATTGATATGAAAAAAATCCGATTCATGTCATATATCGGCAAGAACAATCGGAATGGTTCTGCTTATATTGATATGAAAAAAATCAGATACATGTCATATGTCGTCAAAAATATCGGAATTGTACTGTTCACATTGACATGAATAGATCCGACACATGTCACATATGGGCAAAAATATCGGAATTGTACTGTTCACATTGATATGAAAAAAATCCGATACATGTCATATATCGGCAAGAACAATCGGAATGGTTCTGCTTATATTGATATGAAAAAAATCAGATACATGTCATATGTCGTCAAAAATATCGGAATTGTACTGTTCACATTGACATGAATAGATCCGACACATGTCACATGGGCAAAAATATCGGAATTGTACTGTTCACATTGATGTGAAAAAAATCCGTTACATGTCATATATCGGCAAGAACAATCGGAATTGTTCTGCTTATATAGATATGAAAAAAATCAGATACATGTCATTTATCGTCAACAATATCGGAATTGTACTGTTCACATTGACATGAATAGATCCGACACATGTCACATATAGGCAAAAATATCGGAATTGTACTGTTCACATTGACATGAATAGATCCGACACATGTCACATATGGGCAAAAATATCGGAATTGTACTGTTCACATTGATATGAAAAAAATCCGATACATGTCATATATCGGCAAGAACAATCGGAATCGTTCTGCTTATATTGATATGAAAAAAATCCGATACATGTCATATATCGTCAAAAATATCGGAATTGTACTGTTCACATTGACATGAATAGATCCGACACATGTCACATATGGGCAAAAATATCGGAATTGTACTGTTCACATTGACATGAATAGATCCGACACGTCACATATGGGCAAGAATATCGGAATTGTACTGTTCACATTGATATGAAAAAAATCCGATACATGTCATATATCGGCAAGAACAATCGGAATCGTTCTGCTTATATTGATATGAAAAAAATCAGATACATGTCATATATCGTCAAAAATATCGGAATTGTACTGTTCACATTGACATGAATAGATCCGACACATGTCACACATGGGCAAAAATATCGAAATTGTACTGTTCACATTGATATGAAAAAAATCCGATACATGTCATATATCGGCAAGAACAATCAGAATTGTTCTGCTTATATTGATATGAAAAAAATCAGATACATGTCATATATCGTCAAAAATATCGGAATTGTACTGTTCACATTGATATGAAAAAAATCCGATACATGTCATATATCGGCAAGAACAATCGGAATTGTTCTGCTTATATTGATATGAAAAAAATCAGATACATGTCATATATCGTCAAAAATATCGGAATTGTACTGTTCACATTGACATGAATAGATCCGACACATGTCACATATCGGCAAAAGAATCGGAATTGTACTGTTCACATTGGTATGAAAAAAAATCTGATTTTTTTGCAAATAATAATTAACTTAGAATTTCATGGCTGCAACACATGCCAAAGTAGTTAGGAAAGGGCATGTTCACCACTGTGTTACATGGCCTTTCCTTTTAACAATACTCAGTAAACGTTTGGGAACTGAGGAGACACATTTTTGAAGCTTCTCAGGTGGAATTATTTCCCATTCTTGCTTGATGTACAGCTTAAGTTGTTCAACAGTCCGGGGGTCTCCGTTTTAGGCTTCATAATGCGCCACACATTTTCAATGGGAGACAGGTCTGGACTACAGGCAGGCCAGTCTAGTACCTGCACTCTTTTACTATGAAGCCACGTTGATGTAACACGTGGCTTGGCATTGTCTTGCTGAAATAAGCAGGGGCGTCCATGATAACGTTGCTTGGATGGCAACATATGTTGCTCCAAAACCTGTATGTACCTTTCAGCATTAATGGTGCCTTCACAGATGTGTAAGTTACCCATGTCTTGGGCACTAATACACCCCCATACCATCACACATGCTGCCTTTTCAAATTTGCGCCTATAACAATCCGGATGGTTCTTTTCCTCTTTTGTCCGGAGGACACAATGTCCACAGTTTCCAAAAACAATTTGAAATGTGGCCTCGTCAGACCATAGAACAGTCTTCCACTTTGTATCAGTCCATCTTAGATGAGCTCAGGCCCAGCAAAGCCGACGGCGTTTCTGGGTGTTGTTGATAAACGGTTTTCGCCTTGCATAGGAGAGTTTTAACTTGCACTTACAGATTTAGCGACCAACTGTAGTTACTGACAGTGGGTTTTTGAAGTGTTCCTGAGCCCATGTGGTGATATCCTTTACACACTGATGTCACTTGTTGATGCAGTACAGCCTGAGGGATCGAGGGTCTCGGGCTTAGCTGCTTACGTGCAGTGATTTCTCCAGATTCTCTGAACCCTTTGATGATATTACGGACCGTAGATGGTGAAATCCCTAAATTCCTTGCAATAGCTGGTTGAGAAAGGTTTTTCTTAAACTGTTCAACAATTTGCTCACGCATTTGTTGACAAATTGGTGACCCTCGCCCCATCCTTGTTTGTGAAAGCATTTCATGGAATCTACTTTTATACCCAATCATGGCACCCACCTGTTCCCAATTTGCCTGCTCACCTGTGGGATGTTCCAAATAAGTGTTTGATGAGCATTCCTCAACTTTATCAGTATTTATTGCCACCTTTCCCAACTTCTGTGTCACGTCTTGCTGGCATCAAATTCTAAAGTTAATGATTATTTGCAACAACAAAAAAAAAAAGTTTATCAGTTTGAACATCAAATATGTTGTCTTTGTAGCATATTCAACTGAATATGGGTTGAAAAGGATTTGCAAATCATTGTATTCCGTTTATATTTACATCTAACACAATTTCCCAACTCATATGGAAACGGGGTTTGTATAAATGATAGGTTTTAACCTCGACAAAAGTCCATGTTTTGGTGAAGGTTGTACACTTTGAACACAATTTAAAGTGCTAAATAGCAGGGGTTCTTAACCTTGTTGACCTTGGGGCCCAACTTTTCAACTACACAGGGGCTTGGGGCCCATCCAAATATTACCATGTACTTCATAAACAATAACATGATTGCATGAGTGCTCCCTCCCTGTGCGCAGAACCGCTACAACCAGGCCAAGTTGAGCATCCACGACCGAGCCCTGAAGGTGGCGGCGGTGGTGGAGAGCCTGGAGAGGGAGCTGGAGCTCCTGTGTCTCACGGGTGTGGAGGACCAGCTCCAGGCAGACGTCAGGCCCACGCTGGAGCTGCTCAGGAACGCCGGCATCAAGGTGCGGGGGATGATGTGACGTCAGTGGACGGCTCACAACAGAAATGACGACAATACATTGTTTATTTATGTCCTTTAGATCTGGATGTTGACCGGGGATAAGCTTGAAACGGCAACGTGCATCGCCAAAAGCTCACATTTGGTCTCCAGGCACCAAGACATCCATGTTTTCCGACCAGTACGTGCTTTCACGCCCACCTTGCCATCATACCATATATGAAAAAAATCCGATACATGTCACATATGGGCAAAACAATTGGAATTGTACTGTTCACGTTGATATGAAAAAAATCCGATACATATCATATATCGGCAAAAACAATCGGAATTGTTCTGCTTATATTGATATGAAAAAAATCAGATATATGTCATATGTGGGCAAAAAAATCAGAATTGTTCTGTTCACGTTGATGTGGAAAAATCTGATACATGTCATATATGGGCAAAAAAATCGGAACTGTTCTTTTCACGTTGATATGGAAAAATCCGATACATGTCATATATCGGCAAAAACAATCTTAATTGTTCTGCTTATATTGATATGAAAAAAATCCGATACATGTCACATATGGGCAAAAATATCGGAATTGTACTGTTCACATTGATATGAAAAATATCCAATACATGTCATATATCGGCAAAAATATCGGAATTGTGCTGTTCACATTGATATAAATAAATCCGATACATGTCAAATATGGGCAAAAAAATTGGAATTGTACTGTTCACATTGACATGAATAGATCCGATAAATGTCACATGCGCGCAAAAAACCCCCTGGAATTACCCTGCTGTGTGAACGTAGCCTAAGTTTCTTCTAAGTATCATTATCACCGGAGGACTACAGGAAAATGCATGACTAAGCAGTTTCAGTGCTATAATCCAGTATGGCGTATGTTGATGGGGACGTCCCTCGTCAGATAACGTCTCTGCTCTCAACGCAGGTGACTAGCAGAGGAGAGGCCCACCTGGAGCTCAACGCCTTCCGGAGGAAGCACGACTGCGCGCTGGTCATCTCCGGAGACTCCCTGGAGGTACTGGAACGTGGCGTAAGGTAAACAAATGACTAACGGCAGAACTCGCCCGTGGCAGGTGTGCTTGCGCTACTACGAGCACGAGTTTGTGGAGCTGGCGTGCCAGTGTCCGGCCGTGGTGTGCTGCCGCTGCTCGCCCACCCAGAAGGCCCAGATCGTCACGCTCCTCCAGCAGCACACTGCCAACAGGACCTGTGCCATAGGTGGGCCGTGGGAAATGCCATGGTTTTTTTGTTTTTTTTTAGCTGTAACATAATCTTTCATGAAAAATAGTCAGTCCCTTGTCTAGTCAAGACCGGGAGATATGATACTCAGTTTTCGGGTGCATGGAGGGTGTTTAGTTTACGTGTATTGTAGATTCCTGCCAGTTCGCCGTTTACTCAAAAGGGACTTATTATACTCATTTTCAGCCCTCTGTATTTGATTTTTGGACTCGTATAGAGCAGCTACACACCAATACCCGCACAGGAAGCTTTGTATTTTCTGCCTCCCGTCACATATGTATGTATATCTATGGATGTATGTATGTATATATGTATTTATATTTATGGTTGTATGTATATATATATATATATATATATATATATATATATATATATATATATATATATATATATATGTCAGGTTCTGACACACTAACACTGATAACATCTATTAATCAGACAAGAGGCAAGGAATCATGCAGAGACAGAGTTCAATTTAGCTCATGAGGAGAACGCATGGAGCTGCACACTTAGTCACAGTCTCGCCCTAGACTCTAAGGTACATCTCCCGCGACCCTCTATTTATTCAGGAGTTCCCCAGTCAACATCACTGAGGCCGCCTCTAAAAGGAGTGGTCACATATACCATGCAGGTCCAGTACGCACAATATGTGACGGAATGTGCTGGGGCCTTGTGATTTCGCCCTGTCTCTGCTTCGTCTGCGTGCTGTCGTCTTATCTTTGTCGAGGTCCTTGAAGTCCTTGGCTGTTAGCGGGCTAAAACAAAGACAACATCTGCGGCTGAGGCCACCCCTCAGACAAGAAGTTTTGTCCTTGTACAGATAGGAAAAATACAGCTTGAGCACAATAGCTAATAACTATAGCAACGGACTTTAAGCATACTAAAGTTGTGTGATAATATATATACACATGATTATTCTAACATATATGAATGGATGTATGTGTATTTATGTATAATGTTATGTGTATACATATAAATATGTATGTATGTATATATACATTTATATAATGTATATATTTATAATAAGATCGTATTATCCATCTATCCATTTTCTACTTTATATTAATTATAAAGTGGCCTGATGCAGCTATATCTGCAGGATTAAAAAAAAAGTGTAGTGCAGCTTTAAAACCAGCAGAGGGCGATGGGACACAAGACAACTCTCAACATTTTACAGTTTGAAGAAGATGCTTTGACTGGACACGATGTGGCGTAACTGCACGTACAATATTGAATACTGCGGGTTTTGTGATGCGTAAATTGTAGAGATGTCCGATAATGGCTTTTTTGCCGATATCCGATATTCCGATATTGTCCAACTCTTAATTACTGATTCCGATATCAACCGATATACAGTGGTGGGATTAACACATTATTATGCCTAATTTTGTTGTGATGCCCCGCTGGATGCATTAAACAATGTAACAAGGTTTTCCAAAATAAATCAACTCAAGTATGGAAAAAAGTGCCAACATGGCACTGCCATATTTATTATTGAAGTCACAAAGTGCATTATTTTTTTTAACATTCCTCAAAACAGCAGCTTGGAATTTGGGACATGCTCTCCCTGAGATAATACTTATATCCACTACAACTATGGGAAATACTATACTTTGACTTTCACAAAGTGCATTATTTTGGTGGGCTGGGTTTGGTGGTAGCGGGGGGTGTATATTGTAGCGTCCCGGAAGAGTTAGTGCTGCAAGGGATTCTGGGTATTTGTTCTGTTGTGTTACAGTGCAGATGTTCTCCCGAAATGTGTTTGTCATTCTTGTTTGGTGTGGGTTCACAGTGTGGCGCATATTTGTAACAGTGTTAAACTTGTTTATGCGGCCACCCTCCGTGTGACCTGTATGGCTGTTGACCAAGTATGCCGGGCATTCATTTATATGTGTGTAAAAACAGTAGATATTATGTAACTGGGCCGGCACGCTGTTTATATGGAGGAAAAGCGGACGTGACGACAGGTTGTAGAGGACGCTAAAGGCAGTGCCTTTAAGGCACGCCCCCAATAATGTTGTCCGGGTGGAAATCGTTAGAAATGCGGGAGATTGGTTGCCCAGGGAGATTTTTGGGAGGGGCACTGAAATTCGGGAGTCTCCCGGGAAAATCGGGAGGTTGAAACCGACACCGATAATTTCCGATATTACATTTTAAAGCATTTATGGGCCGATAATATCGTCCCTAGTAAATTGTGGTCAGAGGCTCATTATAGTTCAGAGCAGGGCTCTCACCAAAGTGCCTCCTATTTATTTACAAATGAGCACAAAATAGGAGGCCAACGGCTGTCAGGTTCAAACACTGATGACATCTATTAAACAAGACAAGAGGCAAAGAATTAAACAGAGACAGAATTAAATTTGGACTCAATTGAGGAGACACGCCTGGACACACTATACCATTGCACAGTATCTCAGCACGCTCTGCCAAAAGATTGCACTCCTCCTTCTTTATTTGACTTTCTCCCCCCACCTGACCACAGCTGCTTCCAGAGGGAAGTGGGTCGTAAACAGCGTTGCCTTTGGTTACCGAACAGTTCAAAAGAAGAGGTCGTAAAATAGTTCAAAAAGATCCATCCATCCATCCATCTTCCTCCGCTTATCCGAGGTCGGGTCGCGGGGGCAGCAGCCTAAGCAGGGAAGCCCAGACTTCCCTCTCCCCAGCCACTTCGTCCAGCTCTTCCTGTGGGACCCCGAGGCGTTCCCAGGCCAGCCGGGAGACATAGTCTTCCCAACGTGTCCTGGGTCTTCCCCGCGGCCTCCTACCGGTCGGACGTGCCCTAAACACCTCCCTAGGGAGGCGTTCGGGTGGCATCCTGACCAGATGCCCGAACCACCTCATCTGGCTCCTCTCGATGTGGAGGAGCAGCGGCTTTACTTTGAGCTCCCCCCGGATGGCAGAGCTTCTCACCCTATCTCTAAGGGAGAGCCCCGCCACCCGGCGGAGGAAACTCATCTGGGCCGCTTGTACACGTGATCTTGTCCTTTCGGTCATAACCCAAAGCTCATGACCATAGGTGAGGATGGGAACGTAGATCGACCGGTAAATTGAGAGCTTTGCCTTCCAGCTCAGCTCCTTCTTCACCACAACGGATCGATACAGCGTCCGCATTACTGAAGACGCTGCACCGATCCGCCTGTCGATCTCACCATCCACTCTTCCCTCACTCGTGAACAAGACTCCGAGGTACTTGAACTCCTCCACTTGGGGCAAGATCTCCTCCCCAACCCGGAGATGGCACTCCACCCTTTTCCGGGCGAGAACCATGGACTCGGACTTGGAGGTGCTGATTCTCATCCCAGTCGCTTCACACTGTGCTGCGAACCGATCCAGTGAGAGCTGAAGGTCCTGGCCAGATGAAGCCATCAGGACCACATCATCTGCAAAAAGCAGAGACCTAATCCTGCAGCCACCAAACCAGATCCCCTCAACGCCTTGACTGCGCCTAGAAATTCTGTCCATAAAAGTTATAAACAGAATCGGTGACAAAGGGCAGCCTTGGCGGAGTCCAACCCTCACTGGAAACGTGTCCGACTTACTGTCGGCAATGCGGACCAAGCTCTGGCACTGAGCATACAGGGAGCGGACTGCCACAATCAGACAGTCCGATACCCCATACTCTCTGAGCACTCCCCACAGGACTTACCGAGGGACACGGTCGAATGCCTTCTCCAAGTCCACAAAACACATGTAGACTGGTTGGGCAAACTCCCATGCACCCTCAAGGACCCTGCCGAAAGTATAGAGCTGGTCCACAGTTCCACGACCAGGACGAAAACCACACTGTTCCTCCTGAATCCGAGGTTCGACTATCCGGCGTAGCCTCCTCTCCAGTACACCTGAATAGGCCTTACCGGGAAGGCTGAGGAGTTTGATCCCACGATAGTTAGAACACACCCTCCAGTTCCCCTTCTTAAAGAGAGGAACCACCACCCCGGTCTGCCAATCCAGAGGTACTGCCCCTGAGCAGTAGTTAGTTCAAAAAGAGTTCCATAAAATAGTTCAAAAAGAGTTCGTAAAATACTTCAAAAAGAGTTCGTCTGGAAATTGGGCAGATCCTGTCATCTCTCCGCTTTGAAGTCCCAGTGGAGTTTTACGAGCCTTCTTCTTGGTTGGTTTCAAAGACAGCCTTTTGTCTTTTTGCCTGGAACTCATTTCAACACAAAGTTTTTTGTGATAACTTACAAACAATTATTCTAACAACGGCCACACTGTTTGAGTGAGGATCTGCTTGGTGAATGAAGTACGTTTGCCAAAGTGGTGAAAAGTTGCCGCTTTAGAATAAGCATTTTTTGAAGTGTCCGTTATTTTTGATGACATCTGTTGGAGTTCTTGGAACGTAACGCTCTTGTTAATGCTCGGTACTGCTGTAGGTGTGAGTTGACGCTTGTTCGGAGAAGCAGTTTGAAAACTTCCTTGTGGTGTGCTGCAGGTGACGGTGGGAACGACGTGAGCATGATCCAGGCTGCAGATTGTGGTATCGGAATAGAAGGAAAGGTAACCAGAGCTTCCGTGTAAACCGTGGTGGTGTTTTTTCAGCGTTCTGATCTCGTCGTTTCCCCAAAAGGAAGGCAAGCAGGCGTCGCTGGCCGCCGACTTCTCCATCACGCAGTTCAAGCACATCGGGCGACTCCTCATGGTGCACGGCAGGAACAGCTACAAGCGCTCGGCGGCCCTGGGCCAGTTCGTCATGCACCGAGGGATGATCATCTCCGCCATGCAGGTACACCTCTGGATGGGTCTCATACATACTTGCCAACCTTGAGACCTCCGATTTCGGGAGGTGGGGGGTGCGGGTGGGGGGCGTGGTCGGGGGTGGGGCGGGGGCGTGGTTGGGGGCGTGGTTAAGATATATATATATATATATATATATAAGAAATACTTGACTTTCAGTGAATTCTAGCTATATATATATATATATTTCATTACATATATATATATATATATATATATATATATATATATATATATATATAAAAGAAATACTTGAATTACAGTGTTCATTTATTTACACATATACACACACATAACACTCATCTACTCATTGTTGAGTTAAGGGTTGAATTGTCCATCCTTGTTCTATTCTCTGTCACTATTTCAGAACACAAACATTATACAAATATACATTATAAAATCAATAAGAAAACGGGAGCTCTAATTTGGGAGTCTGAATTAGGATCAGAAGTTCCTATACAAACATTGCGTACTCACGTCGCCTTTTTGTATTGATTACTGCAGCTGTACACTGGATTCATTCACAAATACAAACTACAACTCACAAACACTTTAGAGTTAGGATCCACCATCAAAATGTGTACTTAAACTTATAAAGATCACATGGATATTATTCAGTGAGTTGATTCACCAAAACTAACCTGTTATACAGGAGGAAAAAGCACACAGGACGTTTCAATTGTTTACAGACTGGTCGCGCTCATCAGAATGACAAGACACTTCCGGTCTGCAGGTGATAGCATTCATTTGGGAAGAAACTACTGACCAATGTGAATACTGATAAATGTGTAATGACAGCTCCAAAAACTAATTCAAACCACAAAATAAACTAAAATTTGTCCCGGGAGGTTTTCGGGAGAAGCGCTGAATTTCGGGAGTCTCCCGGAAAATCCGGGAGGGTTGGCAAGTATGGTCTCATATGTGCCAGTACTCCCACTGAAACGCCCGTTTCCTTCCCTCAGGCGGTCTTCTCCTCCATTTTCTACTTTGCCTCTGTCCCCCTGTACCAGGGGTTCCTCATGGTCGGGTACGTATCTTCCCTGCACTCTGATCCACGCCTGCAGGAGAAAGTACTGTTGGCTTCTCTCCCTGCAGCTACGCCACCATCTACACCATGTTCCCCGTCTTCTCCTTGGTCCTGGACCAGGATGTCAAGCCCGAGATGGCGCTTCTCTACCCAGAACTGTACAAGGACCTCACCAAGGTACTTTGGGTTTTTATGTAGACCATGGCGCCTCTTCACGGAGCACCTTTCTGTCCTCAGGGACGTTCGCTGTCCTTCAAGACCTTCCTGGTTTGGGTTTTGGTCAGCGTCTATCAAGGTAACATACAATTTCTAATGTTCCTTATCAACCCCCTGTGGCCCTCACTCGGCCTGTTTCTCAGTGTCTTATGTTTCCCGCTCTTACAATGCATGTAAAAGGATAGTTCTGGAACCGCTAAGCCATGCAGCCAGTGGGAAAGGTCTGCCATTCTGCTCAGGCATGACTTCCTAAAAACTTTTTTTTTTTTTAATTAAAGACCAGTAGCGAGATTAGAAGGCCTTATGAAAGAAAATGAGAAGTATAGACCAATTTGAACTGCTGGAATGTGCTGCAAGGAAAAGCGATGAGGTCATCACTTAGCTATGGTTTGGTTTATTTTGATGATATGAGAAACTGTATAATACAGCTCAGGGGAAAAAAATTTGAGAGCTTTGATTGCTTTTTTGCTTGGTTTTGTTTTGCAAAACTGGCAAATTTCATCACATACCATATTTTCCGGACTATAAAACACACCGGTATATAAGCCGCACCCCCTATATATATAATATTTTCCATATATTAGCCATATCATATAAGCCGCCAACATATATGTTGTGAAATTAGTTATTTACACAGAAATATTTTGTAAATGTTTATTTACATACTTTAATTGTTTCCAAACGGTGTCTGTAACGCGGCAGTAAAACGGCTGATCAGACAAAACAGAAGTCACCGTCATGGACCCACGAGCTGCGCAAGCTAGCTCTCCAATGGTCATCACTTCCGTCGGCTATTAGCTATGGTTTGGTTTATTTTGATGATATGATAAACTGTATAATATAATTTTTTTTGCTTGGTTTTGTTTTGCAAATTTTATCACATACCATTCTTTTCTGGACTAAAGAGCGCGCCGGTTTATAAGCCGCACCCCCTAAATTTTAGAAGAACTAAATATGTTCCATATATTAGCCGCACCGGGCTATAAGCCGCACATATATACGTTGTGAAATTAGTTATTTACATAGCAATATTTTGTAAATGTTTATCTACATACCCAATTGTTTTCGAACGGTGTCTGTAACACGGCAGTAAAACGGCTGATAATAATAATAGATTTTATTTGTAAAAGCACATTATATTGAATAAACAACCTCAAAGTGCTACAGTGCATTTAAAAAACAACAGCGCTAGAACCACAAATAGCTGCCCCCCAACAAGTAAAATATATAGTAACAAAAAACAAAAACAGAACAGCCTAATAGCTAGAACTAGCACACATATATCTACAAAAAAGGCTTTTTTAAAAGAAGGGTTTTTAAGCCTTTTTTAAAAGTATCCACAGTCTGTGGTGCCCTCAGGTGGTCAGGGAGAGCGTTCCACAGACAAAACAGAAGTCATCGTCACGAGTTGCCCAAGCTAGCTCTCCATTAGTCATCACTTCCGTCGACTATTAGCTATGGTTGGGTTTATTTTGATGATATGAAAATACATAATACATACATAATACAGCTCAGGGGGAAAAAATTAGATAGCTTTTTTTGCTTGGTTTTGTTTGTCAAACTAGCAAATTTCATCACATACCCCATTTTCTGGACTGTAGAATGCACCGGTATATAAGCCACACCCCCTACATTTGAAAATAACAAAATATTTTCCATATATTAGCCGCGACAGACTATAAGCCGCAGATATATACGTTGTGAAATGAGTTATTTACATAGAAATATTTTGTAAATCTTTATCTACATACCCAATTGTTTTCGAACGGTGTCTGTAACACGGCTGACAATAATAATAATAATAATAATAATAATAGATTTTATTTGTAAAAGCTCTTTACATTGAACAAACCGATGCACAGGCGAGCGGTCCACCCCCCAAAAAATAAAAAGATAATACAAATGAATAAAAATAAAACCAGAACAGCCTAATAGCTAGAACTAGTACTTATATGTCTAAAAAAAAAAAAAGATTTTTTAAAAAGAAGGGTTTTTAAGCCTTTTTTAAAAGCGTCCACAGTCTGTGGTGCCCTCAGGTGGTCAGGGAGAGCGTCAAAAAGCCCGGTCTCCCATTGTTCGTAGCTTTGTCCTCGTAGGTTGGAGGAGGTTAGCCTGTCCGGAGTTGAGGATTTGGGGGTGAGTAGTTCTTTGAGGTAGACGGGGGAATTTCCATGGAGGCACTGGTGGGTTAGTAGGGAGACTTTGTATTCAATCCTGAGTGGAGGGATTTGAGAACTGGTGTGATGTGGTGATATTTCCGCACTCTCATCAGGATCCTAGCAGCACTATTCTGTAAGTACTGCAGCTTCTGGATGTTCTAAAAGTGCGTTGCAGTAGTCCAAAAAAACGTGTTTTTACGATGACTTTTCCCTCCCATGTTATAATTATTTGCACTATATTAATTTATATTATTATGTGTTGTCAACTTTGTACTTTTTTATGTCATTGCCTGAAATAAATAAATAAATGAAAAAAAATGAATCATTATACTCAATACACCGCTATATAATTTTCTGATTTTATTCCTGGTTTTTTTCCGTAATCATCAGTTTTATAAACAATGTGTTGCCACCAGGGGGCATCCTCATGTACGGCGCGCTGGTCCTCTTCGAGTCGGAGTTCGTGCACGTGGTGGCGATCTCCTTCACGGCGCTCATCCTGACCGAGCTGCTGATGGTGGCCCTGACTGTGCGCACCTGGCACTGGCTCATGGTGCTGGCCCAGTTCCTCAGCCTGGGATGCTACCTGGCCTCGCTCGCCTTCCTCAACGAGTACTTTGGTGAGATTTACCTGCAGTGTGTGTGTGTGTGTGTGTGTCTCTAACACCGCTGCTTTATGTGTGTGTGTGTGTGTGTGTGCCAGGCATAGGCAGTAGAGATGCGCGGTTTGCGGACACAACCGCGGAGTCCGCGGATTATCCGCGGGTCGGGCGGTTGAAATAAAAAAAAATTAGATTTTATCTGCGGGTCGGGTCGGGCGGTTGAAATAAAAAAAAATTAGATTTTAAATAGATTCAGGCGGGTGGCAGTTAAACCAATTCGGAAATATATATACATAGTTAAATGTTGTTACCCACATACGAAAAACGAGCAGGCACCTGCAGAACGCCACAACAGAAGAAGAAAAAAAAAAGAGATGGCAACGCCGGCAGCAAACGTGGTACGCGACAAACTAAAAAAGGAAATACTAAAGACCAGGGGGAAAAAAGGCCAGAAAAGTTCAGCGTGGACTCGTTTTTATGAGTTTGTAAATCAGGATGATAGTAATGCTGGCTATGTGATTTGCAAGAGCTGCGACGCTGTTTATGTCTACGACAGTCACAAAACCGGGACATCTAACATGGTGCATCACATTTGTGCAAAACCCCCGAACCTCCACAAACACCCTGAGCATGAGCAGTTTCGTCCGCCGTGATCCCAGAAGAGTGCCACAGGATGTTAAAACAAGATAGAACGCAGCTGCCTGCAGCAGTTTGAGTGGCGCGAGCGCGCTTGGAGGTGCGCTCAGCGCGGCTCCCAGATGATTGCGCACTGGTGTGCGTCTGGGCCGTGACAGCGTGGCACGCATTGAATGTCTCTGCTGCATTGGATCAGTCTCCTTTCTTTAACAGGAAAAAGCTTTATAACCTCACTAATGCCTTGCATCGTCTATATTAGATATATAACAACAGGCGGGTGCGGTTTTGATTAAATGTTAGTTCGGGTGGATGGCGGATGGTTGACGAGTTTTGTGATGCGGTTGCGGATGAAATAATTGCCTATCCGCGCATCTCTAATAGGCAGAGTGTCCTTCGGAGCTTTTCTTGGTAGGTTGTCTCAGTCTTTGTCTGCTGGACGTGTGCATGGACTGTTTTTTGTTGTCTTGCTTCCTCCACCCTGCACTGCCTTCCCGTACCTGACAATACTCTTTATTTACGTTAAAACACAGCTGTCCAAATGTTGTTGTTTTTCCCAAGGGCCACACAAATACAAATTGAAGGACGTGTGATACATTTTGTGGCAACTAAAACCCATGCAATGTAGGTCAATCAATGTATGCTACTATGCTACATGCTAAAAGAGCCACATTGGACCAAAATGTACAAAAAACAAAAACAAAAGTCTAATATAAGTGTTATAATGAAGACAACACATGATGTAAGAGTCTATATTAGACTACTATCAACATGACTTTAAAAGTCTTATATAAGTGTTATAATGAAGACAACACATAATGGAAGTGTCTATTAGATATACATCACTTGTTGTCTTCATTATAACACTTATATAAGACTTTCAAAGTCATTTTGATAGTAGGCTAATATAGCTAATATAGACATATCATGATTTGTCTTCATCATAACACTTATATGAGACTTTCAAAGTCATTTTGATAGTAGGCTAATATAACTAATAGACACTTACATCATGTGTTGTCTTCATTATAACACTTATATAAGATTTTTTTAAAGTAATTTTGATAGTAGGCTAATATAGCTAATATAGACACTTACATGTGTTGTCTTCATTATAACACTTATATGAGACTTTTAAAGTCATTTTGATAGTAGGCTAATTTAACTAATATAGACACATGTGTTGTCTTCATTATAACACTTATATAAGACTTTTAAAGTCATTTTGATAGTAGGCTAATATAGCTAATATAGACCTATCATGATTTGTCTTCATCATAACACTTATATGAGACTTTCAAAGTCATTTTGATAGTAGGCTAATACAACTAATAGACACTTACATCATGTGTTGTCTTCATTATAACACTTATATAAGATTTTTTTAAAGTAATTTTGATAGTAGGCTAATATAGCTAATATAGACACTTACATGTGTTGTCTTCATTATAACACTTATATAAGACTTTTAAAGTCATTTTGATAGTAGGCTAATTTAACTAATATAGACACATGTGTTGTCTTCATTATAACACTTATATAAGACTTTTAAAGTCATTTTGATAGTAGGCTAATATAGACACATCATGTGTTGTCTTCATTATAACACTTATGTAAGACTTGAAGTCATTTTGATAGTAGGCTAATATAGCTAATATAGACATATCATGATTTGTCTTCATCATAACACTTATATGAGACTTTCAAAGTCATTTTGATAGTAGGCTAATATAACTAATAGACACTTACATCATGTGTTGTCTTCATTATAACACTTATATAAGATTTTTTTAAAGTCATTTTGATAGTAGGCTAATATAGCTAATATAGACACTTACATGTGTTGTCTTCATTATAACACTTATATAAGACTTTTAAAGTAATTTTGATAGTAGGCTAATATAGACACATCATGTGTTGACTTCATTATAACACTTATGTAAGACTTTTGAAGTCATTTTGATAGTAGGCTAATATAGCTAATATAGACACTTACATCATGTGTTGTCTTCATTATAACACTTATATAAGACTTTTAAAGTCATTTTGATAGTAGGCTAATATAGACACTTACATCATGTGTTGTCTTCATTATAACACTTATATAAGACGTTTAAAGTCATGTTGATAATAGTCTAATATAGCTAATATAGATACTTACATCAAAATGTAATGAAGGCAACTTTTAATCACACTTTTAAAGTAATTTTGATAGCAGGCTAATATAACTCATATAGACACTTACGTCATGTGTTGTCTTCATTATAACACTTATATAAGACTTTTAAAGTCATTTTGATAGCAGGCTAATATAACTAATATAGACACGTACATCAAAATGACTTTAAAAGTGTTATATAAGTGTTATAATGAAGACAACACATGATGTGTCTATATTAGCTATATTAGCCTACTATCAAAATGACTTTAAAAGTCTTATATAAGTGTTATAATGAAGACAACACATGATGTAAGTGCTATATTAGCCTACTATCAAAATGACTTTAAAAGTCTTATATAAGTGTTATAATGAAGACAACACATGATGTAAGTGTCTATATTAGCTATATTAGCCTACTATCAAAATTACTTGATAAGTGTTATAATGAAGACAACACGTGATGTAAGTGTCTATATTAGCTATATTAGCCTACTATCAAAATGACTTTAAAAGTCTTATATAAGTGTTATAATGAAGACAACACATGATGTAAGTGTCTATATTAGCTATATTAGCCTACTATCAAAATGACTTTAAAAGTCTTATATAAGTATTATAATGAAGACAACACATGATGTAAGTGCTATATTAGCCTACTATCAAAATGACTTTAAAAGTCTTATATAAGTGTTATAATGAAGACAACACATGATGTGTCTATATTAGCTATATTAGCCTACTATCAAAATTACTTGATAAGTGTTATAATGAAGACAACACATGATGTAAGTGTCTATATTAGTTGTATTAGCCTACTATCAAAATGACTTTAAAAGTCTTATATAAGTGTTGTAATGAAGACAACACATGATGTGTCTATATTAGTTATATTAGCCTACTATCAAAATGACTTTAAAAGTCTTATAAGTGTTATAATGAAGACAACACATGATGTAAGTGTCTATATTAGCCTACTATCAAAATGAAGCAGGCTGAAGCAAATCTTTGTTGACAGAAATGTTGAAATGTAACATTTATTCTACACGTTTTTACAACATTGGAAAACATTAGTAAAAGTTCTCAGAGGGTGAGATAACTCCTGGAAATGACTGTCTTAGAATGAGTGTGTCCAAGTTAAAGGAAACATCTTCTTCTAATGGATTTATTACAATCATTGAAGATTGGGTAACGTTTCCTGTGGTCTGGAACAAGAATTGGATTTGCATGGGGTAGTCGAACGTATTTACATGCAGTTCTACTTCTGTCCACTGGGTGGCGACAAAAGCCAACTTTTGATGAGGTTGATTTTTGTATTATTTACTGTGTGTGTGTGTGTGTGTGTGTGTGTGTGGGTGTGTGTGTGTGTGTGTGTGTGTGTGTGTGTGTGTGTGTGTGTGTGTACCAGACTTGTCCTTCATCACCACCTGGCCTTTCCTGTGGAAGGTGTCGTGCATAACGCTGGTCAGCTGCCTGCCGCTCTACATCCTCAAGTACCTGAAGCGCAAGTTCTCCCCGTCCAGCTACTCCAAACTGGCCTCCTGAGACAAACACACCTTTTTTTTATTTTTTGCAAAAACAAAACCAAACCTTCCCCCCTCCCACCTCCTCCTGCTCGCTGCTGCCCCCAGTGAGGAAGGCGTGTCAGTGCATGGAGGTCAGTGAACCACTGGAGCAATCGCACACTTTTACTGGAACTGATCCAGCACCTTCAAACACCACCAGAGGATTTTTGTCACATTGTTTAGTACGCACTTCAATCAAAACCTTTTTTTTGTTTTTTTTATACTCTTTATACATTTTTTTTTTTCTAAAAAAATTTTTTTTTGTACTTTACTTGAAGTGCAGCTCTTATTACAGTAAAGAATGTGCTCAGTCTAGATCAGGGGGGCCCAAACCTTTTCCACCGAGATCCTGTGATTTCTCAGTTTTCACCTTCAAAACCAGTACAACATATAGATTTTTTAAAAACAACTAAAATGGGCAATTTGGGTAGAAATTTTGGGTGAATGCTGAAGCGTCAAGTATCAAAAATATGACCAAAATCAACAAAGAAACGCTAGCATGTTAACAATAATATGTTAACTTGCTGTATACCGGCTAATTTTGCTATAAAAAAAAAAAAGCTAGCATGCTAAAATGTGTCAAGTACCGAAATATATTACTCTAAAATGTGTACTTGGAAAAATGTGTATAAAATGCTAGCTTGCTAACGTTAGCATGCATCAAGTCGCAAAATATAGACATTTTGTGTGAATGCTGAGGCGTCAAGTATCAAAAAATATGAGCAAAATTAGCACACAAAAAAACGCTAGCATGCTAACAATAATATGTTAACATGCTATATATACCTGCTAAATTTGCTATAAAAAAAAAAGCTAGCATGCTAAAATGTGTCAAGTACCGAAATATATTACTCTGAAATGTGTACTTGGAAAAATAAAAAAAATAAAAATGCTAGCTTGCTTACGTTAGCCTGCATTAAGTGGCAAAATATGATTGAGGTGTGTACATAGAAATTTTGTGTGAATGCTGAAGCGTTAAGTATCAAAAAATATGACCAAAATTAGCAACAAAAAAAAACGCTAGCATGCTAACAATAATATGTTAACATGCTATATACCTGCTAAATTTGCTAAAAAAAAAAAAGAGCTAGCATGCTAAAATGTGTCCAGTACCGAAATATATAACTCTGAAATGTGTACTTGGAAAAATGTGAATAAAATGCTAGTTTGCTAACGATAGCATGCATCAAGTGGCAAAATATATAAATTTTGTGTGAATGCTGAAGCGTCAAGTATCAAAAAATATGAGCAAAATTAGCACAAAAAAAACGCTAGCATGCTAACAATAATATGTTAACATGCTATATATACCTGCTAAATTTGCTAAAAAAAAAAAAGCTAGCATGCTAAAATGTGTCAAGTACCGAAATATATTACTCTGAAATGTGTACTTGGAAAAATGTGTATAAAATGCTAGCTTGCTAACGTTAGCATGCATCAATTCGCAAAATGTATACATTTTGTGTGAATGCTGAGGCGTCAAGTATCAAAAAATTAGCAAAAAAAACGCTAGCATGCTAACAATAATATGTTAACATGCTATATACCTGCTAAATAAGCTAGCATGCTAAAATGTGTCAAGTACCGAAATATATTACTCTGAAATGTGTACTTGGAAAAATTTGTAAAAAAATGCTAGCTTGCTAACGTTAGCATGCATCAAGTGGCAAAATATGATTGAGGTGTGTACATAGAAATTTTGTGTGAATGCTGAGCCGTCAAGTATAAAAAAATACGAGCAAAATTAGCAAAAAAACGCTAGCATGCTAACAATAATATGTTAACATGCTATATACCTGCTAAAAAAACTAGCATGCTAAAATGTATCATGTACCGAAATATATTACTCTGAAATGTGTACTTGGAAAAATGTGTATAAAATGCTAGTTTGCTAACGTTAGCATGCATCAAGTGGCAAAATATATACATTTTGTGTGAATGCTGAGGCGTCAAGTATCAAAAAATATGAGCAAAATTAGCAAAAAAAACGCTAGCATGCTAACAATAATATGTTAACATGCTATATATACCTGCTAAATTTGCTAAAAAAAAAGCTAGCATGCTAAAATGTGTCAAGTACCGAAATATATTACTCTAAAATGTGCACTTGGAAAAATGTGTATAAAATGCTAGCGTGCTAACGTTAGCATGCATCAATTCGCAAAATATATAAATTTTGTGTGAATGCTGAGGTGTCAAGTATCAAAAAATATGAGCAAAATTAGCAAAAAAAAACCGCTAGCGTGCTAACAATAATATGTTAACATGGTACATACCTGCTAAATTTGCTAAAAAAAAAAAAAAAGCTAGCATGCTAAAATGTGTCCAGTACCGAAATATATAACTCTGAAATGTGTACTTGGAAAAATGTGTATAAAATGCTAGTTTGCTAACGTTAGCATGCATCAAGTGGCAAAATATAGAAATTTTGTGTTAATGCTGAAGCGTCAAGTATAAAAAATATGAGCAAAATTAGCACAAAAAAACGCTAGCATGCTAACAATAATATGTTAACATGCTATATACCTGCTAAATTTGCTAAATAAGCTAGCATGCTAAAATGTGTCAAGTACCGAAATATATTACTCTAAAATGTGCACTTGGAAAAATGTGTATAAAATGCTAGCTTGCTAACGTTAGCATGCATCAATTCGCAAAATATATGCATTTTGTGTGAATGCTGAGGTGTCAAGTATCAAAAAATATGAGCAAAATTAGCAAAAAAAAACGCTAGCATGCTAACAATAATATATAAACATGCTATATACCTGCTAAATAAGCGAGCATGCTAAAATGTGTCAAGTACCGAAATATATTACTCTAAAATGTGCACTTGGAAAAATGTGTATAAAATGCTAGCTTGCTAACGTTAGCATGCATCAATTCGCAAAATATATACATTTTGTGTGAATGCTGAGGCGTCAAGTATCAAAAAATATGAGCAAAATTAGCAAAAAAAACGCTAGCATGCTAACAATAATATGTTAACATGCTATATACCTGCTAAATAAGCTAGCATGCTAAAATGTGTCAAGTACCGAAATATATTACTCTAAAATGTGCACTTGGAAAAATGTGTATAAAATGCTAGCTTGCTAGCGTTAGCATGCATCAATTCGCAAAATATATAAATTTTGTGTGAATGCTGAGGCGTCAAGTATCAAAAATATGACCAAAATTAGCAAAGAAACGCGAGCATGCTAACAATAATATGTTAACTTGCTATATACCTGCTAAATTTGCTATAAAAAAAAAAGCTAGCATGCTAAAATGTGTCAAGTACCGAAATATATTACTTTGAAATTTGTACTTGGAAACATTTGTAAAAAAAAATGCTAGCTCGCTAACGTTAGCATGCATCAAGTGGCAAAATATGATTGAGGTGTGTACATAGAAATTTTGTGTGAATGCTGAGCCGTCAAGTATAAAAAAATACGAGCAAAATTAGCAAAAAAACGCTAGCATGCTAACAATAATATGTTAACATGCTATATACCTGCTAAAAAAACTAGCATGCTAAAATGTATCATGTACCGAAATATATTACTCTGAAATGTGTACTTGGAAAAATGTGTATAAAATGCTAGTTTGCTAACGTTAGCATGCATCAAGTGGCAAAATATATACATTTTGTGTGAATGCTGAGGCGTCAAGTATCAAAAAATATGAGCAAAATTAGCAAAAAAAACGCTAGCATGCTAACAATAATATGTTAACATGCTATATATACCTGCTAAATTTGCTAAAAAAAAAAGCTAGCATGCTAAAATGTGTCAAGTACCGAAATATATTACTCTAAAATGTGCACTTGGAAAAATGTGTATAAAATGCTAGCGTGCTAACGTTAGCATGCATCAATTCGCAAAATATATAAATTTTGTGTGAATGCTGAGGTGTCAAGTATCAAAAAATATGAGCAAAATTAGCAAAAAAAAACCGCTAGCGTGCTAACAATAATATGTTAACATGGTACATACCTGCTAAATTTGCTAAAAAAAAAAAAAAAGCTAGCATGCTAAAATGTGTCCAGTACCGAAATATATAACTCTGAAATGTGTACTTGGAAAAATGTGTATAAAATGCTAGTTTGCTAACGTTAGCATGCATCAAGTGGCAAAATATAGAAATTTTGTGTTAATGCTGAAGCGTCAAGTATAAAAAATATGAGCAAAATTAGCACAAAAAAACGCTAGCATGCTAACAATAATATGTTAACATGCTATATACCTGCTAAATTTGCTAAATAAGCTAGCATGCTAAAATGTGTCAAGTACCGAAATATATTACTCTAAAATGTGCACTTGGAAAAATGTGTATAAAATGCTAGCTTGCTAACGTTAGCATGCATCAATTCGCAAAATATATGCATTTTGTGTGAATGCTGAGGTGTCAAGTATCAAAAAATATGAGCAAAATTAGCAAAAAAAAACGCTAGCATGCTAACAATAATATATAAACATGCTATATACCTGCTAAATAAGCGAGCATGCTAAAATGTGTCAAGTACCGAAATATATTACTCTAAAATGTGCACTTGGAAAAATGTGTATAAAATGCTAGCTTGCTAACGTTAGCATGCATCAATTCGCAAAATATATACATTTTGTGTGAATGCTGAGGCGTCAAGTATCAAAAAATATGAGCAAAATTAGCAAAAAAAACGCTAGCATGCTAACAATAATATGTTAACATGCTATATACCTGCTAAATAAGCTAGCATGCTAAAATGTGTCAAGTACCGAAATATATTACTCTAAAATGTGCACTTGGAAAAATGTGTATAAAATGCTAGCTTGCTAGCGTTAGCATGCATCAATTCGCAAAATATATAAATTTTGTGTGAATGCTGAGGCGTCAAGTATCAAAAATATGACCAAAATTAGCAAAGAAACGCGAGCATGCTAACAATAATATGTTAACTTGCTATATACCTGCTAAATTTGCTATAAAAAAAAAAGCTAGCATGCTAAAATGTGTCAAGTACCGAAATATATTACTTTGAAATTTGTACTTGGAAACATTTGTAAAAAAAAATGCTAGCTCGCTAACGTTAGCATGCATCAAGTGGCAAAATATGATTGAGGTGTGTACATAGAAATTTTGTGTGAATGCTGAGGCGTCAAGTATCAAAAAATACGAGCAAAATTAGCAAAAAAACGCTAGCATGCTAACAATAATATGTTAACATGCTATATATTTGCTAAAAAAGCTAGCATGCTAAAATGTGTCATGTACCGAAATATATTACTCTAAAATGTGCACTTGTGTATAAAATGCTAGCTTGCTAATGTTAGCATGCATCAAGTGGCAAAATATGATTGAGGTGTGTACATACACCATTAGCTAAAACAAAAAGCTGGCATGCTAACAGGCATCGTTTGTGAAGTACAAAAATATTTGACTTTGAGATGTGTACCTGCAAAAAAGATAGCATGCTAACAATAATATGCTAACATGCTATATACCTGCTAAATTTGCTAAAAAAAAATCTAGCATGCTAACAATAATATGCTAACATGCTATATACCTGCTAAATTTGCTAAAAAAAATCTAGCATGCTAACAATAAAAAAGTTAACATGCTATATACCTGCTAAATTTGCTAAAAAAAAAATCTAGCATGCTAACAATAATATGCTAACATGCTATATACCTGCTAAATTTGCTAAAAAAAAAAAAAAGCTAGCATGCTAATATCAGATTTTGTTTAGAAATGAGCTACGTGGCGCACTTTGGACACCCCTGGTCTAGACGAAGAACTGCACCCTGGCCAGCGTTGTGCCTCACCACCACATATCTCCTCGGATGTCGGAACAATCAAAAGGTTTTGGGAACTTTTCGGAAGTGGTGTGTTTTTGATGGACAGCTGTGGCGGGAATGAGTTTTATGATTCCCAGAAGGTGTTTTAAGAGTTGAAGTTCTCTTCAACTCCCGCCTGATAGTGTTTCAATGTTCAATGTACATCACCAACCATGATTATCAATGCACATGTTGACTATCATCATGATTACCAATGCACATGTTGACTATCATCATGATTATCAATGCACATGTTGACTATCATCATGATTACCAATGCACATGTTGACTATCATCATGATTATCAATGTACATGTTGACTATCATCATGATTACCAATGCACATGTTGACTATCATCATGATTATCAATGCACATGTTGACTATCATCATGATTATCAATGCACATGTTGACTATCATCATGATTATCAATGCACATGTTGACTATCATCATGATTATCAATGCACATGTTGACTATCATCATGATTATCAATGCACATGTTGACTATCATCATGATTATCAATGTACATGTTGACTATCATCATGATTACCAATGCACATGTTGACTATCATCATGATTATCAATGTACATGTTGACTATCATCATGATTACCAATGCACATGTTGACTATCATCATGATTATCAATGCACATGTTGACTATCATCATGATTATCAATGCACATGTTGACTATCATCATGATTATCAATGCACATGTTGACTATCATCATGATTATCAATGCACATGTTGACTATCATCATGATTATCATTAAGACGGCGGTTGTCGTCGTTTGAAAAGATGACGGAAGTTTTTTTCCCAAAAGTTAGTTCCCGTGTTTTTGTGTGGGAATCTTGCTGAATCTTTTATAATGTCCCGCATTGTAGCTGCTATTTATGTCCTCCTTTTTCATCAACGACCAAATAAAGGATGAAAGTCCACTTTACACGGCTGGTGAGCCCACCTGCAGTGTCGCCGTGTGGACGCTAGATGGAGACAAACACCAACAATTTGACCGCTTGACTCTTATTAGCGCTTTTTAAATAACTGACAGAAAATTACTATTATTTGAAACTTGAGGGTTGTTTTTTTTGTCCTTTTTTTAATTTATTTTTTACAAACATCAATTTCTATGTATGATTTAAATTGTTATCATATTTGTCATTTTTTATAACAAAACAAAAAGCACTTAAATTCACATTTTTATCATTCTCAAAGCATCTTCAGTGGTGTAATTAAATATATAACATTTATTTGATTTATTGTTTGATCTCATAAAAGTCCAAAATCTACAATTTATTATCGCAACATCATAGAATAACAGCAATTTGGACATGTAGATTTTATTTATATGTGTGTGTGTATATATATATATATATATATATATATATATATATATATATATATATATGTATATGTGTGTGTGTGTGTGTGTATATATATATATATGTATATATATATATATATATATATGTATATATATATATATATGTATATATATATATGTGTATATATATATATGTATATATATATATATATATATGTGTATGTGTATATATATATATATATATATATATATATATATATATAGGTGGGTAGAGTAGCCAGAAATTGTACTCCAGTAAGAGTACTGTTACTTTAGAGATTTATTACTCAAGTAAAAGAAAGGAGTAGTCACCCAAATATTTACTTGAGTAAAAGTAAAAAGTATGTTGTGAAAAAACTACTCAAGTACTGAGTAACTGATGAGTAACCTGTTCGTTTAATGATGACGGCAACAAATAATGCACAAAAACATAAAAATAGCAATGAGCAAATTCAGAGCCAGAAATATCTCTTAAGCAACTCAAACAATAATATATATTAAATAATAATACATTAACATAAAAAAAAAGTAAGGCAAATTGAGCCACAATAACTTAACAGCACCATAGGCTCAATAGGAAAAGATTACAAAGGAAAATAACAAGTTAGCCTTTATGCAAACCATAAACTGATAGGTGTGGGCGGCACCTGGGAACACACTGATTGGTGTTCCCAGCTAACATCAGCCTACGGTGACAGCCAAAATATCTACTAAGGTTACTTACCGCCATGTGCTTCCTCAAATTTGACGTTTGAGTTCATGTAAGTTTAAGCTTGTTAATCATGTGACCGCCTAGCTCTGTTTGATTGGTGAAACGGAGTCAAACGTCACCAGTGACTGTATTTGATTGGTGAAACGCAGGCATGCGATAGATCCTACTTTGAAGGTCTGTCTGACAAACCAAAACAAACAAAGCGTGCATTAACAGATGGATAAAAATTAGTAGCGAGCTGAATGTAGATAAATGGAGCGGAGTAAAAGTAGCGTTTCTTCTCTATAAATATACTCAAGTAAAAGTAAAAGTATGTTGCATTAAATCTACTCTTAGAAGTACAATTTATCCCAAAAGTTACTCAAGTAGATGTAACGGAGTAAATGTAGCGTGTTACTACCCACCTCTGTATGTGTGTATATATATATACTGTATATATATATATATATATATGTATATATGTATATATATATATATATATATATATTGTGAAATGTAAACAATATGTTTCTTTGTAAAACCCAAAGACAGTTTATCGATAGTATTTATGATGCATGAAATGCAATAAAAATGACTCATTTAGAGTTACAATACCTTTTATACCTGCTGTTTCAAATTCGATACATTTTAAAACCGTTTTACTAATGTAATATTTTCAAACAGTAAAAAATACCTTTTTCTGACCGTAACCCTTCAAATTTGGCAAAGTTTCTCCTCAAAAGTCAGGTGTTTCTTCTTTGTGGCAATCTTGCAGGATCCATTACTGCCCTCTTGTGGATGTCATGTATCTCATCTGTAATGTCAGGCTTTTTAGGTAGAAAAAATTAAATAAAATAAGATTTGAACCATATTGAATAATCTAATTGACTTCACAGTTTAACAGGATGAACCTTGTCAAATAATAAATCATTATCAAAAAAAAATAATCAAGGCTTAGGTCAGGCGGATTACATGAATAAATGCTAATCAAATATACAGCAAAAGAAAAAATAGTGTACAATTATGCAGTAAATACATTCTAAAATTAATAATAAATGTTCCTTAGATAAACTGTCAAAAAAATACAGCTTCATAATTTAGTCATATTTTTTTGCGCTGAAGAAACTTCTCTATGACTTCCTCTGTGTGTTTGATGTTGTCATTACTGCCACAAGTGGTGGAACATGGCATTACAGCTGAGAATTATTTTTTTTTTCTATAGGGAAGCCCCCTCGGGGGCGCTCTACTCTCATGTAGACGGCTCAAAAACGAATGTATCACTTACGATAAGTTTAGCCTTCATGGGTTAGAGATATGCTTGGAAAAAATATTTTTTTCCCTTTAGGAAGGAAAAAAGGGAAACATTTTGGTTTTACGAACAACACCTGAACGCAACACGTAAGAAAATGGGGATGTTGTTTCCTAAAACAATTGTTGCGCAATCCAGACGGAACCCTTTCCCCTCTAACAGGCGGCAGGTCCACTGGAAGCAGATCACATCTGTTGGGTTTCTCCCCAGTCAGACTTTTATTTAGTTGCCAAAAGGGAGCCCTGCCATTATGTGATCTGGTTACTCACCATGCCCTCCTTCCACATTCCCCCCCCCCACCCCCCGCCATGATGGTTTTCTTCAAATATACACACCACTGTCAAGTTGTATACCAGGAGTGTCCAGGCTAGTTTGGAAGTTAACGTTTTATGTTATTAATGTGTAATTAACATGTTATTAATGATAACTACAAACCAACTATGTCGAAATATTACCAAACTTGACCCATTTGTTTGCGCTGCAAACATTTTTGGTCTAATTATCGTAGTTTTTAAGCTGTTAACATTTGCTGCCCCTGCTGATATCATATCAGACCAACATCGGTATCGCCTCATACTCTAGTTTCTAATATCCGTATGGTATCGAGAGTGAAAATGTTTTAGTCCCGGACACAAACTGCCAAAACTCACTAAGTAGTGCTCCCTTTATATAAACATATTTCAATTTTAGTTTTATTTATTTAGATTTTTTAAAATAAATTCACCAGACCTCTCAACAATGTTCGCCAATAATGCTCGCCAACACTTTTTTAGTCTTAGTCGTACAAAGTGGGCGGGGCATGGGGACAAAAAACACATTTTTAGTCTTTGTCGTACAAAGTGGGCGGGGCATCGGAACAAAAAAAAAACTGTTTTAGTCTTAGTCGTACAAAGTGGGCGGGGCATGAAAGAAATAAAACACTAAGTCTTTGTCGTACGAAGTGGGCGGGGCATGGGACAAAAAACACTTTTTGTCTGTCGTACAAAGTGGGCGGGGCTTGGGGACAAAAACACATTTTTAGTCTTTGTTGTGCAAAGTGGGCGGGGCATGGGGACAATAAAACACTAAGTCTTTGTCGTACAAAGTGGGCGGGGCATGGGAACAAAAAAAGCACTTTTTGTCTGTCGTACAAAGTGGGCGGGGCTTGGGGACAAAAAACAAATTCTTTGTCTTTGTCGAACAAAGTGGTCGGGGCATCGGAACAAAAACACATTTTTAGTCTTTGTTGTACAAAGTGGGCGGGGCATGGGGACAAGAAAACACTACTTTGGTCTTTGCCGCACAAAGTGGGCGGGGCATGGGGACAAAAAACACTTTTTTAGTTTTTGTTGTACGAAGTGGGTAGAGCATGGGGACAAAAAAACACTTTTTTAGTCTGTGTCGTACAAAGTGGGCGAGGCATCGGAACAAAAACACATTTTTAGTCTTTGTTGTACAAAGTGGGCGGGGCATGAGGACAAAAAACCCCACCTTTTTAGGCTTTGTCGTACAAAGTGGGCGGGGCATGGGGACAAGAAAACACTTTTTTGGTCTTTGCCGCACAAAGTGGGCGGGGCATGGGGACAAAAAACACTTTTTTTAGTTTTTGTCGTACGAAGTGGGCGGAGCATGGGGACAAAAACATTTTTAGTCTTTGTTGTACAAAGTGGGCGGGGCATGGGCACAAGAAAACACTTTTTTGGTCTTTGCCGTACAAAGTGAGCGGGGCATGGGGACAAGAAAACACTTTTTTGGTCTTTGTCGTACAAAGTGGGCGGGGCATGGGGACAAAAAAAACTTTTTTAGTCTTTGCCATACAAAGTGGGCGTGGCATGAGGACAAAAAACCCCACTTTTTTAGGCTTTGTCGTACGAAGTGGGCGGGGCATGGGGACAAAAAAATACACTTTTTTGGTCTTTGTCGTACAAAGTGGGCGGGGCATGGGGACAAAAAAACCACCTTTTTTAGGCTTTGTCGTACAAAGTGGGCGGGGCATGGGGACAAAAAAAACACCTTTTTTAGGCTTTGTCGTACAAAGTGGGCGGGGCATGGGGACAAAAAAAACACCTGTTTAGGCTTTGTCGTACAAAGTGGGCGGGGCATGGGGACAAGAAAACACTTTTTTGGTCTTTGCCGCACAAAGTGGGCGGGGCATGGGGACAAAAAACACTTTTTTAGTTTTTGTCGTACGAAGTGGGTGGGGCATGGGGACAAAAAAACACTTTTTTAGTCTGTGTTGTACAAAGTGGGCGGGGCATCGGAACAAAAACACATTTTTAGTCTTTGTTGTACAAAGTGGGCGGGGCATGAGGACAAGAAAACACTTTTTTGGTCTTTGCCGCACAAAGTGGGCGGGGCATGGGGACAAAAAACACTTTTTTAGTCTTTGTCATACAAAGTGGGCGTGGCATGAGGACAAAAACCCCCCACTTTTTTAGGCTTTGTCTTCCGAAGTGGGCGGGGCATGGGGACAAAAAAACACCTTTTTTAGGCTTTGTCATACAAAGTGGGCGGGGCATGGGGACAAAAAAATACACTTTTTTGGTCTTTGTCGTACAAAGTGGGCGGGGCATGGGGACAAAAAACACCTTTTTTAGGCTTTGTCGTACAAAGTGGGCGGGGCATGGGGACAAGAAAACACTTTTTTGGTCTTTGCCCCACAAAGTGGGCGGGGCATGGGGACAAAAATACACTTTTTTGGACTTTGTCATACAAAGTGGGCGGGGCATGGGGACAAAAAAAACTTTTTTAGTTTTTGCCATACAAAGTGGGCGTGGCATGAGGACAAAACCCCCCACTTTTTTAGGCTTTGTCGTACGAAGTGGGCGGGGCATGGGGACAAAAAAATACACTTTTTTGGTCTTTGTCGTACAAAGTGGGCGGGGCATGGGACAAAAAAAATACCTTTTTTAGGCTTTGTCGTACAAAGTGGGCGGGGCATGGGGACAAGAAAACACTATGTTGGTCTTTGCCGCACAAAGTGGGCGGGGCATGGGGACAAAAAACACTTTTTTAGTCTTTGTCGTACAAAGTGGGCGGGGCATCGGAACAAAAACACATTTTTAGTCTTTGTTGTACAAAGTGGGCGGGGCATGGGGACAAGAAAACACTTTTTTGGTCTTTGCCGTACAAAGTGGGCGGGGCATGAGGACAAGAAAACACTTTTTTGGTCTTTGCCGCACAAAGTGGGCGGGGCATGGGGACAAAAAACACTTTTTTAGTTTTTGCCATACAAAGTGGGCGTAGCATGAGGACAAAAAACCCACTTTTTTAGGCTTTGTCGTACGAAGTGGGCGGAGCATGGGGACAAAAAAACACTTTTTTTAGTCTTTGCCGTACAAAGTGGGCGGGGCATGGGGACAAAAAACACTTTTTTAGTCTTTGCCATACAAAGTGGGCGGGGCATGGGGACACTAAACACTTTTTTAGTCTTTGTCGTACAAAGTGGGCGGGGCATGGGGACAAAAGCAACATTTTGTACATCACACCAAAGCGCCACCTATATCTGCTTTTATTTATTTCAATTTGTTTAAAAGGCAGCTCAAAAGTTTAGAAAAAAACAAAAAAGAAAGTGCAGTGACAAGACTTCCAAATGTGGCGAGTGGGTGATTTTCACTGGCCTCCGTGGGAGTGAGTCACAGCACCAAAACGTCTTCTGCTAACCATTCGCTTGTGGTTCCGCCGCCAGCGACCTTGCGAGCACGTGGACACTGAAGCGCTGTGTCGGGCCTGGACTTCTGTGGGAGAGAGCGAGAGGGAGAAAAATAAATAAATAAGGGAGCGCTCCCGGCCGCTCTCCAAACTACAAACGCTTCCCTCGGGCCCCGCCGGCTCCTCCCACGGCCGTCGCCCGGCAACAGCCCTCACAACAGGAAACAGGGGATTCCGTCATAGCGGCTGGGCGAGAGAGAGAGAGAAAGAGAGAAGGAGAACATTGACGGGAGACAGGAAGTCTGGGTGCAGGAAAAGAGCGGGCGGAGGGGGGAGGGGCGGTGCCGACGGCGCTCTTACCACCAAGCTAAATAAAAAGCCCACAAGTGGCTAAAACTAAACCTCCAAACTGGAGTTTGCCCGTTATTCCCGAGAAGACACTTTTCTGTACGTTCTAAATAGTAAAAAACGGCTAGCACACGGCAGGTCATGGAATTAATATATTCCGCCCAGTGCAGAATCAGAAGTACTTTATTCATCCTCAAGGGGAAATTTAGATATATATATTTTTTTTTTTTTTTTTGATTAGGCAATTTTTTGATAACATGCATTATTTTAATCATTTTTAAGAAACACCCTAACTTAGGAACTACTAAGACCCTCCCTTTTAGGGGGAAGGAGTCCACCCTAGGCCGTCTCAAATGAAGAGGAGTGACTAAAAGAGTGCAAAGTATAGAGTGAACCGAGCGATCTCGAAAAACAGTCGCCCGTCTCTCATGCTTTTGTCCACCTCCGTTGCCAAGGCAGGGACCGAAAGGGAGAGTTAACCTTTCACTTTCCCAAACTCAAACATTACCTTTTGGCTGCCCGCCAGAAAAGTAGTTCCTCTGCGTTAGCTCCTACGTCAAAAATGTCGCCATAGGTTGGGTATTAATATAATATGTAAACTGTCAGGTTCAAACACTGATGACATCTATTAAACAAGACAAGAAGCAAGGAATTAAACAGAGACAGGATTCAATTTAGCTCAATTGAGGAGAAACGCGTAGACACTGTGCCCTTGGGGCGGTATAGCTCGGTTGGTAGGGCGGCCATGCCAGCAACTTGAGGGTTGCAGGTTCGATCCCTGCTTCTGCCATCCTAGTCATTGCCGTTGTGTCCTTGGGCAAGACACTTTACCCACCTGCTCCCAGTGCCACCCACACTGGTTTAAATGTAACTTAGATATTGGGTTTCACTATATAAAGCACTTTGAGTCACTAGAGAAAAGCGCTATATAAATATAATTCACTTCACTTCACTTCCTTGCACAGTGGCATCCCACGCTGTGACGAAAGATTGTACGCCTCCTCTTTTATTTGGACTTTCCCCGATTACATGGCAACAGCTGTTTCTAAGGGAGGGGGGTCGTAAACAGCCATCGCCTTTGGTTACAAAACAGTTCAAAGAAAAGGTGCCTGGAGGGAGGTCAGGCCCTGCCTCCTCTCCGCTTTGTAGATCTCGGGTAAAGACAAAATCTTCCTGTGGATTACAATACATCAAAGAAACCGACACCCTCGTGTCGCTCCACATCCTACACAGTGGAGTTTTACAAGCCTTTTGCTTGGTAGGATCAAAGACAGCTTTTGTCTGCTCGCCGGGAACTCATTGAGACACAAAGTTTTGTGATAACTTAGATACAATTATTCTAACATAAACGTTATAACAGGTTTTTT
>NC_084584.2:9807500-9840000 GCF_033978685.3 Nerophis lumbriciformis | reverse complement strand
ATTGGCCGTGGTGAAAGAACAGGAACGCAGATGAGCCGCCACGTAAAAGGTGGGGGAAAAGGTGGACACTGGGAGAGTCTGATAAACACACATACACCTGTTATGACAAAGAAGCCACAAGACTTGCAACAGGAGTTTTTCCCCCATACTCTGTGTAGCCACCTCCAAATTTGGTAAATGAAAACTACAACTAAGATGCACAGCCGTTGCGCAATAAGTACAATACTTACAGTATTAACACTTTTTAGGGCGCAACAAAAGACTAGATGCAGCCTAAACTGAACTGACGAGCCAACACAAAAGTCAGCTAACAATGAAGTCAATGGAAGTCGCTCTATTCCGCCTACAAAGTGCTCTAAAAGACATCCAAAAACCTCCATCAATGTTTTACATACAGGCTGTAAGTGTATATATGTAATGTAGTATCCGTCACATTCATAATAACATGTAATATTTACGTATTTTGATTATTTTAAAGAGATGGCGTTGCATTAATTTCACAGATGCAGTATGTGGTATACGAGTTAAATAGCATCCAAAAGCCTCCATCAGTGGGTTTTTTTTATACACACTGTAAATATATAAGTAATGTAGTATCCGTCACATTCATAATAACAAGTAAAATTTACATATTTTGATTATTTTAAACCTATAGTGTAGCAATAATTTCACAGTGGTATACGAGTTAAATAACACACAAAAGTCTCCATCATTGTTTTACATACACGCTGTAAATATATATGTAGTGTAGTATCCGTCACATTCATAATAACATGTAAAATTTACGTATTTTGATTATTTTAAAGAGATGGCGTTGCATTAATTTCACAGATGCAGTATGTGGTATACGAGTTAAATAACATCCAAAAGCCTCCATCAGTGTTTTTTTTATACACACTGTAAATATATATGTAATGTAGTATCCGTCACATTCATAATAACAAGTAATATTTATGGATTTTGATTATTTTAAACATATAGTGTAGCATTAATTTCACAGTGGTATACAAGTTAAATAACATCCAAAAGTCTCAATCATTTTTTTATATACACACTGTAAGTATATATGTAATGCAGTATCCGTCACATTCATAATAACAAGTAAAATTTACATATTTTGATTATTTTAAACCTATAGTGTAGCATTAATTTCACAGTGGTATACGAGTTAAATAACACACAAAAGTCTCCATCATTGTTTTATATACACACTGTAAGTATATATGTAATGTAGTATCCGTCACATTCATAATAACAAGTAAAATTTACATATTTTGATTATTTTAAACCTATAGTGTAGCATTAATTTCACAGTGGTATATGAGTTAAATAACACACAAAAGTCTCCATCATTGTTTTATATACACACTGTAAGTATATATGTAATGTAGTATCCGTCACATTCATAATAACATGTAATATTTACGTATTTTGATTATTTTAAAGTGATGGCGTTGCATTAATTTCACAGATGCAGTATGTGGTATACGAGTTAAACAACATCCAAAAGCCTCCATCAGTGTTTTTTTATACACACTGTAAATATATAAGTAATGTAGTATCCGTCACATTCATAATAACAAGTAAAATTTACGTATTTTGATTATTTTAAACCTATAGTGTAGCAACAATTTCACAGTGGTATACAAGTTAAATAACATCCAAAAGTCTCCATCATTGTTTTATATACACACTGTAAGTATATGTGTAATGTAGTATCCGTCACATTCATAATAACATGTGCAATTTACATATTTTGATCATTTTAGCGTGTTAATTTCACAGACGCATCACAATGTTCGCCATACAACAACACTAATCACGGCAGACTTCTCACCGGGATGCCGACTCACGGGATGTTTTTAGCTTCCCATTTAGACGATGTATTCATAATTCATCTTTCTCGCCACCTCCTGGTCTAAGTTGGACGTCAAAGTTGGACTGACTTCTCAGTGTATGTCCACAACCTTCTACTATCCAGGTGAGAGGCATGATTTATCATCTACAATTGAACTTTCACCAGCTCGGAGGCGATGCAGCAGCTCAGTATGTCAATACAGCAGCATGCTAAAAGTAGTTCCTCTGCGCTAGCACGTCCAATAACAATATTGCTAATACTTGGTTAATATTCATGTTATGACATGTAAATGGAGTATTGTTTAGAGGGCTTTATGGACGGAATAGCGTTAGCCACCTCTTACTTGCTGTATTTTATGATTTAGAATGCATTAAAAAAAAAAAAATAAACATGGATATGGATATGGTGAATTATATTTATTTTTTTACACCTATTTATGTAAGTATTTTTATCTTTAAAAGGAACGCCTAAACAAAATAAATCAATATCCTTTATTTAAGCAGGTAAACATTTATTAAGATTAATAATAAATGTTTCCCAGTTTCTTTAAAATGGCCTGAAATAGGCAATAAATGCCACAAAGAAGTAAAATAACCAACTTTGATTCTTTTTTTTTTTTTTTAGATTGGCGACTTTTACAGCGATATAACGTTCAGTTTGGCGTCAATTACGCAACATTTGTTGTCAAAATGTGTTCGTTTTGGTCTGCGCATGCTCAGAAGAAACAAACTTCGTTGTTGTTGAAAAAAAATAAAAATAATTTAATTGTTTAAACTTTTGTTTAGTTTTTTTTTTCTTCCAGGATTCCCCTGCCCGGTCCTCCACGGACCCGCACTGCAAATCCTCCCCCGGTCCGTCGGCTCCGTTCAGGCGGGCGCAGCTGCGTCACGGCTCCGCGCAGGAGGGCGGGGCCGCGGAGGGGAGGTGATCCCCGGCTTTAAAAGCAGCGAGAGCCGGAGCCGCACGTCACACGCACGGAGACCCCAGCGGAACCGGGAGGATACCCCCGTCCCCCGGCCTGCACCCCTCCCCCTCGCCTTCTGGATCCCCCCCCGGAGGAAACTTTGAGTCGGGAGTACGAGCGCGTTAAGACCGAGGAGCGGACCGGCTGGCGACCGAAGCGACACTTTGAAGCCCAGAAGGAGATGATGAAATCTGCAGAGGAGGGTGAGTGACAACGTTTATTACTCTCCACTTTTCTTTGGAGAAACTTTTTTTTAATAACTTTTCAACCATACACAACTTGTTAGGATGTGAACTTTTCACACCTTTTTCAACAACAATACGTCATATATTGTTGTTATGTACTGCACTTTATGGAGGGTTCGTCTGTTAAGTTGTCATCGAATGAAAAATGTCATCCAAAAAAAAAATCTGTTTAAAAATTCAGTGTAAAAAGAATCCGTGTTTAAAAATTCAGTATATGAAAATTCAGTGTTTAAAAATTCAGTTTTTAAAAATTCAGCGTATAAAAAATCAGTGTATAAAAAATTCAGTGTATAAAAGTTCAGTATATGAAAATTCAGTGTAAAAAAATCGGTGTTTAAAAATCTAGTGTATAAAAATTCAGTGTAAAAATTTCAGTGTTTAAAAATTCCGTATGTGTAAAAAAATTCAGTGTTTAAAAAATCCGTGTATAAAAATACAGTTTATAAAAGTCAGTGTAAAAAAGTTCAGTATATGAAAAGTCAGTTTATGAAAATTCAGTGTATTAAAAAAAATGAGTGTATACATATTTAGTATATAAAAATTTAGTGTAAAAAAATGAGTGTATAAAAATTCAGTGTAAAAAAAAAAATCAGTGCATAAAAATTCAGTGTGTAAAGAATCCGTGTTTAAAAATTCAGTATATGAAAATTCAGTGTTTAAAAATTCAGTGTTTAAAAATTCAGCGTATAAAAAATCAGTGTATAAAAAATTCAGTGTATAAAAGTTCAGTATATGAAAATTCAGTGTAAAAAAATCGGTGTTTAAAAATCTAGTGTATAAAAATTCAGTGTAAAAATTTCAGTGTTTAAAAATTATGTGTGTGTAAAAAATTCAGTGTTTAAAAAGTCCGTGTATAAAAATTCAGTGTTTAAAATTCAGTGTAAAAAAGTTCAGTATGTGAAAAGTCAGTTTATGAAAATTCAGTGTACAATTCAGTGTATAAAAAAAAAGAGTGTATACATATTTAGTATATGAAAATTTAGTGTAAAAAAAGGAGTGTATAAAAATTCAGTGTAAAAAAAAATAATCAGTGCATAAAAATTCAGTGTGTAAAAGTTCAGTATATGAAAATTCAGTGTAAAAAAATGAGTGTATACAAATTGAGTATATGAAATTTCAGTGTACAAAAATTTAGTGTAAAAAAACAGTGTTTAAAAATTCAGTGTAAAAAAAAAATCAGTATATGAAAATTCAGTGTTTAAAAATTCAGTGTAAAAAGAATCTGTGTTTAAAAATTCAGTATATGAAAATTCAGTGTTTAAAAATTCAGTGTATAAAAATTCAGCGTATAAAAAATCAGTGTATAAAAAATTCAGTGTATAAAAGTTCAGTATATGAAAATTCAGTGTAGAAAAATCGGTGTTTAAAAATTTTGTGTATAAAAATTCAGTGTTTAAAAATTCCGTGTGTGTAAAAAATTCAGTGTTTAAAAAATCTGTGTATAAAAATTCAGTATATAAAATTCAGTGTAAAAAAGTTCAGTATATGAAAAGTCAGTTTATGAAAATTCAGTGTACAATTCAGTGTATAAATAAAAAAAATGAGTGTATACATATTTAGTATATGAAAATTTAGTGTAAAAAAATATCAGTGCATAAAAATTTAGTGTGTAAAAGTTCAGTATATGAAAATTCAGTGTAAAAATGTCAGTGTAAAAAAATGAGTGTATACAAATTGAGTATATGAAATTTCAGTGTACAAAAATTTAGTGTAAAAAAAAATCAGTGTATAAAAAAATCAGTATATGAAAATTCAGTTTACAAAAATTGAGTTTACAAAAATTCAGTTTAAAAATATCAGTGTGTAAAAATTCAGTATATTCAGTGTGTTCAGTGTACAAAAATTCAGTGTTTAAAAATTCAGTGTAAAAATAATCTGTTTAAAAATTCAGTGTATATGAAAATTCAGTGTAAAAAAATCAGAGTATAAAAATTCAGTGTATAAAAGTTGAGTATATGAAAATTCTGTGTAAAATCCAATGTATACATTGCTGTGTAAAAAATTAGTGTATATAAATTTAGTATATGAAAATTCAGTGTAAAATAAATTAGTGTATAAAAATTCAGTGTACAAAAATTCAGTGTATAAAAGTTCAGTGTAAAAAAATCAATGTATAAAAATTCAATGTAAAAAAAATCTCATTATGTAAAAGTTCTTTGTATGAAAATTCTGTTGAAAAATTTCAGTTTAAAAAAACGTGTGTATACAAATTAAATGTAAAAAAAAAAAAAACTCAGTATGTAAAAGTTCTTTATATGAAAATTCAGTGTACAAAAATTCAGTGTAAAAAAAATTAAGTGCGGAAATATCTGTTGTTTCAAAACTCCAAAACTACTACTCGTTTTTAAAGCCAAATCTCAAATATTAACACTGAATTATCCATCCCATCCATCCATTTTCTACCGCTTTCAGGGTGGCGGGGGGTGCTGGAGCCTATCCCAGCTGCATTAGTCATCTTATTTTCATCTATTCAATACATATATCTAACTTACTTACGTTTACCAGGGTACACCTGGTCACATGGTTTGAAAGCAGTCACATTATCAAGGCTTAGGTCAGGCTGATTACACAAACTAATGCTAAATAAATATACTGCAAAAGTACAAACCCCGTTTCCATATGAGTTGGGAAATTGTGTTAGATATAAATATAAATGGAATACAATGATTTGCAAATTCTTTTCAACCCATATTCAGTTAAATGCACTACAAAGACAACATATTTGATGTTCAAACTCATAAACTTTTTTTTATTTTTTGCAAATAATAATTAATTTAGAATTTCATGGCTGCAACACGTGCCAAAGTAGTTGGGAAAGGGCATGTTCACCACTGTGTTACATCACCTTTTCTTTTAACAATATTCAATAAACGATTGGGAACTGAGGAAACTAATTGTTGAAGTTTTGAAAGTGGAATTCTTTCCCATTCTTGTTTTATGTAGAGCTTCAGTCGTTCAATAGTCTGGTGTCTCCGCTGTCGTATTTTACGCTTCATAATGCGCCACACATTTTCGATGGGAGACAGGTCTGGACTGCAGGCGGGGGCAGGAAAGTACCCGCACTCTTTTTTTACAAAGCCACGCTGTTGTAACACGTGCTGAATGTGGCTTGGCATTGTCTTGCTGAAATAAGAAGGGGCGTCCATGAAAAAGACGGCGCTTAGATGGCAGCATATGTTGTTCCAAAACCTGTATGTACCTTTCAGCATTAATGGTGCCTTCACAGATGTGTAAGTTACCCATGTCTTGGGCACTAATACACCCCCATACCATCACACATGCTGCCTTTTCAACTTTGCGTCGATAACAGTCTGGATGGTTCGCTTCCCCTTTGGTCCGGATGACGGTTCACGATATCGAATATTTCCAAAAACAATTTGAAATGTGGACTCGTCAGACCACAGAACACTTTTCCACTTTGCATGAGTCCATCTTAGATGATCTCGGGCCCAGAGAAGCCGGCAGCGTTTCTGGGTGTTGTTGATAAATGGCTTTCGCTTTGCATAGTAGAGTTTTAACTTGCACTTACAGATGTAGCGACCAACTGTAGTTACTGACAGTGGTTTTCTGAAGTGTTCCTGAGCCCATGTGGTGATATCCTTTAGAGATTGATGTCAGTTTTTGATACAGTGCCATATGAGGGATCGAAGGTCACGGTCATTCAATGTTGGTTTCCGGCCATGCCGCTTACGTGGAGTGATTTCTCCAGATTCTCTGAACCTTTTGATGATATTATGGACCGTAGATGTTGAAATCCCTAAATTTCTTGCAATTGCACTTTGAGAAACGTTGTTCTTAAACTGTTCAACAATTTGCTCACGCAGTTGTGGACAAAGTGGTGTACCTCGCCTCATCCTTTCTTGTGAAAGACTGAGCATTTTTTGGGAAGCTGTTTTTATACCCAATCATGGCACCCACCTGTTCCCAATTAGCCTGCACACCTGTGGGATGTTCCAAATAAGTGTTTGATGAGCATTCCTCAACTTTATCAGTATTTATTGCCACCTTTCCCAACTTCTTCGTCACGTGTTGCTGGCATCAAATTCTAAAGTTAATGATTATTTGCACACAAAAAAAGTTTGTCTTTGTAGCATATTCAACTGAATATGGGTTGAAAAGGATTTGCAAATCATTGTATTCCGTTTATATTTACATCTAACACAATTTCCCAACTCATATGGAAACGGGGTTTGTAAATCAATGAATGTATACATACAATTGTGCAGGGCTAAAATAAATGAATTCTTACTAGAATAATAAATAATAATAATTATGTAATTGTCCAAAAATAATTAAGTGCAAATCAAAATACAGCTTCACAACTTTAGTCATATTTTTTGCACTTAAGAAACGTCTCAATGACTTTAGCTAAAGATCTCTTCTTTGTTTGATATTGCTGCTTCTGGGACAGCATTGAATGCGTCGGTCACATGACTTGGTATGGGACACATGCTAACTGATAGCATGTTAGCATTAGCTTGCTAGCATGCAAACATTAGCATGATAACTTTTTGAGCTACATTTTCTAGCTATTATTATTATTATTAAGACTCAGCAGGAACATTTTAGCACTGCTAGAGCGACAACAAGCTGAGGCCAACAAAAACATGGCAGGGTTTTTTTTCTAATTTTGCACTTTAGCCAGATCCCAGTTTGGTTAGTCAGCGCTGATGATGCATTCAAGCACACCAGGAAAGTAGGAAATGCCCAAGCTAAAAAAGTTTTAGTATGTAACGTAAAGAAACAAGACGTGTTCGTCCATCCAGTGTTTATTCAGTATTCATAGTAAGAAGTTGGTCATTTCCCAGCCACCTAGTTCAGGAGTCGGCAACATGCGGCTCTTTAGCGCCGCCCTAGTGGCTCTCTGGAGCTTTTTCAAAAATGTATGAAAAATGGAAAAAGATGAGGGAAAAAAAATATATTTTTTGTTTTAATATGGTTTCTGTAGGAGGAGAAACATGACACAAACCTCCCTAATTGTTACAAAGCACACTGTTTATATTAAACATGCTTCACTGACTCAAGTATTTGGCGAGCGCCGTTTTGTCCTACTAATTTTGGCCGTCCTTGAACTCACCTTAGTTTGTTTACATGCATAACTTTCGAGGACGTGTTTTATGCCACTTCTTTTCTCATTTTGTCCACCAAACTTTTAACGTTGTGCGTGAATGCACAAAGGTGAGTTTTGTTGATGTTATTGACTTGTGTGGAGTGCTAAACAGACATATTTGGTCACTGCAAGACTGCAAGCTAATCGATGCTAACATGCTATTTAGGCTAGCTATATGTACACATTGCATCATTATGCCTCATTTGTAGCTATATTTGAGCTCATTTAGTTTCCTTTAAGTCATCTCAATTCAATTTATATCTCATGAGACACTATCTGTATGTAATATGGCCAGAGGTGGGTAGAGTAGCCAGAAATTGTACTCAGTTAAGTAAGAGTACTGTTACTTTAGAGATTTATTACTCAAGTAAA
This sequence comes from Nerophis lumbriciformis, assembly GCF_033978685.3. Taxonomy (NCBI): domain Eukaryota; kingdom Metazoa; phylum Chordata; class Actinopteri; order Syngnathiformes; family Syngnathidae; genus Nerophis; species Nerophis lumbriciformis. Next base: position 9,831,451 of record NC_084584.2, on the reverse strand, counting down.
AGTAAGGAGTAGTCACCCAAATATTTACTTGAGTAAAAGTAAAAAGTATGTTGTGAAAAAACTACTCAAGTACTGAGTAACTGATGAGTAACATACACACACATATCATATATATATATATATATATATATATATATATATATATATATATATATATACACACACACACATATATATATATATATATATATATATATATATATATATATATATATATATATATATATATATATATATATATATATATATATATATATATATATATATATATATATATATATACATAATCAAGCATTCCATGATTATACAGTATATAATTTATATTTATTTATTTTGCCGTTTTTGTTTACATGTTAAAGGTGTTTTAATGAATATACATGCATGTTTACCACATATAGATTCCTTTCTTTCATGAAGACAAGAATATAAGTTGGTGTATTACCTGATTCTGATGACTTGCATTGATTGTAATCAGACAGTAGTGATGATAGCGTCCACGTTTTCAAATGGAGGAGAAAAAAAAGTTCCTCCTTTCTGTCCAATACCACAAGAAAGTGGTTGGTTTTTGGCATCTTATTTGTCCAGCTTCCATATTCGTTTTTATACACTTTACAAGAAATACATTGGCGACAAACTCCGTAGCTTGCTAGCTTGTTTGCGCTGGCTTTCGGAGACTCTTGTTTTGAAAGCGCAGGCGCGATGGAGCGGCACTTTTATTGTGAAGACAGGAACTGTGCAGTCAGTCTTTAGGCTTTTGACGGGATGTACGGTTGAAATAAAAAAGGGTCTTTTTTCCTTCACACTTTTGATTGATTGATTGAAACTTTTATTAGTAGATTGCACAGTACAGTATATATTCCGTACAATTGACCACTAAATGGTAACACCCCAATAAGTTTTTCAACTTGTTTAAGTCAGGTCATGTGACCGCCTGGCTCTGTTTGATTGGTCAACGTCACCAGTGACTGCATCTGATTGGTGGAACGGAGTAAACGTCACCAGTGACTGCATTTGTTGAAATGCAGGCACTATGACAGACCAAAACAAACAAAGCGTGCATTAACAGATCGATAAAAATTAGTAGCGAGTAGCGAGCTGAATGTAGATAAAAGTAGCGGAGTAAAAGTAGCGTTTCTTCTCTATAAATATACTCAAGTAAAAGTAAAAGTATGTTGCATTAAAACTACTCTTAGAAGTACAATTTATCCCAAAAGTTACTCAAGTAGATGTAACGGAGTAAATGTAGCGCGTTACTACCCACCTCTGCATATGGCTTTTAATTTGTTGCGGCTCCAGACAGATTTGTTTTTGTATTTTTGGTCCAATATGGCTCTTTCAACATTTTGGGTTGCCGACCCCTGACCTAGTTCATGGACTTACCATGCGTTTGTGTTCCAGATGCGTATGGCTACACCCCCAATGTCAGCCTTTCCCTGCCCCTGGGCAACCCTTGCCTGGCCCCCCAGTACCTGAGCCTCCAGTCCAGCCCCATCATCTCAGTCTCGGAGCCTCACGACTTCGAGGGCCACGACGACATGAGCGTGGCCGCCGCCTACTACTCCTCCGGCGCCCGTCCGAACGGCGCCCCAACCCTGGAGAGTCCTCGCATCGAGATCACGGCCTACGGCCAGTTCCCCGAGGACCAGGTGGAGGAGGACAGAAGTCCCGTCACCAAGCGGGTCAACTCCATCGTGACGCTGACCCTCCCTAGCGCCGACGGCTACCGGGACCCCAGCTGCTTGAGTCCGGCCAGCAGTGTCTCGTCTCGCAGCTGCCACTCGGAGGCGTCGTCGTACGAGTCGGGCTTCTCGTACAACTGCGACAACTCGCCGCAGAACTCCCCCTGGCAGTCCCCCTCGGTGTCCCCCAAGGGCTCCACCCTGGCCCTGCCGGGTGACGGCTACGGTCCGGCCGGCTCGCCGCGACTCTCCCCTTCGACGTCTCCTCGAACCAGTCTGACGGACGACGCCTTCATCGGCCGAGGAGGCTCCAGGCCCAACTCCCCTTGTGGCGCGAAGAGGAAGTACAGCTTCAACAAGCACTACCAGCTGTCCCCCAACACCTCCCCGGGGGTGTCCCCGCAGGCCTCGCCCCGGCTCAGCGTCACCGAGGAGTCGTGGCTGCCGAACACCAACCAGTACACCAATTCGGCCATCTTGGCGGCCATCAATGCCCTGAGCACGGACGGCGGGCCCGACCTGGGGGAGGGGATACCCGTGAAGGCCCGCAGGACCAGCCTGGACCACAGCCCCACCGTCAGCCTCAAGCTGGAATCTCACTGCCTCGCTGCCGACGATCACCGCCTGAAGAAGGAGGCCTACTGCGCGGGGTTCCTGGACGTCCCTCAGCACCAGTACCCCTGGTCCAAGCCCAAGCAGTATGTCAGGTAAAGATCTTTATCCATACCTGCCAACTACTCCGGTTTTCCCGTAATTAGTACGGTTTTCATCAACCTATTCCGGGTTACGGTTGCAGTGATAAAAAATACGGTTTTTCATTAATTAAAAAAATATATTTAAAAAAAAGTTTTATTCACGAAATCGCGTAACAACAATGACAATCGACACTGCTTCCCGTAACTTCCTATCGAGCCATTCCGACCACGATTATTCGTTGTTTACTGTACCACCAAAACTCAACTTTAAATATAGCGGGGAAAAATGAGTAACGAATGAACCACAATAACTAAAATAAAACTAATAGCAATATAAAAAAAATATAAATTTGAGTTTTTACATTTTAATTGCTTTTAGTTAAATTTTTTGCCTTTTACACGTATTTTACCACCATAGAGTGCTTTTTGTGGCAAATAAAGCGTGTAATTAAATGCAAAAATATTCATATTTACCAGTATTTTAGGTCAAAGCATAATAATTGTGTCAATGTATCAATAACTTGTTTGAAACCTTTATTTTGTTAGCGCAGTCGGACTGGATGTGTCGCGCTATTATTGTGAAGGGGGCCTTTAACAATTTGTATGGTTCTTTTCCTCTTTGTTCCGGAGGACGCAACGTCCACAGTTTCCAAAAACAATTTGAAATGTGGACTCGTCAGACCACAGAACACTTTTCCACTTTGTATCAGTCCATCTTAGATGAGCTCGGGCCAAGCGAGGCCGGCGGCGTTTCTGGGTGTTGTTGATAAATGGCTTTCGCCTTGCATAGTGGAGTTTTAACTTGCACTTACTGATGTAGCGACAAACTGTACTTACAGACAGTGGTTTTCTGAAGTGTTCCTGTGCCTATGTGGTGATATCCTTCACACACTGATGTCGCTTTTTGATGCAGGCTATTTATAGCACCGCTGCCAAGCACGAGGAACCAGTTGCCATTGTTTCCAACGAGCGAACGATCATGGAATCAGCCGGAGAAAAATCAACAAACGAGTCTTAAACCGAAAAGAAAACTGCAGTCATTCCGTGAAGAATATTCAAAAGCCTATCCGGGAATAATTATCCGTTCTAAAAAGGGTGAAAACGACGCGAATTGCACCTTGTGCAGACAAGATTTTTCGATCGGACACAGAGGAATTAGCGATGTAAAAGACCACGTTGGGACAAAAAAACACAAGTCTAATGCCGTTGCTAGCGATACAAGTGGAAAACTTTCAACGTTTTTCGTCGCCCAAACAGATTCTTTGGATGTGATAAATGCCAAAGTTTTATTTATGATGCTATTGAATTACATTTTAATGAAGTAAACTTATCATAAAGTTACCATATCATTTTTGCAGTATGATCAATCTGATAGAATACATTTGGATTTTAGCCACAAAAAGGTAATGACACCAATGTTATCTATTGGAATTGTTTAGTACTGTTATACTGTTAAAAGTGTTTATACTATTTATGCTTTCAAGTCCAAGTTGAAGAAATCTTGTTAAATGTTGACAGCATAACTACCAAAATACAGAAGTATGTCCTTAATATTTTTGCAGTGCTATTTCTGTTGAAAAGTTAAAATGATTACATTAGAGATGTGATGTGCCACTTTTCAAGTGTCTGATGGCTTAAATTAATTTTCATTCATTTTTCATATTTTGAATTCTTTTGAAAGGCTTACAAAAAACTACATTTGAATTGTAATTCCATGCTATTGACAGGACTATTAATTTTAATGAAGTTAGCTTACCATGTTTACAGTATGATAATTGTGATAGAAATGTGAATTTTAGGCACAGAATATTTTTTACAATTGAACAAGGCAGTAGATTATACAAGCTTGGACAGAAAGTTAATAATGACACCAATTTTTTTTTTTAATGGAATTGTTTAGTACTGTTTTACCATTTGTTTACTGTAAAAAGTGTTTATACTGTTTATACTTTCAATTAACAAATTGAAGTCTTGTGAAAGGTTGACAGGATAACTGGCATTAACTGTCAAAATAATTTCAAACTATTGAAGTTAGCTTACAGAATAAACATGTCAATCAACCCATATGATTTTTGCTGTAATATTTTTGTTTTGAAAAGTCACTGTGACTGATAGAAAAGTGATGGTTTTAGCAACATTTTAACCTGTCTGAATGCTAATAATCATTTTGCGTCGGGGGGCGAAGGAACCCCCCACCAGGACTTTGTCCTGGACCCCTGGACCCTGGCTACTAGGTTTTTCTGATTTCAAAAGTTGGCACGTATGTTTATCCCAGTCCTGTAAAGATCTTGTCCTATTGACGCCCTTCTCGGCACCTTGGCAGCCCGTCCGTGCCGGCCCTCGACTGGCAGCTGCCGTCCAGCTCGGGACCCTACAGCCTGAAGATCGAGGTGCAGCCCAAGTCCCACCACCGGGCCCACTACGAGACCGAGGGCAGCCGAGGGGCGGTGAAGGCTCTGGCGGGAGGACACCCCGTCGTCCAGGTGGGCCGCTTTGACTCTCTCTCAGCAACATGCTAGCCTTGACAGTTAGGACATACTTGCCAACCTTGAGACCTCCGATTTCGGGAGGTGGGGGGTGGGGGCGTGGTGGGGGTGGGGCGGGGCGTGGTTAAGAGTGGAGGAGTATATTGACAGCTAGAATTCACCAAGTCAAGTATTTCATACATATATATATATATATATATATATATATATATATATATATATATATATATATATATATATATATATATATATATATATATATATCTACATCCTGAAAATATGCAAACAAAGCTGTGTTTAGATAATTAATACTTCAAACTTGCATAAATAAATATTAAGGAATATAACATAACTTGGCTTCTGAGAGTTTCAAAATGTAATGAATAAAATGCTAAAGTTGTTGATAAACAAGCAATTAATTTAATAATTAAATATGGTCATTTTAAATTAATTATTATGATAATTTAAAATCAATTATTTGAAATATGTTTATTTTAATGTACAATTCTATGGCTGGATGTAATAAGGAGTCATGAAAAAATACAAATAAAAATACAATTCATTTTGATGTTTTTAGCAAAATATAGTAAAAATGTATTTAGTTTTTTGTTTTTTTTAATTAATAAATATATATAATTAATACAATTTATCTCTAGTCTGGATGATTTAGTTCTTGTCACCCTGTTGTCCTCCCGTCATGAAAAAAGGCTGTCCTCACTCAGGTCCACATGGAGCTGGAGGGGGCGTGGCTTCCAGCTCCGGCTGAAAATCGGGAGATTTTCGGGACAATATTTGTCCCGGGAGCTTTTCGGGAGAGGCGCTGAATTTCGGGAGTCTCCCGGAAAATTCGGGAGGGTTGGCAAGTATGAGTTAGGACTTACCCTCTGGGGGGGTCAATCAGCAACGTGTGTCTTCTGCTCGGGTTCTATCTAGTCCTCCGTGGCAAACTGGTCGGCGTTTTGCCCGCCGCCTGCTTTTTCGCTCGGGTGTCAAAAGGAGCCGGCGTGCTATTTAAAGACGTCACACTTGTGAATGGAACACGCTCTCAGGCAGGCCAGTCGCTTCCTGTCCAGACGTGGGTGACTCACACCTTTTTTTTTTTCCATTGCGTCCCCCAACAAACCCCCCCCCCCGTCCCCCGTCCCCCCCCTTATGCTTAGTCACATTAGCGGCGGTGGTCCGACGGCGGGTATGTTTGGTTTCTGAAGACATCTGTTGCCTCCATCTGCCGACTTCAGACTTGAACCAACAGAAGTCCAGATGAGAACTTCTGATATTTCACTCCAGACCCGACGGTCTCACTTACTTTCACATCGCCACTTTTCCTCCGGCGTAATTAGCATGTAGCGCTTATGCTAACGTCAGACCCGTTCTAGCGTCCTCGTGTATGCTGAGTTCTGATTATTATATTGGGTCTTCACCCCAACTGCGTCCCCCCGATTGTACTCGCGGGAAAGATTCCTTCAAAATGGACGCAATTACATTTCCATATTCCTTGTTGCGCGCACGCTAGGGCCGGATAATAATCACGATTATTTTTGATTGATCACGATCAATCACGCGATTATTCGTTGTTTACTGTACGACCAAAACTCAACTTTAAATATAGCGGGGGAAAAATGAGTAACGAATGAACCACAATAACTAAAATTAAACTAATAGCAATATAAAAAATACATACATTTTAGTTTTTACGTTTTAGTTGCTTTTAGTTCAATTTTTTGCCTTTTACCATAGAGTGTGCTTTTTGTGGAAAATAAAGCGTTTAATTAAATGCAAAAATACTCATATTTACCAATATTTTAGGTCAAAGCATAATAATTGTGTCAATGCATCAATAACTTTTTTGAAACCTTTATTTTGTTAGCGCAGTCGGACTGCATGTGCCGCGCTATTATTGTGAAGGGGGCCTATAACAATTTGTATGGTTCTTTTCCTCTTTGTTCCGGAGGACACGACGTCCACAGTTTCCAAAAACAATTTGAAATGTGGGCTCGTCAGACCACAGAACACTTTGCATCAGTCCATCTTAGATGAGCTCGGGCGGCGTTTCTGGGTGTTGTTGATAAACGGCTTTCGCTTTGCATAGTAGAGTTTTAACTTGCACTTAAAGATGTAGCGACCAACTGTACTTACAGACAGTGGTTTTCTGAAGTGTTCCTGTGCCTATGTGGTGATATCCTTCACACACTGATGTCGCTTTTTGATGCAGGTCACGGGCATTTAATGTTGGTTTTCAGCCTTGCTGCTTACGTGCAGTGATTTCTCCAGATTCTGTGGAGGCGACTTTGAGGCTGATGAAATATTAAAAAAAAGAGCGAGCCTCTCAAGTTGCAACCACTGTTTGTACATTGATGTTACATCCATGATGTCGTTCACCACAACACAACAGATGACGTGTGTTGTGTGTGTATGATTGTTTGTACATTGATGTTACATCCATGATGACGTTCACAACAACACAACAGATGAGATATGTTGTGTGTGTATGATTGTTTGTACATTGTTGTTACATCCATGATGTCGTTCACCACAACACAACAGATGATATGTGTTGTGTGTGTATGATTGTTTGTACATTGTTGTTACATCCATGATGTCGTTCACCACAACACAACAGATGATATGTGTTGTGTGTGTATGATTGTTTGTACATTGTTGTTACATCCATGATGTCGTTCACCACAACACAAGCAGATGAGATGTGTTGTGTGTGTATGATTGTTTGTACATTGATGTTACATCCATGATGCCGTTCACAACAACACAACAGATCAGATGTGTTGTGTGTGTATGATTGTTTGTACATTAATGTTACATCCATGATGCCGTTCACAACAACACAACAGATGACATGTGTTGTGTGTGTATGATTGTTTGTACATTGTTGTTACATCCATGATGTCGTTCACCACAACACAACAGATGAGATGTGTTGTGTGTGTATGATTGTTTGTACATTGTTGTTACATCCATGATGCTGTTCACCACCACACAACAGATGAGGTGTGTTGTGTGTGTATGATTGTTTGTACATTGATGTTACATCCATGATGTCGTTCACAACAACACAACAGATGACATGAGTTGTGTGTGTATGATTGTTTTTACATAGATGTTACATCCATGATGTCGTTCACCACAACACAACAGATGACATGTGTTGTGTGTGTATGATTGTTTGTACATTGATGTTACATCCATGATGTCGTTCACAACAACACAACAGATGACATGAGTTGTGTGTGTATGATTGTTTTTACATAGATGTTACATCCATGATGTCGTTCACCACAACACAACAGATGACATGTGTTGTGTGTGTATGATTGTTTGTACATTGATGTTAAATCCAGGATGTCGTTCACAACAGATGAGATGTGTTGTGTGTGTGTATGATTGTGTGTACATTGATGTTACATCCATGATGTCGTTCACAACAACACAACAGATTAGATGTGTTGTGTGTGTATGGATTGTCCTTGCTAGCTTTAGCATCCTACTTTTGTCACTACTGTCTCAACATTGTTCAGTTCAGGACAGGGGGGCTGAGCGTGTCGCGGATAAATGAGACAAATTATTTTCCCTAGCAAATGTTTCTTCAACATTTCACTCACATTTATGTCAATTTACATGATATTATTTTGCATTTTCAGCGGAATATTAATAGTTTTTTATTATATTTTTTATTATATTTCTACGCGTGCATGAGTCGCTTGAATTCCGGGGAGGGGGCATGTTTTGCCAAAACACCGGCTCCAATTTGAGAGCAAGCTCTATCCACACTTCTAAGACACTTAGTTTCTTGCAAGTACCATTATCACCGGAGGAAAAGGAATAGCTCAGCATGCTACACAAACGAAGGATGACACAGGAAGCTAACGGCTAAAGCTTCGATGTAAATGATAGATCCAGATGTCGAGTCTATTGATATCTAGAATAGTATCAGTATATAAATGATGATTAGATTGATATTTTTCCTTTTCTTGTTACACATTTTTATAGTTCAAAGTATCGCATCGGGACTCAAAATATGATTAGATCGTAGGCCAAAAATGTTGATCAGGACATCCCTAATAATGATTTTTATTAACAAAGTAATAGTAGTTAACATAATATATGTATATATTTATATGTATATATGTATATGTGTATATGCATTTATATATGTGTGTATGTATATATATATATATATATATATATATATATATATATATATATATATATATATATATGTGTATATACATTATATTGCCAAAAGTATTTGGCCACCCATCCAAATGATGAGAATCAGGTGTCCTAATCACTTGGCCCGGTGTATCAAATCAAGCACTTAGGCATGGAGTCTGTTTCTACAAACATTTGTGAAAGAATGGGCCGCTCTCAGTGATTTCCAGCGTGGAACTGTCACAGGATGCCACCTGTGCAACAAATCCAGTCGTGGAATTTCCTCGCTCCTAAATATTCCAAAATCAACTTTATTATAAGAAAAGTGAAGAGTTTGGGAACAACAGCAACTCAGCCACCAAGTGGTAGGCCACGTAAACTGACAGAGTGACATAGTACAAAGACTTTGCTACACACCTCCAAACTTCATGTGACCTTCCAATTAGCCCACGTACAGTACGCAGAGAGCTTCATGAAATGGGTTTCCATGGCCGTGCAGCTGCATCCAAGCCATACATCACCAAGTCCAATGCAAAGCGTGGGATGCAGTGGTGTAAAGGACATCACCACTGGACTCTAGTTTACACTTTTCCATCTGGCAATCTGATGGACCGGTCTGGGTTTGGAGGTTGCCAGGAGAACGCTACATTTCGCACTGCATTGTGCCGAGTGTGAAATTTGGTGGAGGAGGAATTATGGTGTGGGGTTGTTTTCCGGGAGTTGGGCTTGGCCCCTTAGTTCCAGTGAACGGAATTTTGAATGCTCCAGGATACTGTCGGAGGCAGATATTTACATATATCCGAATTTAAGTGTTACTTCTTTTTATTTCATAATCATATTACAAAACAGCTAGTGTTTTTCTTCCAATTGTGGTCTTTTGGTTGTCTGCAAAACTGCGTGCTTAACCTTGAATGAGGAATGTTACAGAGAGAGAGATAATGGACATTTGTTTTGGCTAGAGAGACAGGACTGCCAGGGACTTAAGAGGGGAGAAGGTGTTTCGGGGGGCAGACCATCTTAGCGGGGCGATTGAATGTTCTATGCTGGACTGGTCTGAATGTGTATATATATATGCAAAGCTTTGCAAATATATTACAAAATACCTATTCTGTCTCTGGTGGTTTTTCAACTCAGCTTTAAGTGTCGTAAAGAGCTTGGGAGCGACTTGTGACTTGAATTCCCTGGGAGGAAAACTGGTCCAAAACGCAACAATACTAAAACATTTTGGACAATTCCATGGGATGGCACTTCAACTTCATATGTGAGTAAAGGCAGGTGGCCAAATACTTTTGGCAATATAGTGTATGTATATATGTATATATTTATATATATGTATGTATATATACTGTATGTGAATATGTATGTGTATATGTATATATATAAGTGTATATACAGTATATATGATGATTAATATCAATAACTTTAATATACAATTATTAAATAAATATTATTATTAAGTCACAATAAAGTTAATTAATTAGCATGACATGCTGCCAGTTGTTTCTTTTGAAGAAGGCGAATCATGTGCTGACATCACTCCAGGGGGCGTGGCTAAAAATGGACATGCCTCTTCAAAATAACGACCATATTGCTGAATGAATACCAAAAATGAACTCTGAGTTTAGATGTGCCGGTGTACCTAATGATGTGGCCGGTGGCGGTAGCTAAAAAGTGAAGGATGAAGTTTCTGAAAGGTTGTGTGTTCTTCTCTTCAAAAAAAAAAAAAAAACCCAAAAAAGCTCCTCCCTCCCTTTCCGCCCCGAGCACACAGACTGGTCTTTGTTTAGGAAAGTTCCCGTGTGCGCGGCTGACATCATTGCGAGCGGCGGCAGCGGCGAAACCACACACGTTTCTGGCAGGCGGCGAGCGCCATGTTGGAGGGGGCCTCGCACTACCGTCTGATTACACGCCGCTGCTACCGCCATCCCCCCTAAAACCTCCACTCTGACTCCAAACCCTGCACACAGTTTATTCTGGAACATTCTGCTGTGGTTCCCTTTCTTGCAGCGTCAAACCAGGCCGTTTTTTTTTAGTTGTCGTCGATGCCATCGCGACCGCATGCGCCGACCGCTCTTACGTCTTCAACTCGCCAGTTCAGCACACTTTACATACGACAATGTGTATCAATGATATACACACTGTAAAAATCTGCTGTACAGTATGTGTGTTGGGGTCCCTTTTTTCCAGGAACACTAATACCAAAAGTCACAATGTCCGATAGAGTTCTAAAAACAGACCACCTCAAAAAAAATTGAATTTTTACAAGTTTTTTACTGAATGGGACACCCAAAATGTACATGAAAATAAAGAAAGTGGGACTTACAATATTAACTATGAACAATAAAACACTGAATGTTATCAAAGTGCATTAAACACCTACAATAAAATATATTATCACTTTTATGCAGAAAATTGTTGTAAAAATTTGCTGTACAGTATGTGTGTTGTGGTCCCTTTTTTCCAGGAACACCAATACCAAAAGTCACAATGTCCGATAGAGTTCTAAAAACAGACCACCTAAAAAAAATGGAATTTTTACAAGTTTTTTACTGAATGGAACACCCAAAATGTACATGAAAATAAAGAAAGTGGGACTTACAATATTAACTATGAACAATAAAACACTGAATATTAACAAAGTGCATTAAACACCTACAATATGATATATTATCACTTTTATGCAGACATTTGTTGTAAAAATCTGCTGTACAGTATGTGTGTTGGGGTCCCTTTTTTCCAGGAACACCAATACCAAAAGTCACAATGTCGATAGAGTTCTAAAAACAGACCACCTCAAAAAAAAAAAATTGAATTTTTACAAGTTTTTTACTGAATGGGACACCCAAAATGTACATGAAAATAAAGAAAGTGGGACTTGCAATATTAACTATGAACAATAAAACACTGAATACTAACAAAGTGCAATAAACACCTCCAATAAGATTTTTATTATCACTTTTATGCAGACATTTGTTGTAAAAATCTGCTGTTCGGTATGTGTGTTGGGGTCCCTTTTTTCCAGGAACACCAATACCAAAAGTCATGCGTACATGTTTTCATTTCAACAGTTTAGAGTCTCGAAGATCTCTAAAAAAGTTTAGATACTAACCGATCTAGCGTTTTTCATAAACATCGAAATAAAATATAGTCCTGAAGTAGCCTAATGTGTGTGTTTTTGTAAACTTTTAAGACAGTTTTCACTCTTTAATTTTAGCTATGTTTTCGTTAACATCAGAATCAGAATCAGAATCAGCTTTATTGTCATTACGCAAGGTAACGAGATCGGAAGTAAATTTAAAGTCTTGAACTAGCCTAACGTACGTGAAGTTCAGAGTCGTCAACAAACTTTAACTAAACTCGGATGAATCAATGTAACATGTTTTTGTAAACGCTGATGACGATGTTTAAAGAACCTGATGTAAATGTTTACCTAGAAACCAACAGCACTTTTGAGTCTTGAACATACCTAAACATACTGTAAATATCAAAAACACTTTACAATCTTCCAAGATTTCAACAGATCGAACGTAGGACAATTTGATCTTTGCCGAATCAGCGTAACATGTTTTTGTAAACACTGATGACAACATTTAAGGACCCTGACATTCATGTTTTTGTAGAAATCAGCAGTTTCGAATCTCGAACATACTGTACCAAAACATACCATACATTTTAAGAAATGTTCTAAGATTTCAATAGATCTAATGTTTTCCCTTAGACTTCCGAAGCCCATTTAAAGTCTTGAACTAGCTGAATGTGTTTTTTGTAAACTTTTAAGACAGTTGTTACTTTTTAAGCTATGTGTCCGTAATTATTTAATTTTAGGTCTTGAACTAGCCTAACGTACGTGAAGTTCAGCGTCGTCAACAAAGGTTACGTAGGACAATTTGATCTCGGCAGAATCAATATAACGTGTTTTTGTAAACACTAATGACGCTTTTTTTACACAGAATCTTTATACACTGAATACAAATTCTTTGTAAAAAAAAATGTAGTATTCGGCACTGAATTTGTATACACTTAATTTTTATACAATGAATACAAATGTATTGTAAAACAATTCATTATTAAGCACTGAATATTTTTTCCACAGAATTTTGTACACTGAATTTTCTACACTGAATTATATACAATGAATAAAAATTAATTGTAAAAAATTCACTATTCAGCACAGATTTTTTTTTTTACACTGAATTTTTATACGTTGAATAAATATTCATTGTAAAACAATTCAGTTTTCAGCACTGACTTTTTATACAGTGAATACAAATGAATTGTAAAAAAAATTCAATAATAAGCACTGAGTTTTTTTTCACGGAAATTTATACACTGAATTTTTTTAAACTGAATTTTTATACACTGTATAAAAATTAATTGTAAAAAAAAAAATCAGTAATAAGCATTGTTTTTTACACAGAAATTTTATACAATGAATAAAAATTAATTGTAAAAATTTTTTGTATTAAGCACTGAATTTTTTTCACACTGAATTTGTATTACACAGAATTTTTATATAATTAATACAAATTAATTGTAAAAAAAAATTCAATACTAAGCACATAATTTTTTTACACTGAATTTTTATATAATGAATACAAATTAATTGTAAAACATTTCAGTACTAAGCACTGAATTGTATACACAGAACTTTATGCACTGAATATTACACTGAATAAAAATGTATTGTAAAAAAAAATGTAGTATTAAGCACTGATTTTTTTCACTGAATTTTTATACAATGAATAAAAATTAATTGTAAAAAAAATGTAGTATTAAGCACTGATTTTTTTTACGCTGAATTTTTATACAATGAATAAAATTTAATTGTAAAAAAAATGTAGTATTAAGCACTGATTTTTTTACACTGAATTTGTATACAATGAATACAAATTAATTGTAAAAAATGTAGTATTAAGCACTGATTTTTTTTTACACGGAATTTAATACAGTGAATTTTTTTTACACTGAATTTGTATTACATTGAATTTTTATATAATTAATACTATTTAATTGTAAAAAAAAAAAATTCAATACTAAGCACATAATTTTTTTACACTGAATTTTTATATAATGAATACAAATTAATTGCAAAACATTTCAGTACTAAGCACTGAATTGTATACACAGAACTTTATGCACTGAATTTTTTTACATTGAATTTTTATACACTGAATAAAAATGTATTGTAAAAAAAATTTAGTATTAAGCACTGATTTTTTACACTGAATTTTTATACAATGAATAAAAATTAATTGTAATTTTTTTTTTAGTATTAAGCACTGATTTTTTTTACGCTGAATTTTTATACAATGAACAACAATTAATTGTAAAAAAAAAAGTAGTATTAAGCGCAGATTTTTTTTACACGGAATTTAATACAGTGAATTTTTTTTACACTGAATTTATATTACGCTGAATTTTTATATAATGAATACTAATTAATCGTAAAAAAAAGCACATCATTTTTTTTACACTGAATTTTTATATAATGTATAAAACTTTATTGTACAAAATGTCAGTATTAAGCACTGATTTTTTTTACGCTGAATTTTTATACAATGAATACAAATTAATTGTAAAAAAAAATTTAGTATTAAGCACTGATTTTTTTTTACATGGAATTTAATACAGTGAATTTTTTTTACACTGAATTTTTATATAATGAATACTAATTAATCGTAAAAAAAAGCACATCATTTTTTTTACACAGAATTTTTATATAATGTATAAAACGTTATTGTAAAAAATGTCAGTATTAAGCACTGAATTTTTTTACACTGAATTTGTATTACACTGAATATTTTTTCTATGAAATTGTCAGCATAATTTGATGTAAACAAATTCAGTTCTAAAACAAGCTTTTGTAATAAAGACACCAATTAAATTGTTGTTGCTATTCAAATAGTGAAGATCATCAATAATGCGCACACGTTTTAAACGGCTTGCAGTCTTCAAAGGTTTTCAACAGTTTTTTGAAGAGTCTAAAATATACTTTATGTGACACTTCATTGACAATTGAACGTCTTCAAAATAGCCGACGTGCAGGTTTTTGGCGAGCGTGGAGTTACAATTTTTCTTTGAAGCGAAACGATCGCCACGTCGGAGTCATGAGGCCTCTTTTTTTCTTTTTTTTTTTGAATTGTCTTTTGTCCATGTGACCACATTAGGATATCAACAAAGATCATGTGGAGTCCAATGCGTGACAGGATGGATTTTGTTTTGTCCTGATTAGCCCCTTGACCAATTGTGTGTGTGTGTGTGTGTGTGTGTGTGTGTGTGTGTGTGTGTGTGTGTGTGTGTGTGTGTGTGTGTGTGTGTGTGTGTGTGTGTTCTTGTCTTTTCACCCTTCTCAAGACCTCAACAAGGAAAAGTATCTTCCATATGAGGAGGTGTGAACAAGTTAAGACATAAATCATGGTCCCAATAACATTGCATCTAATAGACAATGTCTCATTTGCACCCCTGATCAACATATGACATAACAAGTGTGTGTAAACATTTGAAGTGCACCCCCTCTGGTCAACATATGACATAACAAGTGTGTGTAAACATTTGAAGTGCACCCCCTCTGGTCAACATATGACATAACAAGTGTGTGTAAACATTTGAAGTGCATGCCCTCTGGTCAACATATGAAATAACAAGTGTGTGTAAAAATGTGAAGTGCTCCCCCTCTGGTCAACATATGACATAAGTGTGTGTAAAAAAATGTAAGTGCTCCCCCTTTGATCAACATATGAAATAACAAGTGTGTGTAAAAAAATTTACGTGCTCCCCCTTTGATCAACATATGAAATAACAAGTGTGTGTGTGTGTGTAAAAAAAAAAAAAAAAAAACTTAAGTGCTCCCCCTCTGGTCAACATATGACATAACAAGTGTGTGTAAAAAATTTTAAGTGCTCCCCCTTTGGTCAACATATGAAATAACAAGTGTGTGTAAAAAAAAATAAGTGCTCCCCCTTTGGTCAACATATGAAATAACAAGTGTGTGTGTAAAAAAAAAATATAATTAAGTGCTCCCCCTCTGGTCAACATATGACATAACAAGTGTGTGTAAACATTTGAAGTTCTCCCCCTCTGGTCAACATATGAAATAACAAGTGTGTGTAAAAATGTGAAGTGCTCCCCCTCTGGTCAACATATGACATAACAAGTGTGTGTAAACATTTGAAGTGCTCCCCCTTTGGTCAACATATGAAATAACAAGTGTGTGTGTGTAAAAAAAAAAAAAAAAAAACTTAAGTGCTCCCCCTCTGGTCAACATATGACATAACAAGTGTGTGTAAAAAAATTTAAGTGCTCCCCCTTTGGTCAACATATGAAATAACAAGTGTGTGTAAAAAAAATTAAGTGCTCCCCTTTGGTCAACATATGAAATAACAAGTGTGTGTGTAAAAAAAAAAAAAAATAAATAATGAAGTGCTCCCCCTCTGGTCAACATATGACACAACAAGTGTGTGTAAGAAATTGAAATGCGGCCCCTTTGGCCAAAATTAATTAGAAATAAATACTAATAAATATGTATATGGAAACATACTGTAATAAAAAACAATTATAAACCAAAAAAAAGAATAATTAACTAAAAGCTTACCTATTTTATATGTGCATAGTATGTACAGTCGCGATCCAAAGTTGGCAAGTTTCACTGCAATAAGGCGCTTTTGGTAGCCATCCACAAGCCTCTGCTTGAATTTTTGACCACTCCTCTTGACTAAATTGGTGCAGTTCAGCTAAATGTGTTGGTTTTCTGACATGGACTTGTTTCTTCAGCATTGTCCACACCTTTAAGTCAGTACTTTGGGAAGGCCATTCTAAAATTTTAATTCTAGCCTGATTTAGCCATTCCTTTACCACTTTAGACGTGTGTTTGGGGTCATTGTCCTGTTGGAACCCCCAACTGTGCCCAAGACCCAACCTCCGGGCTGATGATTTTAGCTTGTCTTGAACAATTTGGAGCTAATCCTCCTTTTTCACTGTCCCATTTAATTAAAGCAGCAGTTCCATTGGCAGCAAAACAGGCCCAGAGCATAATACTACCACCACCATGCTTGACGCTAGGAATGGTGTTTCTGGGACCTTTTCTCCTCCAAACATATTGCTGGGTATTGTGGCCAAACAGCTCCATTTTTGTTTCATCTGACCACAGAACTTTCCTCCAGAAGGTCTTATCTTTGTCCGTGTGATAAATTCATAAAAGAAGCAAACTTTGTCTCAAGAAGGTACTAAATACAAGAAAGTGTGTGTGTGTGTGTGTGTGTGTGTGTGTGTGTGTTTGGAATGAAGCGGATGCCTCTGTAACACCCCCCTCCCCCTCCCCCTTTTCGGCGTCTGGGCATTCCTCTTGCGGGTGATAATGCGAGCCGATGTCAAACACAAAGCTCCACCGCGCTGGTTTAATGGCCCCCGGAAGAACAGGAAGTGGTCTTTTGAATTCCGTTTGGATGGTGACGTCATAGGTGACGGATGGCGAGGCTAATGGCTGCGGTGAGCGTCTAGAGAAGCCCCCCAGAACTGCTGAAAGAGCAGTCCTCAGAAACTAAATGGTCACGTCAATCGAAAAGTTGGTGTCGTGACGCAAAATTGTCCGTAAGAAACAACGTAAACATGAATAATTAGTTCCATATTTTAGTGAAGCTAAACAATCCAACGTTCTCTGCCAACACACGCACACAGAAGTCCCTTTGGTGCCCTCACAAATGGTCAGAAATCACAAAAACCCTTATCTTCCTCCAACCATATTGCTAGAATAATAATGATTTCAACAAGGAGACTCCGCGTACGTGAACTTTGAGGAGGAGCAGACCGAGGGAGAGAAGAGAGGGATGTGTTGGTGCGCGATTGAAAGCGGCGCCGCTGAAAGAGAGGCTCCGCTGTGAAATAAGTCTGCTTTGGCATCTTTTCCCAGAAATGTCCGGTCTCATCACAATTAAAACTTGGTGTGCTACGAAACCTGCTTTTTGATTCTTCTATACTTGTGAGCGCCATTGTTTTTATTTGTTTAACTCCACAGTGATAATATAGACAATCTTTGCACATATGGATGATCTTTGTCATAAATCGACGATCTTTGTCACATATAGGTGATCTTCTTCACATATCCAGAATCTTTGTTACATATCGACAATCTTTGTCACATGGGATCTTTGTCACATGTAGACAATCTTCTTCATATAAATGATCTTTGTCACATATAGACAATCTTTGTTACATACAGACAATCGACAATCTTTGTCACATATAGATGATAAACGATCTTTGTCACATATAGGCAATCTTTGTCACATACAGACAATCGACATTCTTTGTCACATATAGACGATAAACGATCTTTGTCACATATAGACGATCTTTGTCACATACAGACAATCGACAATCTTTGTCACATATAGACGATAAACGATCTTTGTCACATATAGACGATCTTTGTCACATACAGACAATCGACATTCTTTGTCACATATAGACGATAAACGATCTTTGTCACATATAGACGATCTTGTCGGATATAGACGATCTTTGTCACATAAAGAGGATTTATGTCACATATAGACGATCTTTGTCATATATCGACAATCTTTGTCACATATAGAGGATCGATGCTACATATAGACTATCTTTGTCATATATTGACAATCTTTGTCAGATATAGACGATCTTTGTCACATATCGACAATCTTTGTCACATAGGATCTTTGTCACATGTAGACAATCTTCTTCATATAAATGATCTTTGTCACATATAGACAATCTTTGTCACATATAGAGGATCTATGTCATATTTAGACTATCTTTGTCACATATAGGCAATCTTTGTCACATATAGACGATCTTTGTTACATACAGACAATCGACAATCTTTGTCACATATAGATGATAAACGATCTTTGTCACATATAGGCAATCTTTGTCACATATAGACGATCTTTGTCACATACAGACAATCGACAATCTTTGTCACATATAGACGATAAACGATCTTTGTCACATATAGACGATCTTTGTCACATACAGACAATCGACATTCTTTGTCACATATAGACGATAAACGATCTTTGTCACATATAGACGATCTTGTCGGATATAGACGATCTTTGTCACATATAGAGGATCTATGTCACATATAGACGATCTTTGTCATATATCGACAATCTTTGTCACATATAGAGGATCGATGCTACATATAGACTATCTTTGTCATATATTGACAATCTTTGTCAGATATAGACCATCTTTGTCATATATCGACAATCTTTGTCACACATAGAGGATCTATGTCACGTATAGACTATCTTTGTCATATATTGACAATCTTTGTCACATATGGAGGATCTATGTCACATATAGACGATCTTGTCGAGTATAGACGATCTTTGTCACATAAAGAGGATCTATGTCACATATAGACAATCTCTGTCACATATCGACAATCTTTGTCACACATAGAGGATCTATGTCACATATAGACAATCTTTGTCACATATAGACGATAAACGATCTTTGTCACATATAGACGATCTTTGTCACATATAGGCAATCTTTGTCTCATACAGACAATCGACAATCTTTGTCACATATAGACGATAAACGATCTTTGTCACATATAGACGATCTTTGTCACATATAGGCAATCTTTGTCTCATACAGACAATCAACAATCTTTGTCACATATAGACGATAAACGATCTTTGTCACATATAGACGATCTTATCGGATATAGACAATCTTTGTCACATAAAGAGGATTTATGTCACATATAGACGATCTTTGTCATATATCGACAATCTTTGTCACATATAGAGGATCGATGCTACATATAGACTATCTTTGTCATATATTGACAATCTTTGTCAGATATAGACGATCTTTGTCATATGTCGACAATCTTTGTCACACATAGAGAAACTATGTCACGTATAGACTATCTTTGTCATATATTGACAATCTTTGTCACATAAGGAGGATCTATGTCACATATAGACGATCTTGTCGAGTATAGACGATCTTTGTCACATAAAGAGGATCTATGTCACATATAGACAATCTCTGTCACATATCGACAATCTTTGTCACACATAGAGGATCTATGTCACATATAAACTATCTTTGTCATATATTGACAATCTTTGTCACATATGGAAGATCTATGTCACATATAGACGATCTTTGTCGTATATTGACAATCTTTGTCACATATGGAAGATCTGTGTCACATATACAGGGGCGCCGAAAAGGGGGTGTAAAGGAGACGGATTCTAGGGGCTCATGATGGAGGGGGGCCCAGAGAGGCCCCTAATGATGATGAAATTATAATACAGAAAAAATAATGACACTGTGTTGGGGGCCCTGTAAAGATTCTTTTCATGGGGCCCAAAATCCCTAGCGGCGCCCCTGCACATATAGACGATCTTTGTCACATATGGAGGATCTATGTCACATATAGACGATCTTTGTCATATATTGACAATCTTTATCACATATGGAAGATCTATGTCAAATATAGACGATCTTTGTCATATATTGACAATCTTTATCACATATGGAAGATCTATGTCAAATATAGACGATCTTTGTCATATATTGACAATCTTTGTCACATATGGAAGATCTATGTCACATATAGACGATCTTTGTCACATATGGAGGATCTATGTCACATAGACGATCTTTGTCACATATAGACGATCTTTGTCACATATAGACGATCTATGTCACATATAGACGATCTTTGTCACATATGGAGGATCTATGTCACATACAGGTAAAAGCCAGTAAATTAGAATATTTTGAAAAACTTGATTTATTTCAGTAATTGCATTCAAAAGGTGTAACTTGTACATTATATTTATTCATTGCACACAGACTGATGCATTCAAATGTTTATTTCATTTAATTTTGATGATTTGAAGTGGCAACAAATGAAAATCCAAAATTCCGTGTGTCACAAAATTAGAATATTACTTAAGGCTAATACAAAAAAGGGATTTTTAGAAATGTTGGCCAACTGAAAAGTATGAAAATGAAAAATATGAGCATGTACAATACTCAATACTTGGTTGGAGCTCCTTTTGCCTCAATTACTGCGTTAATGCGGGGTGGCATGGAGTCGAAGAGTTTCTGGCACTGCTCAGGTGTTATGAGAGCCCAGGTTGCTCTGATAGTGGCCTTCAACTCTTCTGCGTTTTTGGGTCTGGCATTCTGCATCTTCCTTTTCACAATACCCCACAGATTTTCTATGGGGCTAAGGTCAGGGGAGTTGGCGGGCCAATTTAGAACAGAAATACCATGGTCCGTAAACCAGGCACGGGTAGATTTTGCGCTGTGTGCAGGCGCCAAGTCCTGTTGGAACTTGAAATCTCCATCTCCATAGAGCAGGTCAGCAGCAGGAAGCATGAAGTGCTCTAAAACTTGCTGGTAGACGGCTGCGTTGACCCTGGATCTCAGGAAACAGAGTGGACCGACACCAGCAGATGACATGGCACCCCAAACCATCACTGATGGTGGAAACTTTACACTAGACTTCAGGCAACGTGGATCCTGGGCCTCTCCTGTCTTCCTCCAGACTCTGGGACCTCGATTTCCAAAGTAAATGCAAAATTTGCATGGTTGGGTGATGGTTTGGGGTGCCATGTCATCTGCTGGTGTCGGTCCACTCTGTTTCCTGAGATCCAGGGTCAACGCAGCCGTCTACCAGCAAGTTTTAGAGCACTTCATGCTTCCTGCTGCTGACCTGCTCTATGGAGATGGAGATTTCAAGTTCCAACAGGACTTGGCGCCTGCACACATTAACGCAGTAATTGAGGCAAAAGGAGCTCCAACCAAGTATTGAGTATTGTACATGCTCATATTTTTCATTTTCATACTTTTCAGTTGGCCAACATTTCTAAAAATCCCTTTTTTGTATTAGCCTTAAGTAATATTCTAATTTTGTGACACACGGAATTTTGGATTTTCATTTGTTGCCACTTCAAATCATCAAAATTAAATGAAATAAACATTTGAATGCATCAGTCTGTGTGCAATGAATAAATATAATGTACAAGTTACACCTTTTGAATGCAATTACTGAAATAAATCAAGTTTTTCAAAATATTCTAATTTACTGGCTTTTACCTGTATGTGACATAGATCCTCCATATGTGACAAAGATCGTCTATATGTGACATAGATCGTCTATATGTGACAAAGATCGTCTATATGTGACAAAGATCGTCTATGTGACATAGATCCTCCATATGTGACAAAGATCGTCTATATGTGACATAGATCTTCCATATGTGACAAAGATTGTCAATATATGACAAAGATCGTCTATATTTGACATAGATCTTCCATATGTGATAAAGATTGTCAATATATGACAAAGATCGTCTATATTTGACATAGATCTTCCATATGTGATAAAGATTGTCAATATATGACAAAGATCGTCTATATGTGACATAGATCCTCCATATGTGACAAAGATCGTCTATATGTGCAGGGGCGCCGCTAGGGATTTTGGGCCCCATGAAAAGAATCTTTACAGGGCCCCCAACACAGTGTCATTATTTTTTCTGTATTATAATTTCATCATCATTAGGGGCCTCTCTGGGCCCCCCTCCATCATGAGCCCCTAGAATCCGTCTCCTTTACACCCCCTTTTCGGCGCCCCTGTATATGTGACACAGATCTTCCATATGTGACAAAGATTGTCAATATACGACAAAGATCGTCTATATGTGACATAGATCTTCCATATGTGACAAAGATTGTCAATATATGACAAAGATAGTTTATATGTGACATAGATCCTCTATGTGTGACAAAGATTGTCGATATGTGACAGAGATTGTCTATATGTGACATAGATCCTCTTTATGTGACAAAGATCGTCTATACTCGACAAGATCGTCTATATGTGACATAGATCCTCCTTATGTGACAAAGATTGTCAATATATGACAAAGATAGTCTATACGTGACATGGGGTGCCATGTCATCTGCTGGTGTCGGTCCACTCTGTTTCCTGAGATCCAGGGTCAACGCAGCCGTCTACCAGCAAGTTTTAGAGCACTTCATGCTTCCTGCTGCTGACCTGCTCTATGGAGATGGAGATTTCAAGTTCCAACAGGACTTGGCGCCTGCACACAGCGCAAAATCTACCCGTGCCTGGTTTACGGACCATGGTATTTCTGTTCTAAATTGGCCCGCCAACTCCCCTGACCTTAGCCCCATAGAAAATCTGTGGGGTATTGTGAAAAGGAAGATGCAGAATGCCAGACCCAAAAACGCAGAAGAGTTGAAGGCCACTATCAGAGCAACCTGGGCTCTCATAACACCTGAGCAGTGCCAGAAACTCTTCGACTCCATGCCACCCCGCATTAACGCAGTAATTGAGGCAAAAGGAGCTCCAACCAAGTATTGAGTATTGTACATGCTCATATTTTTCATTTTCATACTTTTCAGTTGGCCAACATTTCTAAAAATCCCTTTTTTGTATTAGCCTTAAGTAATATTCTAATTTTGTGACACACGGAATTTTGGATTTTCATTTGTTGCCACTTCAAATCATCAAAATTAAATGAAATAAACATTTGAATGCATCAGTCTGTGTGCAATGAATAAATATAATGTACAAGTTACACCTTTTGAATGCAATTACTGAAATAAATCAAGTTTTTCAAAATATTCTAATTTACTGGCTTTTACCTGTATAGACAATCTTTGTCATATATCGACAATCTTTGTCACATATGGAGGATCTATGTCACATATAGACGATCTTTGTCACATAAAGACGATCTTTGTCACATATAGACGATCTTTGTCACATATGGAGGATCTATGTCACATATAGACGATCTTTGTCACATAAAGACGATCTTTGTCACATATAGACGATCTTTGTCACATATGGAGGATCTATGTCACATATAGACAATCTT
>NC_084584.2:9792500-9805000 GCF_033978685.3 Nerophis lumbriciformis | reverse complement strand
TGTATGTGTGTGTATGTATATACACATGTCAGTAACTACTCTACTACATATACACTTATACTTTATGTATATATATGTATGTATGTATGTACGTATATACACACGTCAGTAAACACATTACTACATATACATGTATACAGTATGTATGTATGTATATACACACATCAGTAACTACTCTACTACATATACACTTATTCATGTATACTGTATGTATATATGTATGCGTGTGTGTATATATATATATGTATACGTGTATGTGTGTATGTATGTATATGTACAGTGTGTGTGTGTGTGTATATATGGGTGTATATGTATATTTATACACATGTATATATACCATATCATAAAATACTGTCCTATCATGTACTTTCACATTAGTCATATTACTACAGCATACCACACTTACACTAATATATACTAGTGTGTTGTACAACATAGCATCATGTGTTGTTACACATCTTCCTATTTTTACTGTACCATAGTACTGTGCCGTACCACACAGTACTATTCCAAACTATATCATATTGTTTTCTACTGTACTGGAGTACAAACATACTGTTAGGGGTGTCGCCATACAACGTTTTAAATACTCATATTGCTTTCTTGGTTATTGATATTAATTATTTAAACCATAAATCATAGTACATACTTTTATTTGTTTAAATGGTGTGGAATGTTAGATGAAGTGAAGTTAGTCCAACAGAGAACAATGGTAGGTATGAAAAACACTAACCTTTTTTATTATTGACCGTCTGGACTTATACTGTCTTTAAGTTGATGTGGAGTGGTAATTGTTTTTGGCGACACAATAATTCATGAAGTTGCAGTGGGAATGTTGACCTTTTGGCCTGTTTTAGGCCTTCCCTACCCAGCTCCCCTGTGAGTCGTCCCCAGAGGGTATTTTTGAATGTTTACCGTAGCATAGACTATACTGCAGTATTGAGTACTACACTGTAACATACAATGCTACATAGTACTGTACCGTATGATGTACAATTATGACGTAGTATTGTAATACCACGCCATCTTGTCGTTCAGAATCGACTGCGCCGGCATCCTGAAGCTGCGCAACTCCGACATCGAGCTTCGGAAGGGCGAGACGGACATCGGGCGCAAGAACACGCGCGTGAGGATGGTGTTCCGGGTGCACGTCAACCAGGCGGGCGGGAGAAGCGTGTCGCTGCAGGCCGCGTCCAACCCCATCGAGTGCTGTGAGTACCCGCCGTACCCCAGGCCCTTGAACGCATCATTGGAGAAAACTGGTATATTGAGGTTCCAATCTTACCATATGCAGTAAAGTTTATATAATAATAAATACATCAAATAGAAATATATCAAAATGTTCCTGAGATACATTCTGACAATAAAATTGCCTTTTTGTCCAAATATTTGGGTATTTTCTAAGTACATTTATATTATGCCAGTGCGTAATAACCTGCGATTAATCATGATTAATCCAAATTCAAATGTGTGATTAATCTGATTTTTTAAAATGTCATTTGACAGGACTAGTTTTGATTATTTTAAATTTGTTTTTTGGTGGATTTTTTGTTTTTTTGTAAAAAAACAAAAACATGCATCAAATTGATTTTAAGTGATCAGTAATAGAATATTAATGTATGTATCATAATAAATAAATGGGTTGTACTTGTATAGCGCTTTTCTACCTTTAAGGTACTCAAAGCGCTTTGACACTACTTCCACATTTACCCATTCACACACACATTCACACACTGATGGAGGGAGCTGCCATGCAAGGCGCTAACCAGCACCCATCAGGAGCAAGGGTGAAGTGTCTTGCTCAGGACACAACGGACATGACGAGGTTGGTACTAGGTGGGGACTGAACCAGGGACCCTCGGGTCGCGCACGGCCATTCTTCCACTGCGCCACGCCGTCCCTATAAAAAAATAAATAAAACAATAATAATAATTTTTAACGTATTTCTGAATGACATTTTGACAATAAAATTGCATTTTTATACAAAGCAAATAATAATAATGCAAGTGCGTAATAACCTGTGATTAATCATGATTAATCCAATTTTTTTTTAAAGTGATTAATCTGATTAAAAACAAATATTATTTGACAGCACTCATTTTAATGATCTTGAATGTGTTATTTTGCTGAATTTGTTTCAGTGCAAATCATGCATCAAATTGATTTTAAGTCATCAGTAATAAAATAATAAAATATGTATAATAATAAATACAATAATAATAGCAATAATACTATTTCTGGATAACATTCTGACAATAAAATTGCAATTTTGTCCAAATATTTGGGTATTTTTTAAGTACATTTAAATTATGCAAGTGCGTAATAACCTGTGATTAGTCATGATTAATCCAAATTCAAATGTGTGATTAATCTGATTTTTAAAAATATCATTTGACAGCACTAGTTTTGATTATTTAAAATGTGTTTTTTGGTGGATTTTATTTTGTAAAAAACATGCATGAAATTGATTTTAAGTGATTAGTAATAGAATATTAATGTATATGTCATAATAAATAAAATAATTATAATAAATTAAATAATAATAATAAATATGTTTCTGAATAAAATTTTGCCAATAAAATTGCATTTTTATACAAAGCAAATAATATAATGCAAGTGCGTAATAATCTGTGATTAATCATGATCAATCCAATTTTTTTTAAAGTGACTAATCTAATTAAAAACATATAATATTTGACAGAACTAGTTTTAATTATCTTAAATGTGGTATTTTGATTAATTTGTTTCTGTACAAAACATGCATCCAATTGATTTTAAGTCGTCAATAATAAAATAATAAAATATGTATAATAATAAATACAATCATAATAGTAATAATAATATTCCTGGATAACATTCTGACAATAAAATTGCATTTTTGTCCAAATATTTGGGTATTTTTTAAGTACATTTAAACTATGCAAGTGCGTAATAACCTGTGATTAATCATGATTAATCCAAATTCAAATGTGTGATTAATCTGATTTAAAAAAAATATAATTTGACAGGACTAGTTTGGATTATTTAACATTTTAAAAAATTTTTGTAAAAAAACATGCATCAAATTCATTTTTAGTCATCAGTAATACAATATTAAAATATGTATAACAATAAATGAAATAACAACAATAATAATAATGTTCCTGGATGACATTCTGACAATAAAATTGTATTTTTGTCCAGATATTTTGGTAATTTTTAAAGTACATTTAAATTATGCAAGTGCGTAATAACCTGCGATTAATCATGATTAATCCCAAAAAAAAATTTTTTAAGTGATTAATCTGATTAAAAACAAATATTATTTGACAGGACTAGTTTTAATGATCTTAATTGTGTTATTTTGCTGAATTTGTTTCAGTGCAAAACATGCATCAAATTGATTTTAAGTTGTCAATAATAAAATAATTGAATATGTATAACAATAAATAAAATAGCAATAATAATAATAATGTTCCTGGATGACATTCTGACAATAAAATTGCATTTTTGTCCAGATATTTTGGTAGTTTTTAAAGTACATTTAAATTATGCAAGTGCGTAATAACCTGATATTAATCATGATTAATCAATTTTTTTAAGTGATTAATGTGATTAAAAACAAAGATTATTTGACAGGACTAGTTTTAATGATCTTAAATGTGTTATTTTGCTGAATTTGTTTCAGTGCAAAACATGCATCAAATTGATTTTAAGTTGTCAATAATAAAACAATTAAATATGCATAATAATAAATACAATAATAAAAATAATAATAATGTTCCTGGGTGACATTCTGACAATAAAATTGTATTTTGTCCAAATATTTGGGTATTTTTTAAGTACATTTAAATTATGCAAGTGCGTAATAACCTGCGATTAATCATGATTAATTCAAAGTTTTGATTATTTAAAAAAAAATTATTTTGTAGAAAAACATGCATCGCATTGATTTTAAGTGATTAGTAATATAATATTAATGTATATATCATAATAAATAATAAATATCATAATAAATAAAACAATAATAATTATGACAAATGTGTTTCTGAATGACATTTTGCCAATAAAGATGCATTTTTCTACAAAGTAAATAATAATAATGCAAGTGCGTAATAATCTGCGATTAATCATGATTAATAAAAAATGTTTTTAAAGTGATTAATCTGATTAAAAACAAATATTATTTGACAGGACTAGTTTCAATGGTCTTAAATGTGTTATTTTGCTGAATTTGTTTCAGTGCAAAACATGTTTTAAATAGATTTTAGGTCATCAGTTATAAAGTATGTATAATAATAAATAAATTGATAATAATAGTAATGTTCCCGGATGACATTCTGACAATAAAATTGCATTTTGTCCATATACTTGGGTATTTTTTTAAGTACATTTAAATTATGGAAGTGTGTAATAACCTGCGATTAATCATGATACATCCAAATTCAAATGTGTGATTAATCTGATTTTTAAAAAATATCATTTGACAGGACTAGTTTTGATTATTTAAAAAATATATATATTTTGTACAAAACATGCATCAAATTGATTTTAAGTGATTAGTAATATAATATTAATGTATGTGTCATAATAAATAATAAATATCATAATAAATAAAACAATAATAATAATGACAAACGTGTTTCTGAATGACATTTTGACGATAAAATTGCATTTTTGTACAAAGCGAATAATAATAATGCAAGTGCGTAATAACCTGCGATTAATCACGATTAATAAAAAATGTTTTTAAAGTGATTGATCTGATTAAAAACAAATATTATTTGACAGGACTAGTTTTAATGGTCTTAAATGTGTTATTTTGCTGAATTTGTTTCAGTGCAAAACATGTTTTAAATGGATTTGAAGTCATCAGTTATAAAGTATGTATAATAATAAATAAATGAATAATAATAACAATGGTCCTGGATGACATTCTGACAATAAAATTGCATTTTGTCCGAATATTTGGTTATTTTTTAAGTACATTTAAATTATGCAAATGCGTAATAACCTGCGATTAATCATGATTAATTCAAATTCAAATGTGTGATTAATCTAATTTAAAAAAATATAATTTGACAGCACGAGTTTTGATGATTTAAAATGTTTTTTGGTGGATTTTATTTTGTAAAAAAAACATGCATCAAATTGATTTTAAGTGATTAGTAATAGAATATTAATGTATGTATAATAATGAATAAAAATAATAATAATAATTTTAATAATAATAATAATAATAATAATAAACATGTTTCTGAATGACATTTTGCCAATAAAGATGCATTTTTCTACAAAGTAAATAATAATAATGCAAGTGCGTAATAATCTGCGTTTAATCATGATTAATCCATTTTTTTTAAAGTGATTAATCTGATTAAAAACAAATATTATTTGACAGGACTAGTTTTAATGATCTTAAATGTGTTATTTTGCTGAATTTGTTTCACTGCAAAACATGTTTTAAATAGATTTGAAGTCATCAGTTATAAAATATGTATGATAATAAATAAATTATAATAATAATAATGTTCCTGGATGACATTCTGACAATAAAATTGCATTTTGTCCGAATATTTGGTTATTTTTTAAGTACATTTAAATCATGCAAGTGCGTAATAACCTGCGATTAATCATGATTAATTCAAATTCAAATGTGTGATTAATCTAATTTAAAAAAATATCATTTGACAGCACGAGTTTTGATGATTTAAAATGTGTTTTTGGTGGATTTTATTTTGTAAAAAAACATGCATCAAATTGATTTTAAGTGATTAGTAATAGAATATTAATGTATGTATAATAATGAATAAAAATAATAATACAAATTTTAATAATAATAATAATAATAAACATGTTTCTGAGTGACCTTTTGCCAATAAAGATGCATTTTTATACAAAGTAAATAATAATAATGCAAGTGCATAATAATCTGCGATTAATCATGATTAATCAATTTTTTTTTAAAGTGATTAATCTGATTAAAAACAAATATTATTTGACAGGACTAGTTTTAATGATCTTAAATGTGTTATTTTGCTGAATTTGTTTCAGTGCAAAACATGTTTTAGATAGATTTGAAGTCATCAGTTATAAAATATGTATGATAATAAATAAATTAATAATAATAATAATGTTCCTGGATGACATTCTGACAATAAAATTGTATTTTGTTCATATACTTGGGTATTTTTTTTAAGTACATTTAAATTATGGAAGTGTGTAATAACCTGCGATTAATCATGATTAATCCAAATTCAAATGTGTGATTAATCTGATTTAAAAAAAAAATCATTTGACAGGACTAGTTTTGATTATTTAAAAAATATATATATGTTGTACAAAACATGCATCAAATTGATTTTAAGTGATTAGTAATATAATATTAATGTATGTGTCATAATAAATAATAAATATCATAATAAATAAAACAATAATGATAATGACAAACGTGTTTCTGAATGACATTTTGACAATAAAATTGCATTTTTGTACAAAGCGAATAATAATAATGCAAGTGCGTAATAACCTGCGATTAATCACGATCAATAAAAAATGTTTTTAAGTGATTAATCTGATTAAAAACAAATATTATTTGACAGGACTAGTTTTAATGGTCTTAAATGTGTTATTTTGCTGAATTTGTTTCAGTGCAAAACATATTTTAAATAGATTTGAAGTCATCAGTTATTAAGTATGTATAATAATAAATAAGTGAATAATAATAACAATGGTCCTGGATGACATTCTGACAATAAAATTGCATTTTGTCCGAATATTTGATTATTTTTTAAGTACATTTAAATTATGCAAGTGCGTAATAACCTGCGATTAATCATGATTAATTCAAATTCAAATGTGTGATTAATCTAATTTAAAAAAATATAATTTGACAGCACGAGTTTTGATGATTTAAAATGTGTTTTTTGGTGGATTTTATTTTGTAAAAAAAACATGCATCAAATTGATTTTAAGTGATTAGTAATAGAATATTAATGTATGTATAATAATGAATAAAAAAATAATAATAATTGTATTAATAATAATAATAATAAACATGTTTCTGAATGACATTTTGCCAATAAAGATGCATTTTTCGACAAAGTAAATAATAATAATGCAAGTGCGTAATAATCTGCGATTAATCATGATTAATCTTTTTTTTTT
Organism: Nerophis lumbriciformis; assembly: GCF_033978685.3. Taxonomy (NCBI): domain Eukaryota; kingdom Metazoa; phylum Chordata; class Actinopteri; order Syngnathiformes; family Syngnathidae; genus Nerophis; species Nerophis lumbriciformis. The sequence continues at coordinate 9,797,854 of NC_084584.2, read as the reverse complement.
TAAAGTGATTTATCTGATTAAAAACAAATATTATTTGACAGGACTAGTTTTAATGATCTTAAATGTGTTATTTTGCTGAATTTGTTTCAGTGCAAAACATGTTTTAAATAGATTTGAAGTCATCAGTTATAAAATATGTATGATAATAAATAAATTATAATAATAATAATGTTCCTGGATGACATTCTGACAATAAAATTGCATTTTGTCCAAATATTTGGGTATTTTTTAAGTACATTTAAATTATGCAAGTGCGTAATAACCTGCGATTAATCATGATTAATTCTAATTCAAATGTGTGATTAATCTAATTTAAAAAAATCTAATTTGACAGCACGAGTTTTGATGATTTAAAATGTGTTTTTTGGTGGATTTTATTTTGTAAAAAAAAACATGCATCAAATTGATTTTAGGTGATTAGTAATAGAATATTAATGTATGTATAATAATGAATAAAAATAATAATAATAATTTTAATAATAATAATAATAATAATAAACATGTTTCTGAGTGACATTTTGCCAATAAAGATGCATTTTTCTACAAAGTAAATAATAATAATGCAAGTGCGTAATAATCTGCGATTAATCATGATTAATCAATTTTTTTTTAAAGTGATTAATCTGATTAAAAACAAATATTATTTGACAGGACTAGTTTTAATGATCTTAAATGTGTTATTTTGCTGAATTTGTTTCAGTGCAAAACATGTTTTAAATAGATTTGAAGTCATCAGTTATAAAATATGTATGATAATAAATAAATTATAATAATAATAATGTTCCTGGATGACATTCTGACAATAAAATTGCATTTTGTCCGAATATTTGGGTATTTTTTAAGTACATTTAAATTATGCAAGTGCGTAATAACCTGCGATTAATCATGATTAATTCAAATTCAAATGTGTGATTAATCTAATTTAAAAAAATATAATTTGACAGCACGAGTTTTGATGATTTAAAATGTGTTTTTTGGTGGATTTTATTTTGTAAAAAAAACATGCATCAAATTGATTTTAATATATATTAATGTACCGTATTTTCCGCACCATAAGGCGCCCTGGGTTAAAAGCCGCGCCTTCAATGAACGGCATATTTCAAAACTTTGTCCACCTATAAGCCGCCCCGTGTTGTAAGCCGCATCTAACTGCGCTAAAGGAATGTCAAAAAAACAGTCAGATAGGTCAGTCAAACTTTAATAATATATTAAAAACCAGCGTTCTAACAACTCTGTTCACTCCCAAAATGTACGCAAATGTGCAATCACAAACATACGTATATCAACATGGACAGAGCTGCGTGAAAAAAGCCACCCGGCCTCTTCGCGTAAACTTAAACTTACCTTAACCACTCGCTCATCTTTTCTTCATCCATCCCTTCGAGTTAGCTTTTTATGATGACGCCGGCTGGAAAGGTCTCTTTTGGCAAGGTCTTCCTTTTGAATATCACCATGGGTGGAAGTTTCTGGCCATTAGCATGGCAAGCTAGAACCACAGTGAAGGATGACTTCTCATTCCCTGTGGTGCGAATATTCACCGTACGTGCTCCCGTTGTATCCACAGTGCGTTTCACAGGAATATCAGTTGCTGTGAAATAGTAATCCGTGTGTGGATGGAGAGATTGCGTCTTTTCATGAACCGGATCCCTGACGCTTAGTAGGAGCCATTTTGTGGTCTTTACAGATGTAAACACACAAAGGAAATGAAACGTACGGTGATATCCGCGCGCTTTTTCTTCTTCTACGCGGGCGGGTGGTTGCTTACAGTAGAAGAAGAAGCGCTTCCTGTTCTATGGGGGCGGGTGCTTACCTTGGCGGTTGCTTGCGTAGAAGAAGAAGCGCTTCCTGTTCTACCGGGAAAAAAGATGGCGGCTGTTTACCGAAGTTGCGAGATCGAAACTTTATGAAAATGAATCGTAATATTAATCCATATATAAAGCGCACCGGGTTAAAAGCCGCACTGTCAGCTTTTGAGTAAATTTGTGGTTTTTAGGTGCGGCTAATAGTGCGGAAAATACGGTATGTATAATAATGAATAAAAATAATAATACAAATTTTAATAATAATAATAATTATAAACATGTTTCTGAGTGACATTTTGCCAATAAAGATGCATTTTTATACAAAGTAAATAATAATAATGCAAGTGCGTAATAATCTGCGATTAATCATGATTAATCTTTTTTTTTTTAAAGTGATTTATCTGATTAAAAACAAATATTATTTGACAGGACTAGTTTTAATGATCTTAAATGTGTTATTTTGCTGAATTTGTTTCAGTGCAAAACATGTTTTAAATAGATTTGAAGTCATCAGTTATAAAATATGTATGATAATAAATAAATGAATAATAATAACAATGGTCCTGGATGACATTCTGACAATAAAATTGCATTTTGTCCATATACTTGGGTATTTTTTTAAGTACATTTAAATTATGGAAGTGTGTGTAACCTGCGATTAATTCAAATTCAAATGTGTGATTAATCTAATTTAAAAAAATATAATTTGACAGCACGAGTTTTGATGATTTAAAATGTGTTTTTTGGTGGATTTTATTTTGTAAAAAAAACATGCATCAAATTGATTTTAAGTGATTAGTAATAGAATATTAATGTATGTATAATAATGAATAAAAAAATAAATAATAATTTTAATAATAATAATAATAATAAACATGTTTCTGAGTGACATTTTGCCAATAAAGATGCATTTTTCTACAAAGTGCGTAATAATCTTCGATTAATCATGATTAATAAAAATTTTTTTAAAGTGATTAATCTGATTAAAAACAAATATTATTTGACAGGACTAGTTTTAATGATCTTAAATTTGTTATTTTGCTGAATTTGTTTCAGTGCAAAACGTACATCAAATTGATTTTAAGTTGTCAATAATAAAATCTGCATAATAATAAATAAAATAATAACAATAATAATAATGTTCCTGGGTGACATTTTGACTATAAAACTGCATTTTTGTCCAGATATTTTGGTAATTTTTAAAGTACATTTAAATTATGTAATTGCGTAATAACCTGCGATTAATCATGATTAATTCTTTTTTTTTTTAAGTGATTAATCTGATTAAAAACAAATATTATTTGACAGGACTAGTTTTAATGATCTTAAATGTGTTATTTTGCTGAATTTGTTTCAGTGCAAAACATGTTTTAAATAGATTTGAAGTCATCAGTTATAAAATATGTATGATAATAAATAAATTATAATAATAATAATGTTGCTGGATGACCTTCTGACAATAAAATAGCATTTTTGTCTAAATATTTGGGTAATTTTGTAAGTACATTTATATGATGCAAGCGCGTAATAAACTGTGATTAATAAATAATATAAAATATAAAAATAATAACACAAAATAAAATCTATTTTTAATTTAAAAAAAAATAAAGATCAAGAATCGTTACTAAAAAGAACTGCGCGACTCATTCGGAAATGTATTTTTGAGACTAAGAAAGACCCAACAAGTGTTAAGAGCGGGATGGTGTGCGCTATCAGGCGGGCGTCGTCCATCACTGGAGGAAAATAAACGCTGCAGCAGGTAAAAGTCGGAGCGTGAAGTCACGGGGAGGGCAAACATTCCTCAAGTAAATATTTAGGGAAGAAGCGTCCATCGTCTGCAGGGAAGATGGCGGCGTCTGGATGCTCAGGTCTGCATGGGGAGTGGGTCCTAACGCCTAACTCCTAACTCCTTGCCTCCTTCCCGCCTGCAGCCCAGAGGTCGGCGCAGGAGCTGCCGCTGGTGGACAAGCAGAGTTTGGACGCGGGCCCCGCCCTAGGGGGGGAGCGCCTGCTGCTGGACGGACACAACTTCCAGGCCGACTCCAAGGTGGTGTTTGTGGAGAAGGCTCAAGGTGAGCGTGTGTGTGTATACGTGTGTGTGTGTGTGTGTGTGTGTGTGTGTGTGTGTGTGTGTGTGTGTCTTCCTCGCCGCCGCGTCGGAGAAACCCCAGGACTCTTCCCTCCCCCCGCCGCCAAAATATCCTCCGTCTTGCCAGAGTGCCACATGTGGTGCACATTAATGTGTTGTATTTTTAACCCAACATCTGCACAACTTTCCATTGCCTCGTTCAGCTGTGTGTGTGTGTGTGTGTGTGTGTGTGTGTGTGTGTGTGTGTGTGTGTGTGTGTGTGTGTGTGTGTGTGTGTGTGTGTGTGTGTGTGTGTGTGTGTGTGTGTGTGTGAGTGTGTGTGTTTTCTTGTTTTTCTACTCTTCTTGGGACATCAACAAGGAAAAGTATCTTCCATATGAGGCCCGGTGAACAATTTAGGACCCAAGTAATGGTCCCAATACGGAAATTTATCAAAATGAGGGTGGTCCCAAAAAGGACGTATTTTTTCAAAGTGACTGTGTGTCGCTTTTAAAAGTGGGCAACATATGAAATAACAAGTGTGTGTAAGAAATTGAAATTCACCCCACTTTGGCCAAAATTAATAAAATAGATATATACGTAGAGACATACTGTAATAACTTGAAGTAAATAATGAAGATTAAAAACCAATTGCAAACCAAAAAATAAAGAAAATGTACTAAAAACGTACCTTTTTTATATTTGCATAGTTTGTATATATTATTAATGTTGTTAATACAAATCTTTATACATCGAGAGAGGGTGGTCCTAAAGAGGCATTTTTCAGAGGTCTCAAGAAGGTAAGAAATACAAGGAATGTGTGTGAGTGTGTGGGACATGAGAAAGGAAAAGTATCTTCCATATGAGGAGGTGTGACATAAATCATGGTCCCAATAACATTGCATCAAATAGAGAATGTCTCATGTGCACCCCCTGCTGGGGAAACCTTTTAAAATGAGAGTGGTCCCAAATTGACTGTGTGTCGCTTTTAAAAGTGCTCCCCCTCTGGGCAACATATGAAATAACAAGTGTGTGTAGGTAAGAAATTGAAATGCGCCCCCTTCGGTCAAAATTAATGAAAAATAAACAAATAAATATGTATATAGAGACATACTGTAATAACTTGAAGTAAATAATGAAGATTAAAAACCAATTACAAACAAAAAATTCAAAAAAATAAAGTTGACTAAAAACGTACCTTTTTTATATTTGCATAGTTTGTATATATTATTAATGTTGTTAATACAAATCTTTATACATCTAGAGAGGGTGGTCCTAAAGAGGCATTTTTTGGAGGTCTCAAGAAGGTAAGAAATACAAGAATTGTGTGTGTGTGTGTGTGTGTGTGTGTGTGTGTGTGTGTGTGTGTGTGTGTGTGTGTGTGTGTGTGTGTGTGTGTGTGTGCGTGTTCTTGTATTTCTAGCCTTCTTGGGACATGAGAAAGGAAAAGTATCCTCCATATGAGGAGGTGTGACATAAATCAT
>NC_084584.2:9785000-9787500 GCF_033978685.3 Nerophis lumbriciformis | reverse complement strand
TGCTCCCCTCACCTTCCAGGGGGTGGAACAAAGGGATGGGTCAAATGCAGAGGGTAATTTCACCACACCTAGTGTGTGTGTGTGTGTGTGTGTGTGTGTGTGTGTGACTTTAACTTTAACATTTGTCACCACAGGAACAAGGATTGGCAAACAAAAGACACAATGTGTTTCTACCCAAAAATGTATTTGCTGAAAAACAATAATGGATTTTTCAATGAAAACAACAAAAATAATTCATTTGCAACCAAAAATATTCACTAACAAAATAATGAATTTACAACAAAAGAAACATTTGAAAACAAAAAAAAAACAAAAAAAAGCTTTGCAACCAAAAAATAAAATATTTGCAAACAAAAATAATGAATTTTCAACCCCCAAAATTATACATTTGCGACCAAAAAATATTTGCAAACAAGAATAAAAAATAATAATTGCAACATAACAACATATATATATATATATATATATATATATATATATATATATATATATATATACGCGTATGTATGTATATATATACACATACATATACTGTATATATATGTATATATGTATGTATATACAGTATATATGTATAAATATATGTATATATATGTATATATACAGTATATATGTTTATATATATACAGTATGTATACATATACTGTATATGTATACATGTATATATGTACAGTATGTATATATGTATACATATATGTATATATGTATACATATATAGGTATATATGTATATATATGTATGTATTTATATGTATACATATATATGTGTATATGTATATACGTATATATATGTAAATATGTATACATATATATATATATATATATATATATATATATACATATATAAGTATGTATATATGTATATACATATATATATATATATATATATATATATATATATATATATATATGTGTGTATACATATATACATACTTATATATGTATACATATATGTATATATATATATATATATATATATATATATATATATATATATATATATATATATATATATATATATATACATATATATGTATATATGTATATACATGTGTATATATATATATATATATATATATATGTATACATATATATACATATATATATATATATATATATATATATATATATATGTATATATATATATATCGTATGTATGGCACAACGAGAGTCAAAACTTATAAAAGTGATGAATTCAGTACCTATCCATAATTGTAATTCATCAATTGTCAAAGAGCATTAAAAACATATTTTATAGTGTTAACATTTTTCATTGTTTGTCCACTTGATCATTTACTTCATCATGTAAATCTCTATCCCTTTTTGTCCACCCTAGTGGACATTTACTCATTTCATTTGATCAAAAAAGAAAGTAAAAAATAATGTTTTTTTTCTTCATTATTGAACCCTTTTGTAGTTTGTAGTTATAATTCATGCATCACAGGGTCAGTGTTGGCCGATACCGATGTCAACCCAATCCGATATCATTTTTAATTTAGTGGTGTGGAATGTTAGAAAAGGTTTGATGAAGTGAAATGAGTGCAACAAAAACAAGGGTAGATAGGACGAACACGAGCCCTATTGTGTTGTTTTTGGTTTTGGCGACACCTAATGGATACCGTAATTATCGAGTTCAGCTGATGCGCACACGTTTGTTACTGGATACTTTCTAATCCCGCCCTGGAGACTTTGTATGTGTAAGTAATACGCGACTATAATGATTTGATACTTGTTTATATTGACACGTGATGTTTTATATACAGGTAAAAGCCAGTAAATTAGAATATTTTGAAAAACTTGATTTATTTCAGTAATTGCATTCAAAAGGTGTAACTTGTACATTATATTTATTCATTGCACACAGACTGATGCATTCAAATGTTTATTTCATTTAATTTTGATGATTTGAAGTGGCAACAAATGAAAATCCAAAATTCCGTGTGTCACAAAATTAGAATATTACTTAAGGCTAATACAAAAAAGGGATTTTTAGAAATGTTGGCCAACTGAAAAGTATGAAAATGAAAAATATGAGCATGTACAATACTCAATACTTGGTTGGAGCTCCTTTTGCCTCAATTACTGCATTAATGCGGCGTGGCGTGGAGTCGATGAGTTTCTGGCACTGCTCAGGTGTTATGAGAGCCCAGGTTGCTCTGATAGTGGCCTTCAACTCTTCTGCGTTTTTGGGTCTGGCATTCTGCATCTTCCTTTTCACAATACCCCACAGATTTTCTACGGGGCTAAGGTCAGGGGAGTTGACGGGCCAATTTAGAACAGAAATACCATGGTCCGTAAACCAGGCACGGGTAGATTTTGCGCTGTGTGCAGGCGCCAAGTCCTGTTGGAACTTGAAATCTCCATCTCCATAGAGCAGGTCAGCAGCAGGAAGCATGAAGTGCTCTAAAACTTGCTGGTAGACGGCTGCGTTGACCCTGGATCTCAGGAAACAGAGTGGACCGACACCAGCAGATGACATGGCACCCCAAACCATCACCCAA
>NC_084584.2:9737500-9780000 GCF_033978685.3 Nerophis lumbriciformis | reverse complement strand
AAAATGTCAACGGTTTTGGTACATTTAAGACCTGGTTCTCATCGAGGCAGACTCCGATCAGGACTTCACAGAATCTTAGGTACTCCAAGGAACTGTTGGGTGTTCAGGGAATTCATGTCCTTGTGGTTTTGGTGGAGAGTGTAGCCTAGAAGTCATGTGGGGTAGACTCCAGCATCAGTTTTAGTAGGTTCCAGCATCAGTAGTCGTAGGTTCCAGAATCAGTAATAGTAGGTTCCAGCATTAGTAGTAGTAATTTTCGGCATCAGTAATAATAGGTTCCAGCATCAGTAGTAGTAGGATCCAGCATCAGTAGTTGTAGGATCCAGCATCTGTAGTAGTGTAGACACCTACATCAGTAGTGGTAAGTTCCAGCATCAGCAGTAGTAGGTTCCAGCATCAGTAATAGTAGGTTCCTACATCAGTAGTAGTAGGTTCCAACATCAGTAGTAGTAGGCTCCTACATCAGTAGTAGTAGGTTCCAGCAGCAGTAATAGTAAGTTCCAGCATCAGTAGTAGTAGGATCCAGCATCTGTAGTAGTAGGATCCAGCATCTGTAGTAGTAGGTTCCAGTATCTGTAGTAGTAGGTTCAGGCATCAGTAATAGTAGGTTCCAGCATTAGTAGTCATAAGTTCCAGCATCAGTAGTAGTAGGATCCAGCATCAGTAGTGGTAGGTTCCAACATCAGTAATAGTAGGTTCCAGCAGCAGTGGTACTAGGTTCCGACATCAGTAGTAGTAGGTTCCAGCATCAGTAGTAGTGTAGACTCCTATGTCAGTAGTATTAGTTTCCAACATCAGTAGTAGTAAGTTCCAGCATCAGTAGTAGTAGGTTCCAGCATCAGTAATAGTAGGATCCAACATCAGTAGTATTAGTTTCCAGCAGCAGTAGTAGTAGGTTCCAACATCAGTAGTAGTAGGTTCCAGCATCAGTAGTAGTGTAGACTCCTATGTCAGTAGTATTAGTTTCCAGCAGCAGTAGTAGTAGGTTCCAGCATCAGTAGTAGTGTAGACTCCTATGTCAGTAGTATTAGTTTCCTGCAGCAGTAGTAGTAGGTTCCAACATCAGTAGTAGCAAAGTCCAGCATCAGTAGTAGTAGGTTCCAGCATCAGTAATAGTAGGTTCCAGCATCAGTAATAGTAGGATTCCAGTAGTAGTAAATTCCAGCATCAGTAGTAGTAGGTTCCAGCATCAGTAATAGTAGGATCCAACATCAGTAGTAGTAAGTTCCAGCATCAGTAGTAGTAGATTCCAGCAGCAGTAGTAGTAGGTTCCAGCATCAGTAGTAGTAAGTTCCAGCATCAGTAGTAGTAGGATCCAGCATCTGTAGTAGTGTAGACTCCTGTCAGTAGTGGTAGATTCCAGCATCAGTAGTAGTAGGTTCCAGCATCAGTTGTAGTAGGTTCTAGCATCAATGGTAATAGGATCCAGCATCTGTAGTAGTGTAGACTCCTACATAAGTAGTGGTAGGTTCCAGCATCAGTAGTAGTAGGTTCCAGCATCAGTAGTAGTAAGTTCCCGCATCAGTAGTAGTAGGTTCCAGCATCAGTAATAGTAGGTTCCAGCATCTGTAGTAGTGTAGACTCCTACATCAGTAGTGGTAGGTTCCAGCATCAGTAGTAGTAGGTCCCTGCATCTGTAGTAGTGTAGACTCCTATGTCAGTAGTATGTAAGTTCCAACATCAGTAATAGTAGGTTCCAGCATCAGTAATAGTAGGTTCCTACATCAGTAGTAGTAGGTTCCAACATCAGAAGGTTCCAGACGTAAGTGAGGTGATGTTTCCTAGAGAGTGACAGCTGGAAGTGTTGCTCAGAAAGTAAACAGAAGACTTTCCTTCCCAAGTTCTCCTGAGTCTAATCCAAGCTGTCATGGCCTCTTTCATCGCTTGCCCCGCCTCCTTCCTCGCAGGCTCCGCCTCCCTTCCTCGCTTGCTCCGCCCTCACAGCTTCCTGTCCATCAAGAGGACTTGATTCAGTATCCAATTGGAAATCACCCCAAAACAGCAGTGTGCTCCTCTCAAATAGACGATCTTTGGTCCCTAAAAACAGCAATGCACTTCTGTCGTATAGAGGATCTTTGACTAACGTTTTGTGCAGCAGATTCATAACAATAGCAGAGTGCTCCTCTCATATAGAGGATCTTTGACCTGCATTAGGTTCTTAAAACAGCACAACACTCCTGTCACATATAGGATCTTTGACCTGCATTATGTCCTTAAAACAGCCGAACACTCCTGTCACATATAAGATCTTTGACCTGCATTATGCCCTTACAACAGCAGAACACTCCTGTCACATAGACAATCTTTGACCTTCATTATGTCCTTAAAACAGCAGAGCACTCCTGTCACATAGATGATCTTTGACCTGCGTTATGTCCTTAAAACAGCAGAATACTCCTGTCATATAGATGATCTTTGACCTGAATTAAGTCCTTAAAACAGCAGAACACTCCTGTCACATAGATGATCTTTGAACTTTGTTATGTCCTTTAAACAGCAGAACACTCCTGTCACATAGAGGATCTTTGACCTGCTTTATGTCCTTAAAACAGCAGAACACTCCTGTCACATAGATGATCTTTGACCTGCATTATGCCCTTAAAACAGCAAAACACTCCTGTCACATAGAGGATCTTTGACCTGCTTTATGACCTTAAAACAGCAGAACACTCCTGTCATAAAGATGATCTTTGAACTTCGTTTTGTCCTTAAAACAGCAGAATACTCCTGTCACATAGACAATCTTTGACCTTCATTATGTCCTTAAAACAGCAGAACACTCTTGTCACATAGACAATCTTTGACCTGCATTATGCCCTTAAAACAGCAGAACACTCCTGTCATATAGATGATCTTTGACCTGCATTATGCCCTTAAAACAGCAGAACACTCCTGTCACATAGAGGATCTTTGACCTGCTTTATGTCCTTAAAACAGCAGAACACTCCAGTCACATAGATGATCTTTGACCTGCATTATGCCCTTAAAACAGCAAAACACTCCTGTCACATAGAGGATCTTTGACCTGCGTTATGTCCTTCAAACAGCAGAACACTCCTGTCACATATAGGATCTTTGACCTTTATGTCCTTCAAACAGCAGAACACTCCTGTCACATAGACAATCTTTGACCTTCATTATGTCCTTAAAACAGCAGAACATTCCTGTCACATAGATGATATTTGACCTTCATTACGTCCTTCAAACAGCAGAACACTCCTGTCACATAGATATTTGACCTTCATTGCGTCCTTCAAACAGCAGAACATTCCTGTCACATAGATGATCTTTGACCTGCGTTATGTCCTTAAAACAGCAGAACACTCCTGTCACATAGATGATCTTTGACCTTTGTTATGTCCTTCAAACAGCAGAACATTCCTGTCACATAGATGATCTTTGACCTTCATTATGTCCTTAAAACAGCAGAACACTCCTGTCACATAGACAATCTTTGACCTGCGTTATGTCCTTAAAACAGCAGAACACTCCTGTCACATAGTTGATCTTTGACCTTCGTTATGTCCTTAAAACAGCAGAACACTCCTGTCACATAGATGATCTTTGACCTCCTTTATGTCCTTAAAAGAGCAGAACAGTCCTGTCACATAGACGATCTTTGACCTTCATTATGTCCTTCAAACAGCAGAACACTCCTGTCACATAGATGATCTTTGACCTGCATTATGCCCTTAAAACAGCAGAACACTCCTGTCACATAGATGATCTTTGACCTTTATGTCCTTCAAACAGCAGAACACTCCTGTCACAAAGATGATCTTTGACCTTTGTTATGTCCTTCAAACAGCAGAACACTCCTGTCACATAGATGATCTTTGACCTTCATTATGTCCTTAAAACAGCAGAACACTCCTGTCATATAGATGATCTTTGAACTTTGTTATGTCCTTAAAACAGCAGAACACTCCTGTCACATAGATGATCTTTGACCTTTGTTATGTCCTTAAAACAGCAGAACACTCCTGTCACAAAGAGGATCTTTGACCTTCATTATGCCCTTAAAACAGCAGAACACTCCTGTCACATAGATGGTATTTGACCTGCGTTATGCCCTTAAAACAGCACAACACTCCTGTCACATAGATGATCTTTGACCTTCATGATGTCCTTAAAACAGCAGAACACTCCTGTCACATAGCTGATCTTTGACCTTCATGATGTCCTTAAAACAGCAGAACACTCCTGTCACATAGATGATCTTTGACCTGCGTCATGTCCTTCAAACAGCACAACACTCGTGTCACATAGATGATCTTTGACTTGTGTTTGAATTGATGACTTTACAAAATAAAATAAAAATAGTTAGTGTAGAAGTTGTCACGTCGTAGCTCGCTAACAAAATATGTAGAGTTGCGAGGTCGAGGCAGCACAGATTCCGGCGAGCACTTTCGAGGCGACCTCTCACTTTCCAGACGTTTGCTGTGCTAACGAGCTGGCCAGCTGCTGGCGGATTCCAGAAGACCTTCAAGTCAAGGCCTCCGCACGACATGTCGCTCATCTCCTTGGAATGACTCAGCGTGTGTGTGTGTGTGTGTGTATGTGTGTGTGTGTGTGTGTGTGTGTGTGTGTGTGTGTGTGTGTGTGTGTGTGTGTGTGTTGCATCAGATGCGTCTCTGAGGACATGAGGTCAGACGCTGTGACGTGTGCTCGCTGCTTTCTCTATCACTGATGATGATAGCAGCCGCTTTCCATTTCTTCACGTCTGACACGGAACTTTCTTCTTCTCGTTTGTCTCGGCCAGACGGACATCACTTGTGGGAGACGGACGCCAAAGTGGACCGAGACGCCTCCAAGCATGTAAGCGACAAAGCACCTGAGACGATACTCAAAACATGTCCTCCATTCCAGACTCCATTGAGAAAGTGGCTGTTTTAACATGCCACTATGGCATCCCACTTCACACTCAAACTCACTTTTCTGTTACGTCCTCCATTCCAGACTCCATAGAGAAAGTGGCTGTTTTAACATGCCACTATGGCATCCCACTTCACACTCAAACTCACTTTTCTGTTACGTCCTCCATTCCAGACTCCATTGAGAAAGTGGCTGTTTTAACGCGCCACTATGGCATCCCACTTCACACTCAAACACACTTTTCTGTCACGTCCTCCATTCCAGACTCCATTGAGAAAGTGGCTGTTTTAACGCGCCACTATGGCATCCCACTTCACACTCAAACACACTTTTCTGTTACGTCCTCCATTCCAGACTCCATAGAGAAAGTGGCTGTTTTAACGTGTCACTATGGCATCCCACTTCACACTCAAACACACTTTTCTGTTACGTCCTCCATTCCAGACTCCATTGAGAAAGTGGCTGTTTTAACGCGCCACTATGGCATCCCACTTCATACTAAAACATGCTTTTCTGTACGTTACGTCCTCCATTGCAGACTCCTTTGAGAAAGTGGCTGTTTTAACGTGCCACTATGGCATCCCACTTCACACTCAAACTCACTTTTCTGTCACGTCCTCCATTCCAGACTCCATTGAGAAAGTGGCTGTTTTAACGTGTCCCCATGGCATCCCGCTTCATACTAAAACATGCTTTTCTGTCGGTCTTGTCCTCCATTCCAGACTCCATTGAAAAAGTGTCTGTTTTAATGTGCCACTATGGCATCCCGCTTCACACTCAAACACGCTTTTCTGTCCATCAAGTCCTCCATGCCACTATGGCATCCCACTTCATACTAAAACACACTTTTCTGTTACGTCCTTCATTCCAGACTCCATTGAGAAAGTGGCTGTTTTAACGTGCCACTATGGCATCCCACTTCACACTCAAACTCACTTTTCTGTCACGTCCTCCATTCCAGACTCCATTGAGAAAGTGGCTGTTTTAACGTGTCCCCATGGCATCCCGCTTCATACTAAAACATGCTTTTCTGTCGGTCTTGTCCTCCATTCCAGACTCCATTGAAAAAGTGTCTGTTTTAATGTGCCACTATGGCATCCCGCTTCACACTCAAACACGCTTTTCTGTCCATCAAGTCCTCCATGCCACTATGGCATCCCACTTCATACTAAAACACACTTTTCTGTTACGTCCTTCATTCCAGACTCCATTGAGAAAGTGGCTGTTTTAACGTGCCACTATGGTATCCCACTTCACACTCAAACACACTTTTCTGTCACGTCCTCCATTCCAGACTCCATTGAGAAGTGGCTGTTTTAACGCGCCACTATGGCATCCCACTTCACACTCAAACACACTTTTCTGTCACGTCCTCCATTCCAGACTCCATTGAGAAAGTGGCTGTTTTAACGTGCCACTATGGCATCCCACTTCACACTCAAACAAGCTTTTCTGTCCATCAAGTCCTCCAGTCCAGACTCCATTGAGAAAGTGGCTGTTTTAACGTGCCACTATGGCATCCCACTTCACACTCAAACTCACTTTTCTGTCATGTCCTCCATTCCAGACTCCATTGAGAAAGTGGCTGTTTTAACGTGCCACTATGGCATCCCACTTCACACTCAAACTCACTTTTCTGTCATGTCCTCCATTCCAGACTCCATTGAGAAAGTGGCTGTTTTAACGTGCCACTATGGCATCCCACTTCACACTCAAACACACTTTTCTGTTACGTCCTCCATTCCAGACTCCATTGAGAAAGTGGCTGTTTTAACGTGCCACTATGGCATCCCGCTTCACACTCAAACTCACTTTTCTGTCACGTCCTCCATTCCAGACTCCATTGAGAAAGTGGCTGTTTTAACATGCCACTATGGCATCCCACTTCACACTCAAACAAGCTTTTCTGTCACGTCCTCCATTCCAGACTCCTTTGAGAAAGTGGCTGTTTTAACGCGCCACTATGGCATCCCACTTCACACTCAAACAAGCGTTTCTGTCCATCAAGTCCTCCATTCCAGACTCTATTGAGAAAGTGGCTGTTTTAACGTGCCACTATGGCATCCCACTTCACACTCAAACACGCTTTTCTTTCACGTCCTCCATTCCAGACTCCTTTGAGAAAGTGGCTGTTTTTACGTGCCACTATGGCATCCCGCTTCATACTCAAACACGCCTTTCTGTCCATCAAGTCCTCCATTCCAGACTCCATTGAGAAAGTGGCTGTTTTAACACGCCACTATGGCATCCCACTTCATACTAAAACATGCTTTTCTGTACGTTACGTCCTCCATTGCAGACTCCATTGAGAAAGTGGCTGTTTTAACGTGCCACTATGGCATCCCATTTCACACTCAAACACACTGTTCTGTTACGTCCTCCATTCCAGACTCCATAGAGAAAGTGGCTGTTTTAACATGCCACTATGGCATCCCACTTCACACTCAAACACGCTTTTCTGTCACGTCCTCCATTCCAGACTCCATTGAGAAAGTGGCTGTTTTAACGCGCCACTATGGCATCCCACTTCACACTCAAACTCACTTTTCTGTCACGTCCTCCATTCCAGACTCCATTGAGAAAGTGGCTGTTTTAACGTGCCACTATGGCATCCCACTTCACACTCAAACACGCTTTTCAGTCCATCAAGTCCTCCATTCCAGACTCCATTGAGAAAGTGGCTGTTTTAACGTGTCCCCATGGCATCCCGCTTCACACTCAAACACGCTTTTCAGTCCATCATGTCCTCCATTCCAGACTCCATTGAGAAAGTGGCTGTTTTAACGTGTCCCCATGGCATCCCGCTTCACACTCAAACACGCTTTTCTGTCACGTCCTCCATTCCAGACTCCATTGAGAAAGTGTTTGTTTTAACGTGTCCCCATGGCATCCCGCTTCACACTCAAACACACTTTTCAGTCCATCATGTCCTGCATTCCAGACTCCTTTGGGAAAGTGGCTGTTTTAACGCGCCACTATGGCATCCCACTTCACACTCAAACAAGCTTTTCTGTCCATCAAGTCCTCCAGTCCAGACTCCATTGAGAAAGTGGCTGTTTTAACGCGCCACTATGGCATCCCACTTCACACTCAAACAAGCTTTTCTGTCCATCAAGTCCTCCAGTCCAGACTCCATTGAGAAAGTGGCTGTTTTAACGTGCCACTATGGCATCCCACTTCACACTCAAACTCACTTTTCTGTCATGTCCTCCATTCCAGACTCCATTGAGAAAGTGGCTGTTTTAACGTGCCACTATGGCATCCCACTTCACACTCAAACACACTTTTCTGTTACGTCCTCCATTCCAGACTCCATTGAGAAAGTGGCTGTTTTAACGTGCCACTATGGCATCCCGCTTCACACTCAAACTCACTTTTCTGTCACGTCCTCCATTCCAGACTCCATTGAGAAAGTGGCTGTTTTAACATGCCACTATGGCATCCCACTTCACACTCAAACAAGCTTTTCTGTCACGTCCTCCATTCCAGACTCCATTGAGAAAGTGGCTGTTTTAACATGCCACTATGGCATCCCACTTCACACTCAAACACGCTTTACTGTCACGTCCTCCATTCCAGACTCCATAGAGAAAGTGGCTGTTTTAACATGCCACTATGGCATCCCACTTCACACTCAAACAAGCTTTTCTGTCACGTCCTCCATTCCAGACTCCATTGAGAAAATGGCTGTTTTAACGTGCCACTATGGCATCCCACTTCACACTCAAACACACTTTTCTGTCACGTCCTCCATTCCAGACTCCATTGAGAAAGTGGCTGTTTTAACATGCCACTATGGCATCCCACTTCACACTCAAACACGCTTTACTGTCACGTCCTCCATTCCAGACTCCATTGAGAAAGTGGCTGTTTTAACGTGCCACTATGGCATCCCACTTCACACTCAAACACGCTTTACTGTCACGTCCTCCATTCCAGACTCCATTGAGAAAGTGGCTGTTTTAACGTGCCACTATGGCATCCCGCTTCACACTCAAACTCACTTTTCTGTCACGTCCTCCATTCCAGACTCCATTGAGAAAGTGGCTGTTTTAACATGCCACTATGGCATCCCGCTTCACACTCAAACACACTTTTCTGTCCGATGTCTCTGCTGGACGTGGACCACTTCATTAGGCACACATGCCCCGCCTGTGCGCTGAGTGGAGACGCCGGTGCGGGGCCCTGGGAGTGTGTGGGAGATCTGGGAGGGGGATTAGCTTGGTGTGACACACTGCACCTGCTCGCGTCAACAGCAAGAGTTAGAAAACATCTGCTGTGAATACCTCAGTGTCTCCGTCACCGTGTGGGTGATTATTTACCTCTTTGGCAGCGAATAAAACGACTTACATCACATGGAGACGTGCAAACATGCTCGGTTAGCTACACGAGCACAATTATGTGAGCTAATTGCTAACAGTACATTTAAAATCATGCTAGGTTAGCAATGATTTTCTGCTCCGCCGCTCCCAGTCTGTGGAATGCTCTCCCTGACCACCTGAGGGCACCACAGACTGTGGATGCTTTAAAAAAAGGCTTAAAAACCCTTCTTTTAAAAAAAGCCTTTTTATAGATATATGCATACTAGTTCTAGCAATTAGGCTGTTCTAGTTTTTATTTTTATTTTTTTATTATCATTTTATTATTATTATTTTTTCAATACACTGTAGCACTTTTAGGGTGTTTGCTCAATGTAAAGTGCTTTTTACACATAAAATCTATTATTATTATTAGCTATGTGAACTACATGCTAACGTTACATTTAAAATCATGCTAGGTTAGCAACACTAGTATAGCTATATGAGCTACATGCTAACATTATATTTTAACATCATGCTAGGTTAGTAGCACTAGCATAGCTATGTGAACTACATGCTAACTTCACATTGTAACATCATGCTAAGTTAGCTACACTCGCATAGCTATATGAGCTACATGCTAACATTAAATTTCAACATCATGCTAGGTTAGAAACACGAGCACAATTATGTGAGCTACATGCTAACATTATATTTCGACATCATGCTAGGTTATCAACATGAGCACAGTTATGTGAGCTACATGCTAACATTATATTTCGACATCATGCTAGGTTAGCAGCACTAGTATAGCTATGTTGCTACATGCTAACATTATATTTCAACATCATGCTAGGTTAGAAACACGAGCACAGTTATGTGAGCTACATGCTAACATTATATTTCAACATCATGCTAGGTTAGAAACACGAGCAGTTATGTGAGCTACATGCTAACATTATATTTTGACATCATGCTAGATTAGCAGCACTAGTATAGCTATGTCGCTACATGCTAACGTTACATTTTACAATGGTAGGTTAGCAACACTAGCAAGCTATATGGGCTAAATGCTAACATTCAATTTTATAAAGCGATGAATGATTTTCGAGAATCGCTAAAAATATTTGACATCAATTCTCGAAAACTTAGAAAAAAATGTAACAAATTAAATATATTTTTTCATCAATTCGATATTTTTCTTTAGCGATTTTTAGAAAATTATGCATTCATAATTTTTGAGAATCGATCAGAAAAATGTCAATATTAATTTTTTTAAATGGTTCTCCAAAGTTATGAATCGTCTTAAAATAAATACAATTAAAATACAAATTTACACAAAAAATAAGGAACAATTTTACAAATTTGCAAAATTATTTAAAAAAAAAATCGAAAATACTGTTACTGATATTATTCTTATTATTTATACTGTTTTATAAATGTCTCCTTTTTTTAATATCATATATATCGTAAATATAATAAATATCATCATAAATATATGTATTTTTCTTTTCAATTGCTTTGTACATTTTTATCCCAAATATTGTACAGCTGGATTTAGTTCTTTTATTGCAGTGGTACAGAGCCCCTAAAGGGACATGGGGGAATTTTTTTTTTTTTATTTTTTTTTTTCAGACATGTATAAACTTTTTATAAAAAAACCAAAGTAAAATAAAAATAATAAAAACATTTTTTTTTTTTTTTTAATAAAAAGTTTCTCGTGCGCACGAGATACACGTCTGGAAAAAAAAAAATTTTAAAAAAATTATATATATTTTTTTCCCCCCATGTCCCTTTAGAGGCTCTGTACAGTGGTGATATTTTATTACAATATTTTGCTGAGCTTTAAACAGGCCCAAGAGACTGTTAGCCCCGCCCACCTGTCACTCACACAGCAGGAAGTAAGGCTTGTGGCCCCGCCCACTGCCATGTTAACGCCTCTGTAATGTCTTTTCACCAGCGAGCGCCTCCAAAATACACTTTCTTTGTTTTCTCCCACAATATTCAGACCTCAAACGTTCCTTTCCCTTTGTGTTCCGTCTTCCAGAACGTTCTGCTGGTGGAGACCCCGCCCTACAGGAACCAGCGACTGTCCTCGCCCGTCCACGTCAACTTTTACGTCTGCAACGGCAAGAGGAAACGAAGTCAATACCAGCGCTTCACCTACGTGCCTTCTAGCGGTGAACTACCACTTCATTTTATTTAGCTACATGCTAACCTCACATTTTAACATCATGCCAGGTTAATTAACAACATTAGCATAGATGTGTTAGCTACATGCTAACCTCACATTTCAACATCATGCCAGGTTAACAACATTGGCATAGATATGTTAGCTACATGCTAACATCCCATTTTAACATCATGCCAGGTTAACAACATTGGCATAGATGTGTTAGCTACATGCTAACATCACATTTTAACATCATGCCAGGTTAACAACATTGGCATAGATGTGTTAGCTACATGCTAACATCACATTTTAACATCATGCCAGGTTAACAACATTGGCATAGATATGTTAGCTACATGCTAACCTCACATTTCAACATCATGCCAGGTTAACAACATTGGCATAGATGTGTTAGCTACATGCTAACCTAACATTTTAACATTATGCCAGGTTAACAACATTGGCATAGATGTGTTAGCTACATGCTAACATCACATTTTAACATCATGCCAGGTTAACAACATTGGCATAGATGTGTTAGCTACATGCTAACATCACATTTTAACATCATGCCAGGTTAACAACATTGGCATAGATGTGTTAGCTACATGCTAACATCGCATTTTAACATCATGCCAGGTTAACAACATTGGCATAGATGTGTTAGCTACATGCTAACATCACATTTTAACATCATGCCAGGTTAACAACATTGGCATAGATGTGTTAGCTACATGCTAACATCACATTTTAACATCATGCCAGGTTAACAACAGTTAACCTAGTACCACCAAGCGCACTACTTAGTGCCTAGTACCACCAAGTACACACTACTTAATGCATATTACCAAGTGCACACTACCTAGTACCACCAAGTGCACTACTTAGTGCATAGTACCACCAAGTACACACTACTTAATGCATATTACCAAGTGCACACTTCCTAGTACCACCAAGTGCACTACTTAGTGCACACTACCACCGAGTACACACTATGTAGTGCATAAAACCAAGTGCACTGCGTGCTATCAAGTGCAGAAATGCGTTTACTCACCTGGCGCCGTCTCCTCTCTCCAGTTCCGACCATCAAAACAGAGCCGCGGGATGACTACGACGGCCCCCTGGTGGGCGCCCCGCGTGGGACCGGCCTCTCTCTGCAGCCGTGCTTCCCCGCCGCCGACCTGAGGCCCGGTGTGGTGGGCGGGGCTTACAGTCAGCAGAGATCGCCGACCGACCCCTCCCCGAGCAGCAGCCCCAAACTACACGACCTGTCGTCCCCCGCGCCGCCCTTCCCGATGTCCCACGTCTCCATCATCCGGGAGACCCCCGGTCGAGTCCAGCCGCCCGGCGTCTACCCGCCCGCCGTCTCCACGCCGGCTCCCGGACCGGAGGCGCCCTTCTCCCCGACTCCCTGCACCACCCCCGGCGGGAGCCCAGGCGGTCCTGGACAGGGCAAGGAGCCGGAGAAGGA
The DNA here is from genome assembly GCF_033978685.3 of Nerophis lumbriciformis. Classification (NCBI taxonomy): domain Eukaryota; kingdom Metazoa; phylum Chordata; class Actinopteri; order Syngnathiformes; family Syngnathidae; genus Nerophis; species Nerophis lumbriciformis. Next base: position 9,767,183 of record NC_084584.2, on the reverse strand, counting down.
TGACGGCAGCCCCCCAGCGCTGGGAGTCAGCATCAAACAGGAACCCCAGGACCTGGACCAGATGTACCTTGATGATGGTGAGTAGAGTTCAGTGGTTAGGATCAGGCAAGGTACGTGACAGTACACCACCCACCCCCACCCACAGAGGAACCTCAAACAAGTCGCCATTGTGTCGCCCCACTTCCTGAGTGACGTGTGCTCCCGCAGCGACGCCAGGTGTCAGAACCATTCAAGTAAACCGCCCCGGGACCACAATGGCGCCTTTTTCATTGGCCGCCGTATTTGTGTGGCTTCTCACGTCACCCTCAGGTGTGGCGGTTCTGTGGTTAAAAAGTCAAAGAGTTTTTCCCCCGGGACATGAGTGTGTACTTTAGCGCCTATTAGGAGTTAGCGCTAATTAGCTTGGACGGGTGAGCGCTTCAGGCACTGACATGGACGCCTATTTCTGCGGGCGATCACACCCGAGTGACACCTGGTGTCTGGCCCACATCTTTGTGCGGCGTCCCATCAAACACTGGAAAGTCTGAATGTCTCGTCTGACCGCCACTTGAGCGTCTGGCCTCTTAAAGGGACGGCGCAGGTTTACACAACGTAGTCACACATGACACCTGGCAGACCTGAAAGAAGCATTTTATTTTGAAAAGCTTTAAACTGACTTTCTTTTTTGGTCTGCAACTTGCATACATTCTTTTTTTTCTTGATTTGATTGAATTGTCACAAATGATGACTGCACTATCTATTTATTTAGCCAAGTGCACTACAACCAAGTGCACACTACAACCAAGTGCACTACAACCAAGTGCACACTACAACCAAGTGCACACTACAACCAAGTGCACACTATAACTAAGTACACTACAACCAAGTACACTACAACCAAGTGCACACTATAACCAAGTGCACTACAACCTAGTGCACACTATAACCAAGTGCACACTACAAGCAAGTCCACTACAACCAAGTGCACACTATAACCAAGTGCACACTACAACCAAGTGCACACTATAACCAAGTGTACTACAACCAAGTGCACACTATAACCAAGTGCACTACAACCAAGTGCACACTATAACCAAGTGCACTACAACCTAAGTGTACACTACAACCAAGTGCACACTACATAGTGTGTACAACCAAGTCTACACTATACAATGCATACTACCAAGTACACTCCACCTAGTGCATAGTACCACCATGTGTACACACTACGGAGTGTGTACTACATAGTGTGTACGTGCAAACTACTAATGAGTAGTAGATTCTTCCTCGTCAGCACACAACTAGTAGTACATGTGGTTACTTACTTGTACTTATGTAGTAGTACTGGTTACTTACTAGTACGTATGTAGTGGTACTGGTTACTTACTAGTACATATGTAGTAGTACTGGTTACTTACTAGTACGTATGTAGTAGTACTATGCTGTACATAGTACATGTGGTTACTTACTAGTACATATGTAGTGTTACTGGTTACTTACTAGTACGTATGTAGTGTTACTGGTTACTTACTAGTACATATGTAGTAGTACTATGCTGTACGTAGTACATGTGGTTACTTACTTGTACTTATGTAGTAGTACTGGTTACTTACTAGTAAGTATGTAGTAGTACTGGTTACTTACTAGTATGTATGTAGTAGTACTGGTTACTTACTAGTACATATGTAGTGGTACTGGTTACTTACTAGTACGTATGTAGTAGTACTATGCTGTACATAGTACATGTGGTTACTTACTAGTACTTATGTAGTAGTACTGGTTACTTACTAGTACGTATGTAGTAGTACTATGCTGTACGTAGTACATGTGGTTACTTACTAGTACATATGTAGTGGTACTGGTTACTTACTAGTACGTATGTAGTAGTACTATGCTGTACGTAGTACATGTGGTTACTTACTAGTAGGTATGTAGTAGTACTGGTTACTTACTAGTAGGTATGTAGTAGTACTATGCTGTACGTAGTACATGTGGTTACTTACTAGTACTTATGTAGTAGTACATGTGGTTACTTACTAGTAGGTATGTAGTAGTACTGGTTACTTACTAGTACATGTGTAGTGGTACTGGTTACTTACTAGTAAGTATGTAGTAGTACTGGTTACTTACTAGTATGTATGTAGTAGTACTGGTTACTTACTAGTATGTATGTAGTAGTACTGGTTACTTACTAGGACGTATGTAGTAGTACTATGCTGTACATAGTACATGTGGTTACTTACTAGTACTTATGTAGTAGTACTGGTTACTTACTAGTACGTATGTAGTAGTACTGGTTACTTACTAGTACGTATGTAGTAGTACTATGCTGTACGTAGTACATGTGGTTACTTACTAGTACATATGTAGTGGTACCGGTTACTTACTAGTACGTATGTAGTAGTATTGGTTACTTACTAGTATATATGTAGTAGTACTGGTTACTTACTAGTACGTATGTAGTAGTACTATGCTGTACGTAGTACATGTGGTTACTTACTAGTACATATGTAGTGGTACTGGTTACTTACTAGTACGTATGTAGTAGTACTATGCTGTTCGTAGTACATGTGGTCACTTACTAGTAGGTATGTAGTAGTACTGGTTACTTACTAGTAGGTATGTAGTAGTACTATGCTGTACGTAGTACATGTGGTTACTTACTAGTACTTATGTAGTAGTACATGTGGTTACTTACTAGTACTTATGTAGTAGTACATGTGGTTACTTACTAGTAGGTATGTAGTAGTACTGGTTACTTACTAGTACATGTGTAGTGGTACTGGTTACTTACTAGTATGTATGTAGTGGTACTGGTTACTTACTAGTACATATGTAGTAGTACTGTTACTTACTAGTACGTATGTAGTAGTACTATGCTGTACGTAGTACATGTGGTTACTTACTTGTACGTATGTAGTAGTACTGGTTACTTACTAGTACGTATGTAGTAGAACTGGTTACTTACTAGTACGTATGTAGTAGTACTATGCTGTACGTAGTACATGTGGTTACTTATTAGTACGTATGTAGAAGTACTGGTTACTTACTAGTATGTATGTAGTAGTTCTATGCTGTACGTAGTACGTGTGGTTACTTACTAGTATGTATGTAGTAGTACTATGCTGTACATAGTACATGTGGTTACTTACTAGTACGTATGTAGTAGTACTGGTTACTTACTAGTACGTATGTAGTAGTACTGGTTACTTACTAGTATGTATGTAATAGTACTATGCTGCACGTAGTACTTGTGGTTACTTACTAGTACTTATGTAGTAGTACTGGTTACTTACTAGTACGTATGTAGTAGTACTGGTTACATACTAGTACGTATGTAGTAGTACTATGCTGTACATAGTACTTGTGGTTACTTACTCGTACTTATGTAGTAGTACTGGTTACTTACTAGTACGTATGTAGTAGTACTGGTTACATACTAGTACGTATGTAGTAGTACTATGCTGTACATAGTACTTGCGGTTACTTACTCGTACTTATGTAGTAGTACTGGTTACTTACTAGTATGTATGTAATAGTACTATGCTGTATGTAGTACATGTGTTTACTTACTAGCACGTATGTAGTAGTACTATGCTGTACATAGTACTTGTAGTTACTTACTAGTACTTATGTAGTAGTACTGGTTACTTACTAGTATGTATGTAATAGTACTATGCTGCACGTAGTACTTGTGGTTACTTACTAGTACTTATGTAGTAGTACTGGTTACTTACTAGTACGTATATAGTAGTACTGGTTACATACTAGTACGTATGTAGTAGTACTATGCTGTACATAGTACTTGTGGTTACTTACTCATACTTATGTAGTAGTACTGGTTAATTACTAGTACGTTTGTAGTTGTACTATGCTGTACATAGTACACGTGGTTACTTAATGGTACGTATGAAGTAGTACTATGCTGTACGTAGTACATATGTAGTAGTACTGGTTACTTACTAGTACGTATGTAGTAGTACTATGCTGTACATAGTACTTGTGGTGACTTACTGTACTTATGTAGTAGTACTCGTTACTTACTAGTACGTATGTAGTAGTATTATGCTGTACGTAGTATATGTGGTTACTTATTAGTACGTATGTACTAGTACTATGCTGTACATAGTACATGTGGTTACTTACTAGTACGTATGTAGTAGTATTGGCTACTTACTTGTATGTATGTAGTAGTACTGGTTACTTACTAGTACGTATGTAGTAGTACTATGCTGTATGTAGTACATGTGGTTAATTACTCGTACGTATGTAGTAGTACTGGTTACTAGTACGTATGTAGTAGTACTATGCTGTACGTAGTACATGTGGTTACTTACTAGTACTTATGTAGTAGTACTGGTTACTTACTAGTACGTATGTAGTAGTACTATGCTGTACATAGTACTTGTGGTTACGTACTAGCACGTATGAAGTAGTACTATGCTGTAAGTAGTACATATGTCGTAGTACTGGTTACTTACTAGTACGTATGTAGTAACAAGAGGAAGTATTTATTAAGTCCAAAGTACTTTATCGTTGTCTGGCCACAATATTTGTGTACTTTTTAGTCCAGTTTTTTTGAACGCTCCATCAAGTTTTTATTGTCGGGACGTGGACTTTCTACAGACTTGACTTCAAGTCCAGAAGGAGCGGCCTGCAGTCAGCCAGTAGGAGCCCAGAGACCGGGGCCAAGAACATCCCGCGGCTTGTGGTCTGGACTAGTAAAATACCGGGGCGGGGGGAGGGTCTCCTGGTCCTGCCAGACTTGGTCCATCCACACAATGTTGCTTCTCCCCCCTAATTGTTTGGGAGTTCCTCGTCCGTCTGGGCTTTCCTGGCTGCCGAACCCGTCTCAGTATCAGGCGCCGCCAGCTGCGGGGGCCAGGAAGTCCGTGCCCGGGTGACTTCATATCAAAGTCCGCGGTTCACGTCCGAAACGTGACTCCGCAAACAGGAAGTCCTCCTCGTAAACAATGGAGGACATTTTTCTTCTTCCTGTTCTGAAAGCCCGTCCACCGATCTGCAAAAAACTGGGCGCCCGCCCTGGAAGTGTTCGATGAGCGCCCTCTCGCCCGCGGCGTCACTATTTTTAGCGCCCCTTTTGTAAACACGTCCGCCAATCAATATATATATATATATATTTCAATTAGACTCTCAGCTTTAAATGTGGCGGCAGGGTGAAAAGTAGGCCATGGCGACCGGTGGATACAAACAAAGTGGGCCAAAGAGTTCCCGGGGTGGTGAAGGCACAGTGCTGCCCCCGTGAGGCCGTAGTTGGGACTACTACAAGGCACAAATTTGCCTCCATGAGGTCATAGTTGGGACTACTACAAGGCACAGTTTTTCCCCCGTGAGGCCATAGTTGGGACTACTACAAGGCACAGTTTTTCCCCCATGAGGTCGTAGTTGGGACTACTACAAGGCACAGTTTTGCCCCCATGAGGCCATAGTTGGGACTACTACAAGGCACAGTTTTGCCCCCGTGATGCCATAGTTGGGACTACGACAAGGCACAATGCTGCCCCCGTGAGGCCATAGTTGGGACTACTACAAGGCACAGTTTTGCCCCCGTGAGGCCATAGTTGGGACTACTACAAGGCACAGTGCTGCCCCCGTGAGGCCATAGTTGGGACTACTACAAGGCACAGTGCTGCCCCCGTGAGGCCATAGTTGGGACTACTACAAGGCACAGTTTTTCCCCCATGAGGTCATAGTTGGGACTACGACAAGGCACAGTTTTGCCCCCGTGAGGTCATAGTTGGGACTACGACAAGGCACAGTTTTGCCCCCGTGAGGCCATAGTTGGGACTACGACAAGGCACAGTTTTTCCCCCATGAGGTCATAGTTGGGACTACGACAAGGCACAGTTTTGCCCCCGTGAGGCCATAGTTGGGACTACGACAAGGCACAGTTTTGCCCCCGTGAGGTCATAGTTGGGACTACTACAAGGCACAGTTTTGCCCCCGTGAGGCCATAGTTGGGACTACTACAAGGCACAGTGCTGCCCCCGTGAGGCTGTAGTTGGGACTACTACAAGGCACAGTTTTGCCCCCGTGAGGCCGTAGTTGAGACTACTACAAGGCACAGTTTTGCCCCCGTGAGGTCATAGTTGGGACTACGACAAGGCACAGTTTTGCCCCCGTGAGGCCATAGTTGGGACTACTACAAGGCACAGTTTTGCCCCCGTGAGGCCATAGTTGGGACTACTACAAGGCACAGTTTTCCCCCATGAGGCCGTAGTTGGGACTACTACAAGGCACAGTTTTGCCCCCGTGAGGTCATAGTTGGGACTACTACAAGGCACAGTTTTGCCCCCGTGAGGTCATAGTTGGGACTACTACAAGGCACAGTTTTTCCCCCGTGAGGCCATAGTTGGGACTACTACAAGGCACATTTTTGCCCCCGTGAGGTCATAGTTGGGACTACTACAAGGCACAGTGCTGCCCCCGTGAGGCCGTAGTTGGGACTACTACAAGGCACAGTTTCGCCCCCATGAGGCCATAGTTGGGACTACTACAAGGCACAGTTTTGCCCCCGTGATGCCATAGTTGGGACTACTACAAGGCACAGTGCTGCCCCCGTGAGGCCATAGTTGGGACTACTACAAGGCACAGTTTTGCCCCCATGAGGCCATAGTTGGGACTACTACAAGACACAGTGCTGCCCCCGTGAGGCCATAGTTGGGACTACTACAAGGCACAGTGCTGCCCCCGTGAGGCCATAGTTGGGACTACTACAAGGCACAGTTTTTCCCCCATGAGGCCATAGTTGGGACTACTACAAGGCACAGTTTTGCCCCCATGAGGCCATAGTTGGGACTACTACAAGACACAGTGCTGCCCCCGTGAGGCCATAGTTGGGACTACTACAAGGCACAGTTTTTCCCCCATGAGGCCATAGTTGGGACTACTACAAGGCACAGTTTTGCCCCCATGAGGCCATAGTTGGGACTACTACAAGACACAGTGCTGCCCCCGTGAGGCCATAGTTGGGACTACTACAAGGCACAGTTTTTCCCCCATGAGGCCATAGTTGGGACTACTACAAGGCACAGTTTTGCCCCCATGAGGCCATAGTTGGGACTACTACAAGACACAGTGCTGCCCCCGTGAGGCCATAGTTGGGACTACTACAAGGCACAGTTTTTCCCCCATGAGGCCATAGTTGGGACTACTACAAGGCACAGTTTTGCCCCCATGAGGCCATAGTTGGGACTACTACAAGACACAGTGCTGCCCCCGTGAGGCCATAGTTGGGACTACTACAAGGCACAGTTTTTCCCCCATGAGGCCATAGTTGGGACTACTACAAGGCACAGTTTTGCCCCCATGAGGCCATAGTTGGGACTACTACAAGACACATTGCTGCCCCCGTGAGGCCATAGTTGGGACTACTACAAGGCACAGTGCTGCCCCCGTGAGGCCGTAGTTGGGACTACTACAAGGCACAGTTTTGCCCCCTGGGACTACTACAAGGCACAGTTTTGCCCCCTGGGACTACTACAAGGCACAGTTTTGCCCCCGTGAGGCCGTAGTTGGGACTACTACAAGGCACAGTTTTGCCCCCGTGAGGCCGTAGTTGGGACTACTACAAGGCACAGTTTTGCCCCCATGAGGCCATAGCTGGGACTACTACAAGGCACAGTTTTGCCCCCGTGAGGCCATAGTTGGGACTACTACAAGGCACAGTTTTGCCCCCTGGGACTACTACAAGGCACAGTTTTGCCCCCTGGGACTACTACAAGGCACAGTTTTGCCCCCGTGAGGCCATAGTTGGGACTACTACAAGGCACAGTTTTGCCCCCGTGAGGCCATAGTTGGGACTACGACAAGGCACAGTGCTGCCCCCGTGAGGCCATAGTTGGGACTACTACAAGGCACAGTGCTGCCCCTGTGAGGCCATAGTTGGGACTACTACAAGGCACAGTGCTGCCCCTGTGAGGCCATAGTTTGGGACTACTACAAGGCACAGTTTTCCCCCATGGGGCCATAGTTGGGACTACTACAAGGCACAGTGCTGCCCCCGTGAGGCCATAGTTGGGACTACTACAGAATTGTAGTATCTACCAGGCTAACCAGCCTTCCAGTACCAGGTTTGATTCAAGCACATCTTGGCCCAAATTTGACTACACTCTTACCCTTAGGACCCAAAAGGGATCCACCCATAAAAATGTCCGAAGTCAACAATATTTGTATTTATTTATTTTTTTTACTTTGAAGGCTTGAAATCCTTTAAACAACCTCAGATCTATCTATTGATATCAACTTTTTATTATTATTTTTAAATGGTTTTGTGGCCCTTTTGTCAAAAAAAATAACAAGTTCTCTAAAAACAAGTTGCATCGTGAAATATTTGAGGTTGGGTAATTACAGCCTTGAGTAGTTCAATAATTAACGACAACATTGAGTAGGGAAAAAACATGTTTTTTTATATGTTATATATAGCAGCCATGTTATAAATAACACGATTAATTGAGTTAAATGGCAGTTTAACTCGTTTCCGCTTAACAAAGCTCTGAGATTTACGCCGGTGGTTATTTGGCGCCGTCTGCTTGTTAAAGGGGAAAAACGCAATGACAGAAAAACTATATTTTCTTGTTTTTCAATTGGCAAGGATGAGGTTCGTTAGGTTTTCACGGAAAAATCTTCGTAATATACCAGGATTGCAGTCTGTTACAAAATCGCAGTTCTAATGGGAGTCAATCAGGTCTGAGGAAATGTGTGAATACTTTCTTTGTATCCAATCAAAAACACAATGCAGTTTTTTTTTTTTTTTAAAACACCAAAATTTTAGACCCTAAATATTTTGGTCACTTAAGGATTCGATCTGAATGTATTTCCCGGGGTGACTATTCAATTTAGAAGTGATTCTCGATTCAAACCGATTCTTGCAATGTTTTATTTTGTATAATAAATATATTTAAACGCTATATTAAAAAGGCGCCATGGCGTTTGTTGTCATCCCCTATCCTTCTTCCCGGCCACTAGGGGGCACTGTGACTTTAGTTCGGCGACATCATCGCTTTCTCATTCCCGGGAAATGTCTGTGTTTAGCCTGTTTGTTTGGAACCAAATGAACATCATCCAAACGGTTCTGGCTAATCCTGGTTGTGTTTTTGTGTCTTCCAGTCAACGAGATCATCAGAAACGACCTGTCCAGCATCTCGGTCCACAGCCACGCGTAGCCAGGACGCGGCGGGGACCGACCACGTGCCTTCGGGTGTTGTTGATGTTTTGGACCTTTTCCGCGTAGCGAGCATTGTTTTGTCCCTACGCTGCACTTTAGAGATGATGTACGCAAAGCAATATATAACGAGCTAGTTTACAACCAAAAACGTTCCTACGACCCTTGATCAGGACTCAAACGTGTTTTTGTTCAAAGCCCTCCTTTTTACGCTTTCATGCACTTACTGTACAGTTTTGAAGAAATATATATTTTTATGCATCTTTGACGGCGTGAACAAATCATCTCAAATGTAGTCCAGTCTGCTTGATGCTGACCGAGTATTTGGTAGTACTTCCTTGTGTGTATTTATTCTGCTTGCATGTGCTCTGTGTACCCGTGTGTATCGTCTATCGTGCCGCCGAGTATTTCCACTCCTTACTCGTATTTATGAGTCTTCATGCTTTGCCGATGGAGAAGCGAAGACTTGTTGATATAATCTGCAGCCAATTATTCTTGCTCTCGCTATAGAAAACTGGTTCTTGGGGAGTATTTTTATATTGCACTTGATAATTTGATAAACCAAATAAAAATCTTTTTTGTATGACAGTATTTTTGTCATGTTTGTCCATATATTTACTGGTCCTTCATGATGGTATATGCACACTCACACACACACACACACACACACACACACACACACACACACACACACACACACACACACACACACACACATATATATAGACATACATATACATATATATATATATGTCTATATATACGTATGTATAATATACATATATATACATAAACATATATATATATATATACACATAGATAGGAGCCAGATGAGGTGGTTCGGGCATCTGGTCAGGATGCCACCCAAACGCCTCCCTAGGAAGGTGTTTCGGGCACGTCCGACCGGTAGGAGGCCACGGGGAAGACCCAGGACACGCTGGGAAGACTATCTCTCCCGGCTGGCCTGGGAACGCCTCGGGATCCCCCGGGAGGAGCTGGACGAAGTGGCTGGGGAGAGGGAAGTCTGGGCTTCCCTGCTTAAGCTGCTGCCCCCGCGACCCGACCTCGGATAAGCATCTTCCTTTTCACAATACCCCACAGATTTTTTATGGGGCTAAGGTCAGGGGAGTTGGCGGTCCAATTTAGAACAGAAATACCATGGTCCGTAAACCAGGCACGGGTAGATTTTGCGCTGTGTGCAGGCGCCAAGTCCTGTTGGAACTTGAAATCTCCATCTCCATAGAGCAGGTCAGCAGCAGGAAGCATGAAGTGTTCTAAAACTTGCTGGTAGACGGCTGCGTTGACCCTGGATCTCAGGAAACAGAGTGGACCGACACCAGCAGATGACATGGCACCCCAAACCATCACCCAACCATGCAAATTTTGCATTTCCTTTGGAAATCGAGGTCCCAGAGTCTGGAGGAAGACAGGAGAGGCACAGGATCCACGTTGCCTGAAGTCTAGTGTAAAGTTTCCACCATCAGTGATGGTTTGGGGTGCCATGTCATCTGCTGGTGTCGGTCCACTCTGTTTCCTGAGATCCAGGGTCAACGCAGCCGTCTACCAGCAAGTTTTAGAGCACTTCATGCTTCCTGCTGCTGACCTGCTCTATGGAGATGGAGATTTCAAGTTCCAACAGGACTTGGCGCCTGCACACAGCGCAAAATCTACCCGTGCCTGGTTTACGGACCATGGTATTTCTGTTCTAAATTGGCCCGCCAACTCCCCTGACCTTAGCCCCATAGAAAATCTGTGGGGTATTGTGAAAAGGAAGATGCAGAATGCCAGACCCAAAAACGCAGAAGAGTTGAAGGCCACTATCAGAGCAACCTGGGCTCTCATAACACCTGAGCAGTGCCAGAAACTCATCGACTCCATGCCACGCCGCATTAACGCAGTAATTGAGGCAAAAGGAGCTCCAACCAAGTATTGAGTATTGTACATGCTCATATTTTTCATTTTCATACTTTTCAGTTGGCCAACATTTCTAAAAATCCCTTTTTTGTATTAGCCTTAAGTAATATTCTAATTTTGTGACACACGGAATTTTGGATTTTCATTTGTTGCCACTTCAAATCATCAAAATTAAATGAAATAAACATTTGAATGCATCAGTCTGTGTGCAATGAATAAATATAATGTACAAGTTACACCTTTTGAATGCAATTACTGAAATAAATCAAGTTTTTCAAAATATTCTAATTTACTGGCTTTTACCTGTATATGTATGTATGTAAAGGGTGCAGTTGCCCTTTAAGGCCATGGCGGGAACAAACATACGAGCTGATTTGCAATCCAAATAAGACAACAACTAATATGCTGAGTGTTGTTCTCGAACATCAGCAGTAGGGTTGGAAAAAAGCTGGACTTATTTGACTGATACATGTTTTTTTTCTTCTAGTTTATTATATTAATCTTATTGCTGTGGGTTACTTGTTCAGGGGGGAAAAAGAAGAGTTGGGTTTAATTATATTTATGGACCGTATATGTTAAATATCAAATAAATGTTTAAAAAAAGGATATTGTAGAAGAATAAGAACGCCGAACAAGCACACTTTGTTGTCATCCTGAATGTTTGTCCCGCACAACAGCGACACCCAGTGGCGTAACATGAGGATGGCCTCCAAAGAAAAGCTTACATGGAAGGTTTTGTTTTCTTTAGCGCACCTGCTTCAGGTCCTTCAGGGAAATGAGGCCTCATTTTGTCACCTGCATCCACGCAAACACCTGACCTCATCACATTTACGGCGCATGAGACGCAAAAAGTCTGTTCGTAATATACTTCGGATTGTACCTCAACTTTAGAGTGCTTTCAGATAAGAGTAGTCCCTGGACATAACATTGAAAAGGTGGACATTTATCCATGAAAATAAGGAGAAGCAGCTAGAAGGAGATATAGCGTAAAAGTCCCCTCTCCAAGGTAAATGCTGTACATTATTATGTTACTTCATAAAACTGTTTTAGCTGTTGTTTTTTCTTTTTTCTTGTTGTTAAAAAGCATGTGACACGTTAAAGAGGTGATGTTTTGGGGAAGAAAGCAGCAATTAAAATTATTTCAATGGGAAATGAAAATTGAGACACAAATGCTATATATATATATATATATATATATATATATATATATATATATATACATATATATATATATACATATATATATATATGTGTGTGTTTATATACATACATACATTATATATATATATATATATATAATGTATGTATGTATATATACACATATATTTATATATATAGACATGTGTGTGTATACATATATATATATATATACTGTATATATATATATATACACACGTGTCTATATATATAAATATATGTGTATATATACATACATACATTATATATATATATATATATATATATATATATATATTTATATAATTTATGTATGTATATATACACATATATTTATATACATACACGTGTGTATATATATATATACAGTATATATATATATATATGTATGTATACACACATGTGTATATATATAAATATATGTGTATATATACATACATACATTATATAAATATATATATATATATACATACAGTATATATACATACATAAATATATATATACATACATACATATATACACGTATATATATATATATATATACACACACGTCTATATATATAAATATATGTGTATATATACATATATACATTATATAAATATATATATATACATACAGTATATATACATACATAAATATATATATACATACATACATATATACACGTATATATATATATATATATATATATATATATATATATATATATATATATATATATATATATACATATATATATATTTCCTGAGACACGGTCCTACATCACATTTGTGTACCCGGTGAAACTCGGAATAGCTCAGTGGTCAACCCCAATGGCTCTCGACAAGACTTACTGGGTTCAAATCCCAGTCCCTTTGATCAGTAACTTATAGAGTCAGTATTTTATTTTACCTCTAGGACCTCTATTCACTACAAGTGTGTTTTATTCGATTGCTCGATCAGTAACTTACAAAGTTTTTGCTGGAGAAGTTAGTGTTTTGTTTCACCTTCATTGTGGTTTAGTGAGACAGGTTCTCAATTCAATGTCATTGGGGCCCAAAATCTTCATCCAAGAAGACCCAGGATAGCTGAGTGGTTAAAGCAGCCAGCTTGCAATGAAAGGGGACTGGGTTTAAATCCCAGTCAGGTCGGTCGCTAACTAGGAAAACTCCAGCTGGAGGAGTCAGTGCTTTATACCATAGTTTACTGAGACAGTCAAAAATATGTCATTGCGGCCCGCAACCTTGCCTCAAGGTTAAAGCAGTTAGCTCCCAATCAAAGGGGACCGGGTTCAAATCCCATCAGCTTGCCAAGTCAAAGAATGCAGGAGTGGGAACGCAGGACAACACGGGGGTGTATGAGGGGTGTATGTTAGGGACATTATTCAGAATTACCTCTTACATACACTACTGAAATGCTCTCACACAAACAACTGAAATCTTTTTCTTTTATACACACTACTGAAACACTCTTATATACACTACTGAAATGCTCTCACATAAACAACTGAAATGTTTTTCTTTTATACACACTACTGAAACACTCTTATAAACACAACTGAAATGCTCTTACATACACTACTGAAATGCTCTTATAAATACTACTGAAACACTCTTATAAACACTACTGAAACACTCTTACATACACTACTGAAACACTCTTATAAACACTACTGAAATGCTCTTACATACACTACTGAAACACTCTTATAAACACTACTGAAACATTCTTACATACACTACTGAAACACTTATAAACACTACTGAAACACTCTTACATACACTACTGAAACACTCTTATAAACACTACTGAAACATTCTTACATACACGACTGAAACACTCTTATAAACACTACTGAAATGTTTTTGTCTCACGCACACACACACACACATATGGAATTATTTTTCACTAGTATGTATAAACGGATTTCACCTGTGTGTGTGTGTGCTTTTTACACGTCCGTGTGAGAGACAACAATTTCAGTAGTATGTGTGCAAAGATTTCAGTTATGTGTATGAGCGCATCTTACCAGTGTGTATGCAAGCATTTCACCAGTGTGTGTAAGAGCATCTTAGTAGTGTGTGTGAGCGATGTTGCATTCCGGTTCCGGTCACCAATAATCCCCGCCCCTTTTCAGACAAGTTTTTATTTTTATTTTTATTTTTATTTTTTAAAGCCAAGTTGTTGACAAAATGTCTGCCGACAAGTAGCTTAACCGAGGCGGGAGCTCCACTTCATAATTTGAGGGCTTCAGCGGAGAATATAAGAACACTTTCAATGCAACAAGGATCGGGCTGCCGCCGTGCAGGACGCAGCACCTGAGCGGCCACACAGGTGTCTTTCTCCTCCCGACAGCCAAGCAGCCTGGAGCAAATGTTACCTTGCGAGTTTACACTGCAGCATCATCAAGTGCAACGTTTCAGTTCATGGACATCGAAGCAAGAGGAGGAAAAGGTAATTAGACATTATTTATTTCTAAATGATTGTAGAATCACACGAAATGTAAGGTTCGGCATTGTAGTGAGCTACAATGGTAACATGTCGAAATGTGAGTCACGTCGTGGTACGTCAGTAGCTAATCAAATACTAATGATAATGGATTACATTTATTTAGCGCTTTTCTATCGACTAGATAAGGGGTCCCCAAACTACGGCCCGCGGGCCGGTTACGGCCCGCCAAAGTCCAACATCCGGCCCGCTGGAAAAAAATATTTTGTATTATAATTTTCAATCTGTCTTTTCTAATCATATTGTCTAAAAATGCATTTCCCTGTATGACTTATATCGTCTTAGCTGTTTTCATGTGATCTGATTGTTACATTCTTATTTCAGAGTCAACAAAGACGGAATAAACAGCCTCTGGATTCATGGAACTTCTCTGCACACAAATATATTAATTGGAACATTCAATAAATTTCACATAGAAACATTGTGATTATTATTTTCAACAGTGTGTTGAAAACAACCTTTTTTGGCTCAGAAAGGTTCCTTATGCCTTATTATTCATATGCTTTCAATACTTGTCGGTGTGTAATTCCAGACACAGATGTAAACATTAATGAGACAACAATGAACATTTTTCAATTTGATGGCAACTATGGAATAGACACTTTCACTTCAATTCTGCACTTTATTCAGTGAACATGGGAATTATAAGGTTTGTTAAAATGTTTTCTTCACTTGTGCAGTGTATTCTGCAAATTAACATTTTGTAAAAACTAAGTAAATAAGGAACATGTTATACAGACCTGTATGAGGTTGCCCACTTTATTATTGCAAATATCAAAATAACACTACAGTGCCCCTCCCGAAAATCTCCCGGGGCAACCATTCTACCGAATTTCTCCCGATTTTCACCCGGACAACAATATTAAGGGCGTGCCGTCATGGCACTGCTTTTAGCGTCCTCTACAACCTGTCGACGCATCCGCTTTTTCACCATACAAACAGCGTACCGGCCCAGACACATGTTGTACTGTATTTTTCGGATTATAAATCGCAGTTTTTTTCATAGTTTGGCCGGGGGTGCGACTTATACTCAGGGGCGACTTATGTGTGAAATGATTAACACATTACCGTAAAATATCAAATAATATTATTTAGCTCATTCACGCAAGAGACTAGACGTATAAAATTTCATGGGATTTAGCGATTAGGAGTGACAGATTGTATAGCATGTTCTATATGTTATAGTTACCGTATTTTCCGCACTATAAGGCGCACCTAAAAACCACAATTTTTCTCAAAAGCTGACAGTGCGCCTTATAACCCGGTGCGCTTTATTACGATTCATTTTCATAAAGTTTCGATCTCGCAACTTCGGTAAACAGCCGCCATCTTTTTTCCCGGTAGAACAGGAAGCGCTTCTTCTTCTACGCAAGCAACCGCCAAGGTAAGCACCCGCCCCCATAGAACAGGAAGCGCTTCTTCTTCTACTGTAAGCAACCACCCGCCCCCGGAAGAAGAAGAAAAAACGCGCGGATATCACCGTACGTTTCATTTCCTGTTTACATCTGTAAAGACCACAAAATGGCTCCTACTAAGCGATCCGGTTCATAAAAAGACGCAATCTCTCCATCCGCACACGGATTACTACCGTATTTCACAGCAACTGATATTCCTGTGAACCGCACTGTGGAACGGGAGCACGTACGGTGAATATTCGCACCACAGGGAATGAGAAGTCATCCTTCACTGTGGTTCTAGCTTGCCATGCTAACTTCCACCCATGGTGATATTCAAAAGGAAGACCTTGCCAAAAGAGACCTTTCCAGCCGGCGTCATCATAAAAGCTAACTCGAAGGGATGGATGGATGAAGAAAAGATGAGCGAGTGGTTAAGGGAAGTTTACGCGAAGAGGCCGGGTGGCTTTTTTCACACAGCTCCGAAGGCGAACACACCTTCACTAAGACGGGCAGACAGCGCCGGACGACATACGCCAACATTTGCCAGTGGATCGTAAATGCCTGGGCAGATATTTCGGTCACAACTGTGGTCCGAGCTTTCCGGAAGGCAGGATTCACAGAACTGCTGGACAACAACAGCGACACTGACTCCGGTGACTTCGACGAGACGGAACCGGCCATTTTGGATCCCGTATTCGCCCAACTTTTCAATTCGGACACCGAAGACGAAGAATTCGAAGGATTTACGAATGAAGAATAACTTCAGAAGGTGAGCGCTATGTTTATTTTGTGTGTTGTGACATTAACGTTCGAGCAACATTATGTTGCTATTGCTCTACACCATTTTGAATTTTACTATGTTTGTGATTGCACATTTGCGTACATTTTGGGACAGAGTTGTTAGAACGCTGGTTTTCAATATATTATTAAAGTTTGACTGAACTATCTGACTGTTTTTTTGACATTCCCTTTAGCGCAGCGTAGGCGCGGCTTATAATCCGGGGCGGCTTATTGGTGGACAAAGTTATGAAATATGTAATTCATTGAAGGTGCGGCTAATAATCCGGTGCGCCTTTTAGTGCGGAAAATACGGTATTTGAATGACTCTTACCATAATATGTTACGTTAACATACCAGTTGGTTATTTATGCCTCATATAACGTACACTTATTCAGCCTGTTGTTCACTATTCTTGATTTATTTTAAATTGCCTTTCAAATGTCTATTCTTGCTGTTGGCTTTTATCAAATAAATGTCCCCAAAAAATGCGACTTATATATGTTTTTTTCCTTCTTTATTATGCATTTCTGGCCGGTAAATGGTAAATGGGTTATACTTGTATAGCGCTTTTCTACCTTCAAGGTACTCAAAGCGCTTTGACACTATTTCCACATTAACCCATTCACACACACATTCACACACTGATGGAGGGAGCTGCCATGCAAGGCCCTAACCACGACCCATCAGGAGCAAGGGTGAAGTGTCTTGCTCAAGGACACAACGGACGTGACAAGGTTGATAGAAGGTGGGGATTGAACCAGGAACCCTCAGGTTGCTGGCACGGCCACTCTCCCAACTGCGCCACGCCGGTGCGACTTATACTCCGAAAAATACGGTAGTCCTGGGTTCAGTCCCAGGCTCGGGATCTTTTCTGTGTGGAGTTTGCATGTTCTCCCCGTGACTGCGTGGGTTCCCTCCGGGTATTCTGGCTTCCTCCCACCTCCAAAGACATGCACCTGGGGATAGGTTGATTGGCAACACTAAATTGGCCCTAGTGTGTGAATGTGAGTGTGAATGTTGTCTGTCTTTCTGTGTTGGCCCTGCGATGAGGTGGTGACTTGTCCAGGGTGTAATGCCTTCCGCCCCAATGCAGCTGAGATACGCTCCAGCACCTCCCACGACCCCAAAAAAGGGACAAGCGATAGAAAATGGATGGATGCATGGATGTTTACTGCGATGAGTTGGAGACTTGTCCAGGGTGTATCCCGCCTTCCGCCCGATTGTAGCTGAGATAGGCTCCAGCGCCCCCTGCGACCCCGAAGGGAATAAGCGGTAGAAAATGGATGGATGGATGGGCATGGATGTTTACATTTATTTTGACGGCACATTTTATATTCTTGCCAAACTGTCTTTTAACATATACTTGTTTGGACAGCTAAAATGTAAACAAATAAGCTGAACATATGCCTTGTATGACACCTGGCTTAAGTTTATTGCACAAACCCCTTACCATTGCAAATATTAAAACAACACGGCCATTGGTTTGTGCTCTAAAAAAAAAGTGTTTGTGCTGTTAAGTTTGTTGTTATTCCAAAATAGATTTTCTGACTGGTGATGTCATCCAGCCCCCCCACCTCCTCAAAATCTTCCCAAACTTGTCCCAATTGTTTGTGCTGAATATTTTTTGGGTCCAAAATTATAGTTTAAGTTAATGTGTTAATATTTACACCTAGCCCCAAACCTAAATACAATAATCACAAACAAAAACATTGTGTATCACAAACGTTTGGGGAGATTTTGACAAAGTGTGTGTGATAATGGGGGCTGGATGACATTACTAGTCAGAACATGTATTTTAAAATAACTTAAAAACCTCAACGGTAGAAACATAAATGTTCACAGCACAAACGTATCACAGTGTTATTTTGATATTTGCAATAATAAAGTGGGCAACCTCATACAGGTCTGTATAACAGGTTCCTTATTTATTTAGTTTTTACAAAATGGTTGAACAAAATGTTAATTTGCAGAATACACTGCTCAAGTGAAGAAAACATTTTAACAAACCTTATAATTCCCATGTTCACTGAATAAAGTGCAGAATTGAAGTGAAAGTGTCTATTCCATAGTTGCCATCAAATTGAAAAATGTTCATTGTTGTCTCATTAATGTTTACATCTGTCTGGAATTACACACCGACAAGTATTGAAAGCATATGAATAATAAGGCATAAGGAACCTTTCTGAGCCAAAAAAGGTTGTTTTCAACACACTGTTGAAAATAATAATCACAATGTTTCTATGTGAAATTTATTGAATGTTCCAATTAATATATTTGTGTGCAGAGAAGTTCCATGAATCCAGAGGCTGTTTATTCCGTCTTTGTTGACTCTGAAATAAGAATGTAACAATCAGATCACATGAAAACAGCTAAGACGATATAAGTCATACAGGGAAATGCATTTTTAGACAATATGATTAGCCTGAGCGGCTAGGGGACACCAAAATATGGATTAGAAAAGACAGATTGAAAATTATAATACAAAATATTTTTTTCCAGCGGGCCGGATGTTGGACTTTGGCGGGCCGTAACCGGCCCGCGGGCCGTAGTTTGGGGACCCCTTATCTAGTCGATAGAAAAGCGCTAAATAAATGTAATCCATTATCATTAGTATTTGATTAGCTACTGACGTACCACGACGTGACTCACATTTCGACATGTTACCATTGTAGCTCACTACAATGCCATGTCACCTTACATTTCGTGTGATTCTACAATCATTTAGAAATAAATAATGTCTAATTACCTTTTCCTCCTCTTGCTTCGATGTCCATGAACTGAAACGTTGCACTTGATGATGCTGCAGTGTAAACTCGCAAGGTAACATTTGCTCCAGGCTGCTTGGCTGTCGGGAGGAGAAAGACACCTGTGTGGCCGCTCAGGTGCTGCGTCCTGCACGGCGGCAGCCCGATCCTTGTTGCATTGAAAGTGTTCTTATATTCTCCGCTGAAGCCCTCAAATTATGAAGTGGCGCTCCCGCCTCGGTTAAGCTACTTGTCGGCAGACATTTTGTCAACAACTTGGCTTTAAAAAAAAAAAAAAAAAAAAAAAACTTGTCTGAAAAGGGGCGGGGATTATTGGTGACCGGAACCGGAATGCAACATCGCTCACACACACTACTAAGATGCTCTTACACACACTGGTGAAATGCTTGCATACACACTGGTAAGATGCGCTCATACACATAACTGAAATCTTTGCACACATACTACTGAAATTGTTGTCTCTCACACGGACGTGTAAAAAGCACACACACACACAGGTGAAATCCGTTTATACGTACTAGTGAAACATAATTCCAGGTGTGTGTGCGTGAGACAAAAACATTTCAGTAGTGTTTATAAGAGTGTTTCAGTCGTGTATGTAAGAATGTTTCAGTAGTGTTTATAAGAGTGTTTCAGTAGTGTTTATAAGAGTGTTTCAGTAGTGTATGTAAGAATGTTTCAGTAGTGTTTATAAGAGTGTTTCAGTAGTGTTTATAAGAGTGTTTCAGTAGTGTATGTAAGAATGTTTCAGTAGTGTTTATGAGTGTTTCAGTAGTGTTTATAAGAGTGTTTCAGTAGTGTATGTAAGAGCATTTCAGTAGTGTTTATAAGAGTGTTTCAGTAGTGTATGTAAGAGCATTTCAGTAGTGTTTATAAGAGTGTTTCAGTAGTGTATGTAAGAGCATTTCAGTAGTGTTTATAAGAGTGTTTCAGTAGTGTATGTAAGAGTGTTTCAGTAGTGTTTATAAGAGTGTTTCAGTAGTATTTATAAGAGCATTTCAGTAGTGTATGTAAGAGCATTTCAGTAGTGTTTATAAGAGTGTTTCAGTAGTGTATGTAAGAGCATTTCAGTAGTGTTTATAAGAGTGTTTCAGTAGTGTTTATAAGAGTGTTTCAGTAGTGTATGTAAGAATGTTTCAGTAGTGTTTATAAGAGTGTTTCAGTAGTGTTTATAAGAGTGTTTCAGTAGTGTATGTAAGAGCATTTCAGTAGTGTTTATAAGAGTGTTTCAGTAGTGTATGTAAGAGCATTTCAGTAGTGTTTATAAGAGTGTTTCAGTAGTGTATGTAAGAGCATTTCAGTAGTGTTTATAAGAGTGTTTCAGTAGTGTATGTAAGAGTGTTTCAGTAGTGTTTATAAGAGTGTTTCAGTAGTATTTATAAGAGCATTTCAGTAGTGTATGTAAGAGCATTTCAGTAGTGTTTATAAGAGTGTTTCAGTAGTGTGTATAAAAGAAAAAGATTTCAGTTGTCTGTGTGAGAGCATTTCAGTAGTGTATGTAAGAGGTAATTCTGAATAATGTCCC
Source organism: Nerophis lumbriciformis (assembly GCF_033978685.3). Taxonomy (NCBI): domain Eukaryota; kingdom Metazoa; phylum Chordata; class Actinopteri; order Syngnathiformes; family Syngnathidae; genus Nerophis; species Nerophis lumbriciformis. Next base: position 9,745,975 of record NC_084584.2, on the reverse strand, counting down.
TAACGGCCCCTCATATGTATCACCTACCCCACACAGTAAAGCTAAGTGGTAGCTACTAAATTAATTTATAGTTAAAAAGGTAAATATGGGTAATAATAATCATAAATCAATGATAATCTCAGGGCTTAGCTCCTCCTGTGTTCCGAGGCTAAAGTTGGTAAAAATTTGTTTTCTTTAGCGCACCTGTTTCAGGTCCTTCAGGGAAATGAGGCCTCATTTTGTCACCTGGTGTCCGCAGGTGTCCTCCGGCAGCCACAGAACGACACCATGCGCCTCCCTTGTGTGGGAAGACGTTTATACTCAAATTAAATTACATTATGCCGTCCCACCTCAGAGCCCATTTACTATGGTTTTACTCTTGTAAAAATACTTAAGGCTGTCATCAATCAATCAATCAATGTTTACTTATATAGCCCTAAATCACGAGTGTCTCAAAGGGCTGCACAAGCCACAACAACATCCTGGGCTCAGATCCCACATCAGGGCAAGGAAAAACTCCCAACCCAGTGGGACAATGAGAAACCTTGGAGGGGACCGCAGATGTGGGGACCCCCCCTTGGGCGACCGGTGCAATGGACGTCGAGTGGATCTAGCATAATATTGTGAGAGTCCAGTCCATAGTGGATCTAACATAATAGTGTGAGAGTCCAGTCCATAGTGGATCTAACATAATAGTGAGAGTCCAGTCCATAGTGGATCTAACATAATAGTGAGAGTCCAGTCCATAGTGGATCTAACATAATAGTGAGAGTCCAGTCCATAGTGGATCTAACATAATAGTGAGAGAGTCCAGTTCATAGTGGATCTAACATAATAGTGAGAGTCCAGTCCATAGTGGATCTAACATAATATTGTGAGAGTCCAGTCCATAGTGGATCTAACACAATAGTGAGAGTCCAGTCCATAGTGGATCTAACATAATAGTGAGAGTCCAGTCCATAGTGGATCTAACATAATAGTGAAGAGTCCAGTCCATAGTGGATCTAACATAATAGTGAAGAGTCCAGTCCATAGTGGATCTAACATAATAGTGAGAGTCCAGTCCATAGTGGATCTAACATTATAGTGAGGGTCCAGTCCATAGTGGATCTAACATAATAGTGTGAGAGTCCAGTCCATAGTGGATCTAACATAATAGTGAGAGTCCAGTCCATAGTGGATCTAACATAATAGTGTGAGAGTCCAGTCCATAGTGCATCTAACATAATAGTGAGAGTCCAGTCCATAGCGGATCTAACATAATAGTGAGAGTCCAGTCCATAGTGGATCTAACATAATAGTGTGAGAGTCCAGTCCATAGTGGATCTAACATAATAGTGTGAGAGTCCAGTCCATAGCGGATCTAACATAATAGTAAGAGTCCAGTCCATAGTGGGGCCAGCAGGAGACCATTCCGAGCGGAGACAGGTCAGCAGCGCAGAGATGTTCCCAACCGATGCACTGACGAGCGGTCCACCCCCGGTCCCGACTTTGGACAGCCAGCGCTTCATCCGTGGCCACCGAACCTGTGCCCCACCCCCCACCCCCCCCTCACAAAGGAGAGGGAGGTAGAGCAGAAAAGAAACGGCAGATCAACTGGTCTAAAAGGGAGGTTTATTTAAAGGCTAGAGTATACAAATGAGTTTTAAGATTGGACTTAAATGCTTCTCCTGAGGTACTGAGGTCTGTCAAAAACGAGAAAACGTATCCCTTTTGAATAGTTTCTGTTCCTCCGTTTCTTACAGTTTGTTGACTAAGCACTGGATTGATACGTGGACATGACAAAGGAGGTATTTGATACCGAGAAGAGTCTACATGTGTGTTTTTGTTCAATCCCACAGGGACTGTGACTTAAAGTTGAATCCTGGCTTTGTAGATACACTGAGACCAAGTCTAAGCTCATTGTGTTCTTGAAACTGCACCAATTTCCTCAGAATTTTCAACAAACTTGAAGTGTTTTGTCCGGAGGATCCACGTGTTCAGAATGTGCTTGTTCTATTTTTGGCCAAAGTAAAAGAAAGAAAACAACCTGGAGTTGTCTTTATTTTTAAGTTATCATGCCATGTTTTTACCAGTCCGTGCTCACTTGGGAATAGATTTTCCTCCATGCGGCCCCTGAGCTAAAATGAGCTTGACACCCCTGTATTAGTTGATCTGTATTTTGTAAAGTGTCCTTGGGTTTTTTGAAATAAACGTATACATTAAATGTATCACATACATTATATATGTATTAAAATTCTCCATTATAATTATATCATCTGCATGCGACAAACTCTGAAAATTCACTGATAAAGTTCGAATAGGGCCCAGGGGGGGCGGTAGATAACAGCCAGGTAAGTAAGTCCCTGAGTGCAGGAGGACTTTAAGGATTTAAATCAGACTTAATTATTTCCATCCATCCATCTATCCATCTTCTTCCGCTTATCCGGGGGCAGCAGCGTAAGCAGGGAAGCCCAGACTTTCCTCTCCCCAGCTACTTCATCCAACTCTTCCCGGGGGATCCCAAGGCGTTCCCAGGCCAGCCGGGAGACAGTCTTCCCAACGTGTCCTGGGTCTTCCCCGTGACCTCCTACAGGTCGGATGTGCCCGAAACACCTCCCGAGAGAGGCGTTCTAGTGGCATCCTGACCAGATGCCCGAACCACCTCATCTGGCTCATCTCCATGTGGAGGAGCAGCGGCTTTACTTTGAGCTCCCCCCGGATGGCAGAGCTTCTCACCCTATCTCTAAGAGAGAGCCCCGCCACCCGGCGGAGGAAACTCATTTCAGCCGCTTGTACCCGTGATCTTGTCCTTTCGGTCATAACCCAAAGCTCATGACCATAGGTGAGGATGGGAACGTAGATCGAGCAGTAAATTGAGAGCTTTGCCTTCCGGCTCAGCTCCTTCTTCACCACAACGGATCGATACAGCGTCCGCTAGAGATGCGCGGATAGGCAATTATTTCATCCGCAACCGCATCACAAAAGTCGTCAACCATCCGCATCCACCCGAATTTAACATTTAATCAACACCGCACCCGCCCGCACCCGCCCGTTGTTATATATCTAATATAGACGATGCAAGGCATTAGTGAGGTTATAAAGCTTTTGCCTGTTAAAGAAAGGAGACTGATGCAGAGACATTCAATGCGTGCCACGCTGTCACGGCCCAGACGCACACCAGTGCTCAATCATCTGGGAGCCGCGCTGAGCGCACCTCCAAGCGTGTGGAGGTGCGATGTCCCTCGCACCAGCGGCGGCTCCACCCGGGCTCGCGCCCGAGGCTTCAGCGCGCACCGCGCCGGCCATCCTACTCGTCGCGGCCTAGCCCTCGCGGCTCTCGCTGCCGGCGACGGCCGGGTATGGGCCCGACGCTCCAGCGCCATCCATTTTCAGGGCTAGTTGATTCGGCAGGTGGGTTGTTACACACTCCTTAGCGGGTTCCGACTTCCATGGCCACCGTCCTGCTGTCTATATCAACCAACACCTTTTCTGGGGTCTGATGAGCGTCGGCATCGGGCGCCTTAACCCGGCGTTCGGTTCATCCCGCAGCGCCAGTTCTGCTCATCACTCTCTGCTCACACTCGGCTCACCAGGGTGAGCCCCACCCCTTTCGTGAGCGCACTGCGCGCGGAGTGACCCCTGTTACGCGCCCCCGGCAACGGGGGTGGCGGGCAGGTAAGCTGCGCGGGCGGAGCGCGCGGAGTGACCCCTGTTACGAGCCCCCGGCCACGGGGGTGGCGGGCAGGTAAGCTGCTTACCTGCTGCGCGTGACGCCGGCCGCGGCGAAGGCGGACGAGGCGGGGTGTCGTGCGGTGGGCGCGGTGGTGACCCTGGACGTGCGTCGGGCCCTTCTCGCGGATCACCTCAGCTACGGCTCCCGGTGGGGCCCTCTCGGGGGAAGGGGCCTCGGTCCCGGACCCCGGCGAGGCGTCCCTTCTCCGCTCCGTAAAAGTGTCCATCTCTTTTTTTGTTCTTATTCTGTTGTGGCATATGCAGCAGGTGCCTGCTCATTTTTCGTATGTGGGTGACAACATTTAACTATGTATATATATTTCCGAATTGGTTTAACTGCCACCCGCCTGAATCTATTTAAAATCTTTTTTTTTTTTATTTCAACCGCCCGACCCGACCCGCGGATAAAATCTAATTTTTTTTTATTTCAACCGCCCGATCCGCGTATAATCCGCGGACTCCGCGGTTGTGTCCGCAAACCGCGCATCTCTAGCGTCCGCATTACTGAAGACGCGGCACCGATCTCACCATCCACTCTTCCCTCACTCGTGAACAAGACTCCCAGGTACTTGAACTCCTCCACTTGGGGAAACATCTCCTCCCAAACACGGAGATGGCACTCCACCCTTTTCGGGGCGAGAACCATGGACTCGCCTCCAAGTCCGAGTCCAGACTTACTTATTTGGTTTAAAAAATTTATTTAGACATACATTTTAGGCCACATCGCCCATTCCTGTGTATCTTTTGTCCAAGATGAATAAATATTCTGCTGAAAGATTCCTACATTTGTGTTACAGGTGATGGCATCCACCAACGAAACCTGCAACTTTCAGACCTACCAGATTGCGATCCTGGGTTTATTGGACACGCTCACTGTGCTGATCGGCCAGCCGATGGTGGCCTGCCTGCTGTGGCTGACTTTCACGTCAAAGCGCACGCACCTGGACGTGCTCAACATCAACCTGGCGCTCTTCCACAACTGCCAGTTCGGCATGAGCTTGGCTCACCTGTGCGTCATGCTGGGACAGCCCCGCGTGCATACGACGGTGCTCCAGTTCCTGCTGGCGTACGCGCAGACGGGCGGGCCCATGAGTTTGTGCCTGATCTGCATGGAGCGCTACATGGCTGTGCTGCACCCCACCTACTACTCCTATCTGAGGCAGTATTCCGTCAGGGAGGTTTGCGCCGCCGCCGTGTGGCTCGTCTCGCTGCCCGTCGCCTTTTTTGTGGGGTTCACCCAGCGGGTCCTCAACCCCCGCATGGGGCACGCATACAAGATAATACCCTTCTGCGTATTGGTGCCCATGGTCGTCCTGATGTATCTGTCCAGCGTCAGGATCGCGCGGACCCTGCGGCAGGCCGGACCTGGCAAGGCCATGCTACACCCGTCTAAGAGACGCGCCCTCAACACCGTGCGAGCCACCAGTGTCCTGACCTTGCTTTGTTACATCCCCGTCAGCGTCCTCACGCAACTCCCCCTGCATAAAGATGTGATCATGTGCCTCCTCACACCTGTGTGTGTCACTTTGCTGTCTGTGGCCAGCGTAGTGCACCCTGCCTGCTACCTCTACACCAAATTCAAGTGAGCCTCCGGTCTACACTTCCGACTCCTCCATCCATCCATTTTCTACCGCTTATCCCTTTCGGGGGCGCTGGAGCCTAACTCAACTACAAACCCCATTTCCATATGAGTTGGGAAATTGTGTTAGATGTAAATATAAACGGAATACAATGATTTGCAAATCCTTTTCAACCCATATTCAATTGAATATGGGTTTGCAAATAATCATTAACTTTAGAATTTGATGCCAGCAACACGTGACAAAGAAGTTGGGAAAGGTGGCAATAAATACTGATAAAGTTGAGGAATGCTCATCAAACACTTATTTGGAACATCCCACAGGTGTGCAGGCTAATTGGGAACAGGTGGGTGCCATGATTGGGTATAAAAACAGCTTCCCAAAAAATGCTCAGTCATTCACAAGAAAGGATGGGGCGAGGTACACCCCTTTGTCCACAACTGCGTGAGCAAATAGTCAAACAGTTTAAGAACAACGTTTCTCAAAGTGCAATTGCAAGAAATTTAGGGATTTCAACATCTACGCTCCATAATATCATCAAAAGGTTCAGAGAATCTGGAGAAATCACTCCACGTAAGCGGCATGGCCGGAAACCAACATTGAATGACCGTGACCTTCGATCCCTCAGACGGCACTGTATCAAAAACCGACATCAATCTCTAAAGGATATCACCACATGGGCTCAGGAACACTTCAGAAAACCACTGTCTCTAAATACAGTTGGTCGCTACATCTGTAAGTGCAAGTTAAAGCTCTACTATGCAAAGCGAAAGCCATTTATCAACAACACCCAGAAACGCCGCCGGCTTCTTTGGGCCTGAGATCATCTAAGATGGACTCATGCAAAGTGGAAAAGTGTTCTGTGGTCTGACGAGTCCACATTTCAAATTGTTTTTGGAAATATTCGACATCGTGTCATCCGGACCAAAGGGGAAGCGAACCATCCAGACTGTTATCGACACAAAGTTGAAAAGCCAGCATCTGTGATGGTATGGGGGTGCATTAGTGCCCAAAGCATGGGTAACTTACACATCTGTGAAGGCACCATTCATTCTGAAAGGTACATACAGGTTTTGGAACAACATCTAAGCGCCGTCTTTTTCATGGACGCCCCTGCTTATTTCAGCAAGACAATGCCAAGCCACATTCAGCACGTGTTACAACAGCGTGGCTTCGTAAAAAAAGAGTGCGGGTACTTTCCTGGCCCGCCTGCAGTCCAGACCTGTCTCCCATTGAAAATGTGTGGCGCATTATGAAGCGTAAAATACGACAGCGGAGACCGCGGACTGTTGAACGACTGAAGCTGTACATAAAACAAGAATGGGAAAGAATTCCACTTTCAAAGCTTCAACAATTAGTTTCCTCAGTTCCCAATCGTTTATTGAGTGTTGTTAAAAGAAAAGGTGATGGAACACAGTGGTGAACATGCCCTTTCCCAACTACTTTGGCATGTGTTGCAGCCATGAAATTCTAAGTTAATTATTATTTGCAAAAAAAAAAAAAAAAAAGTTTATGAGTTTGAACATCAAATATGTTGTCTTTGTAGTGCATTCAACTGAATATGGCTTGAAAAGGATTTGCAAATCATTGTATTCCGTTTATATTTACATCTAACACAATTTCCCAACTCATATGGAAACGGGGTTGGTACAATCGGGCGGAAGGCGGGGTACACCCTGGACAAGTCGCCACCTCATCGAAAGGCCAACACAGACAGACAGACAACATTCACACTCACATTCACACACTAGGGCCAATTTAATGATGCCAATCAACCTATCCCCAGGTGCATGTCTTTGGGAGAAAGCCGTAGTACCCGGAGGGAACCCACGCAGTCACAGGGAGAACATGCAAACTTCACACAGAAAGATCCCGAGCCCGGGATCGAACCCAGGACCTTTGTATTTCGAGGTAGACGCACTAACCCCCTCCACCACCGCCAATTTGAGCCCACACGTTAGAAAGAGTACCTTTTTATCCAGACTATAGAGCGCATCGATATTTAAGTTGCACCCACTGAATTTTATAACCAAAACTATTTGTTTTCCATTGATTAGACGCATTTCTGTCAATAGCATACTTGCCAACCTTGAGACCTCCGATTTCGGGAGGTGGGGGGCGTGGTCGGGGTGGGGGCGTAGTTGTGGGCGTGGCTAAGAGGGGAGGAGTATATTTACAGCTAGAATTCACCAAGTCAAGTATTTCATATATATATATATATACTGTATATATATACTGTATATATATATATATATATATAGTAAAATAAATATACATATATATATGATAAAATATATATGTATATATATATGTCTAGAATTCACTGAAAGTGAAGTATTTTCTTATATATATATATATATATATATATATATATATATATATAATTATATATTTATATATACATATATACATACATATATATATATATATATATATATATATAATTATATATTTATATATACATATATACATACATATATATATATATATACATATACATATACATATATATATACATATACATATATATATATATATATATATATATCAAGAGGGACAGAGACAGCGCACAGTGCATGTGGATCACATGTTACCATGGCGAGAAAACATGGAGAGACTGGAATGTAATAGAGTGATCTATGTTTGTCCGTTGCCATCTCCTGGTGAATGTTGGCTATAGCGTACTGGGGTTACTTTTTGGTTGGCCAACGATTTACGTGGTGTTGCACACCTGACGTCAAGTGTGTGAGTCTGTTCTGAAGTCGACAGTAAAGAGACGTACTTCATCCCCTCGTCTGTTTATTGCCTCCAACTCAATATATTACAACTACAACAACATTGCTCCATGCAGACCCTCCAGGTCCGCCTGAATTTCGGGAGAAAATGTGTCCCGGGAGGTTTTCGGGAGAGGCGCTGAATTTGGGGAGTCTCCCGGAAAATCCGGGAGGGTTGGCAAGTATGGTCAATAGTGTCATTTAAGTCCTCAACTGACTCGGGATCTGGAATCTTTTCTTTCTCACTGGCACTCATGGAGGGCGGACGCTTCCCTTTCCTCTCCCGCTTGCTTCTTTGTCTCTTTTTGCACTGCTCTCCAAATCTAAACATTGGAACTATTTAACTGGCCTCAACAAAATTCACAAGATCTTGGGTTTGGGGGAACCTGCTTGTCGTGACGGAGCGGTTGTTGCTGGACACAGGAAGG
>NC_084584.2:9632500-9732500 GCF_033978685.3 Nerophis lumbriciformis | reverse complement strand
CAGTCGACGGTGGCGAGGAAAAAGGTGAGCGCGAGCAGAGCTACACTGCGAGGAACACCCGCCACCACGACCGTCTCCTTCCAAAAGAAACCCAACAGCAGACTGGCCACAGTGCCCACGGCGATGATGACGTAAATGACGGCTGCCTCGTTGAGGGCTCCCGGACGGAAGCGGTGCATAAGTGTGACGAACAGCGGCCCTACATTGGCCATCTGGATGAGAATGGAAAGGTAAGACGGAAGGTACCAGCCCTCCGGAATGTGGGGGACGATCAGGGGCAGCTCCACCCACAGGCCGTGGATGGACACCCAGGAGCCTATGCCGAACAGGCACGCCAGCAGGTGGGTGAGGACAGGCATAATGTCGGTTGAACTCTAGAAGAAAGGAGGTTCACAGTTTGAACAACTGAAACTTAAGACTTACATCAGCAGGTATCATAAACACTTAGCCTCAGACTAGTTTGATGACAAACTAGTCTCGTACATGGGCAGGTTTTCAAGCGGCCTCACTCATCCATCCTTATTAAAGTTCCCTATAATTGTCTAACAAATAATTTCCAATGTCGAAAGGATTTACAAATATGGGGCGCTAGTGTGCGTCAAGGTAGGTCAAACCAAAGACACCCTAGCAGGAGTTCAACAGAGAACCCTTTTGCAATGAAGTAGATGTGCCAACATCTTCCACTGTGCTACAAAGATATCCTTTTTGAAGCATTCAACAATCACCTTATGAATAATTTCTATAGAAATGGAAACTTGGAGATAAGGGACAGCAGACATGGTTCTAAATCGGCCCATCGACAATCAAACAGAGATCCATCGGTTTGAGGTAGCAGTGCTAAGCCCTCTTCGACTGTTCTACCCATGAACCTTTTTTGATGCATTCAGCAATCACCTTATGAATAATTTCTATAGAAATGGAAACTTGGAGATAAGGGACAGCAGACATGGTTCTAAATCGGCCCATCGACAATCAAACAGAGATCCATCGGTTTGAGGTAGCAGTGCTAAGCCCTCTTCGACTGTTCTACCCATGAACCTTTTTTGAAGCATTCAGCAATCACCTTATGAATAATTTCTGCAAGAGGAAAAAACCTACAGATAAGGGACAGCAGCATGGTTCAAAGACTTGGTTCTACGTCAGCCCGTCGACAATCAGACAACCGTTTGTTTAGAGCTAGCAGTGCGAACCAATCTTCTATTGTTCTACACTCTTTTTTGAAGCATCCTACATTGGCCTTCCGAATGATCGTTTACACATGCCCTCCTCTGGGTCCAAAGCCTGGTCCTTGGTCATTTAGACCCAGAGGGTCAGATGAGAAGAAAACAACATAAAAGATGACAGCCTGAGATTAATGTGTCACCACCAGGAAGCATTTCGATGCCAACTTTGGTAGATGGTCGTAGAACGGTTAATATTTACTTCTCGTCCGACAGTGCAAAGACCAGTTTGGTGACGATTCCCCCGACATTTTAGGTGCAAGGTATAACACGTTAATGGTGTTAATGGTGTAAAACTGACGCTATAAATTGAGAAAACTTCCGACTGAGTGGTTTGTTTGTTGACTTGAGAAAAGCTTTACAGGACTGAGAGGATCAAACTTGGCCACGGCGGACTTCAGACATTCCTGCCTCCCTGCAGACTTCATCAGCACGACTCCAGACGCAACTCTCTTTCACTCTACTAAGATGACCGCAAAGTTCTCTCACTAACACAAGCAACCTCCGCTAAACCAATACCTAAATAACCATTTTCATTTCTGACCAGTAAACATCGAGTAAAGTCACATTTATAAAAGACAAAAGTAAAGGATCCAGGTATACTCACATGCTCTCCGATGGGGTATTTGGAGTTCTGCGCGACTGCAGCCCAAAGTCCGGGATTAGACCCTCCTTGCCGATAGTGGGCGTGCAAACGTGCAGCCAACTGTGACACGTGCTTGTCTGAGTGACTACATGGTCTCAATCTTAAATACAAAAAAAAAAAGAAAAACCCTGACTGTGCGAGACCCTCGGGGTGCATCACATGTTGTGGTCTTCCACCGCCTTGCCGTCAGGTGTTTTTTTCGACTGGGCTCATTCAGTTTTTCTCCTGGACTTTTTAACCTACCACACACTCACTAGGTACTTTATTAGGTACAGCTGCATTTATTATTGAGAATATGAACATCCTCTTGAGAACCACATGTGATTTGGTCTTTTGTCAGGGTTGGAAATTTTGGGTTCAAAATAATTGTGAAAAAATTAATGTCTTTGTATTATCATGTTTTATTGTGTGAATGCTCCAAAACATACATATGGTTTTTCTACACCAAAATGCATCTATTTATTATTATTCTTCTTGTCTAGATTTTGGCACGCTCTACCTTCCACATTTTTCATGCGGTTCAAACCGTTCCAACTTCAAACTGTTCAGCCTATTCGGGTTACCGCGGGCTCTCTCTTGACAAATTCCAAAAATTTCCCAGAATTCCAGGTTTTCCGGGACATTTTTCTCATTCAGAATGAATTGGCCATTTTTCAAACTTTCACCAATTCCACATTTCTCAACCTATTCAAAGCCATTCCCCCTTCAACAATTTCCACCATCCTGGAAATTCAAACTAACCTTTCTCCAAGTTCAAAGAAATTCCAGAATTCCTGGTTTTCCAAAGCCGTATTTCCATCTATTTCTGGCGATTACTCCTTCCACATTTTTCAACCCACTTCAACCGTTCCACCGTCCAAACATTCCTCTTAATCCGGACAAAAAAAACAAGTTTTTTGAACTGGAAAAATTCCAGGTTTTCCTGAAGTTCCAGGAATTCCGTAATACCATTTCTCAATTCAACATGAACTGGAAAAATTCCAGGTTTTCCCGAAGTTCCAGGAATTCCGTCATACCATTTCTCAATTCAACATGTTACTACTACAACATTTCTCAACCGATTTTTAAAATTCCAACATCAACCATTTCAACTCATTCAGACCATTCAAGTATTTTACATTTTCCAAACATTCCTCTTAATCCGGACAAAAAAACAAGTTGTTTTTTGAACTGGAAAAATTCAAGGTTTTCCTGAAGTTCCAGTTCCGTAATACATACTTGCCAAATTTGAGACCTCCGATTTCGGGAGGTGGGGGGCGTGGTTAAGATATATATAAGAAATACTTGACTTTCAGTGAATTCTAGCTATATATATATATTTACATATATATATGTATATATAAATAAATAAAATAAATGAATTTCAGTGTTCATTTATTTACACATATACACACACTCATCTACTCATTGTTGAGTTAAGGGTTGAATTGTCCATCCTTGTTCTATTCTCTGTCACTATTTCAGAACACAAACATTATACAAATATACATTATAAAATCAATAAGAAAACGGGAGCTCTAATTTGGGAGTCTGAATAGGATCAGAAGTTCCTATATAAACATTGCGCACTCACGTCGCCTTTTTGTATTGATTACTGCAGCTGTGCACTGAATTCATTCACAAATACAAACTACAACTCACAAACACTTTAGAGTTAGGCTCCACCATCAGAATGTGTACTTAAACTTATAAAGATCACATGGATATTATTCAGTGAGTTAATTCACCAAAACTAACCTGTTATACAGGAGGAAAAAGCACACAGGACTTTTCAGTTGTTCACAGACTGGTCGCGCTCATCAGAATGACAAGACACTTCCGGTCTGCAGGTGATAGCATTCAATTGGGAAGAAACGCCCTACTGCCCCCTACTGACCAATGTGAATACTGATAAATGTGTAACGACAGCTCCAAAAACGAATTCAAACCACAAAATAAAATAAATCATCACAAAAATGTGACACATTATGGGTGGGTCACATATGCATGTACAGTAGATGGCAGTATTGTCCTGTTTAAAAGTGTCACAACATTGCTGTTTACGGCAGACAAACTGCTTTACAGTAGACGAAAACTTGACTGCTGTTGTGTGTTGTTGCCACGCTGGGAGGACGTTAATGAAACTGCCTAACAATAAACCCACATAAGAAACCAAGAACTCGCCCTCGATCATTAGCTGTTTATATTGTGGGAAAGCGGACGTGTGAACAGGCTGTCAACACGTCACTCAGGTCCGCATGGAGCTGGAGGCCACGCCGCCTCCAGCTCCGCCTGAATTTCGGGAGATTTTTGGGAGAAAATTTGTCCCGGGAGGTTTTCGGGAGAGGCGCTGAATTTCGGGAGTCTCCCGGAAAATCCGGGAGGGTTGGCAAGTATGCCGTAATACCACTTCTCAATTCAACATGTTACTACTGCAACATTTCTCGGCCGATTTTAAAAATTCCAACATCAACCATTTCAACTCATTCAGACCATTCAAGTATTTTACCATTTTCCAAAAAATTCCAGATTTTCCCAATATTCCCTTACACCCTTTCACTAATTCAACATTTCTTGCCCAATTTAAACTATTCCAACACCAACTGTTGCAACTTATGCGTTATATAGTTCATGTGTGATGATCATTCCTAATTTGCATGTTTGATTTATTGCTGATAAATTGATCTATTATTATTTACAGCTAAAAAGAGTTAAAAGGGAATTGATTGATTTATACATGTATTTGATATTGATTATTTGAGAAACACTGACACTGAATTGAGTTGTTTTCTACTCAATAGCCTACCAAAGGGTTAACTAAAAGACTGCATGTTCCACAATGCATTGCGGCAAAACCGGATGTTAGAAAAGACCGGGAGCAGGTGCATTGTGGTTGTTGAGATTGAGGATTACGAGCCTACGGGTGATGAATGAATGACAGATAACAAGATATAAGGATCGTTTTGTATGCCATTTTTTTCTTATATAAAGTACAACTTTATTACACATTTTCAACGTCCTGTCCAATACTTTGATCGTAGTTAATCTACACCAACCAATACAGCTTGTTCAGGACATTCATGCTCCTAATCATTTGCCAAAAAAAAATCCCGCTTTTCCCAAAATTCCAAGAAGTTCCCATTGAAATGAATGGGACATTTTTCCAAGTCGCACAATTCCCACATTTTTCAACCTATTTAAACCATTCCAACGTCAACACATTCTCTCTTATCCAGGACCTGGGTGTCCCGATACAACTTTTTCACTTCAGATACAGATATTGGTAGCCAATACAATCAACAATGTGAAATGTTTGAAATGGTTTGATTAAGTTGAAATGAGTGAACAATATTAGACATACACTAAACTTTTTATGATAAACTTATGCCGTTGTGAAGTGGAGTGGTGATTGTTTTGTTTTTTTGGCGACAGCGAGTGGCCACAATACTTCATTAAGTCAAGCTCACGATGCAGTACTTTGAATGATGCGAACACGTTTGTTACTGGATACTTTAGTAGTAATATGCAACTATGATTCATTGATACTTGTTCATATTGACAGATGTGCAATTTTACACTGAAATTTTGTTCAATGAAGGACACTTAAAAACACTATCACAAACACTTTTCACACTAAATGTATTTGTTCTTTCCATTTTGACAGAAAGACATATTTATATTAAACTTTAAATGAATCTAATAATGCAATATAATATTATATCATGTATGCCAATTTTTGGGGTTAAACTAAAAATAAATATCTAAATATCTGCTTGACTTATGATTACTAAGCAGGTTATCCATCACATTCTACACTGTAAAACATTGAAATAGAAGCTCAGTTGCCAGAATACATTTGTTTTTTTTATAGGGACCGTAGTCAGACCAATGTGGTCTGTAAATGACACAAGGCAAGACCGCTCACCCTTTAGAGCACAGCTGCAACTTCCTGTCACTAAACCTGCATAAAATGGTTCTCCTCAGGTTTCTCTGTTTACTATTTTCTGACACTTTATGAAGCATTTCTTACATATCAAGAGCTTACCGTATTTTTCGGACTATAAGTCGCAGTTTTTTTCATAGTTTGGCTGGAGGTGCGACTTATACTCAGGAGCGACTTATGTGTGAAATGATTAACACATTAGCGTAAAACAGTGGTTCTCAAATGGGGGTACATGTACCCCTGGGGGTGCTTGAAGGTATGCCAAGGGGTACGTGAGATTTTTTTTTAATATTCTAAAAATAGCAACAATTCAAAAATCCTTAATAAATATATTTATTGAATAATACTTCAACAAAATATGAATGTAAGTTCATAAACTGAACATCAAATCAAGTAGGCAATTCCATTCATTACCATAAACCCAGAGTTTCCCCCATGCCATGATGGTTTGACCCTAACTGGCGGTGCCACACATGTCAATCAACTATCCATGTAGAAAACAATGGAGGCTTGGTTAAAGCGTAGCAGTAATGCAGCTGAGACATGTGGACATGTTCCATAAATATTGATGTTAAAGATTTATTTTTTTGTGAAGAAATGTTTAGAATTAAGTTCATGAATCCAGATGGAGCTCTAATACAATCCCCAAAGAGGGCACTTTAAGTTGATGATTACTTCTATGTGTAGAAGTCTTTATTTATAATTGAATCACTCGTTTATTTTTCAACAAGTTTTTAGTTATTTTTATATCTTTTTTTCCAAATAGTTCAAGAAAGACCACTACAAATGAGCAATATTTTGCACTGTTATACAATTTAATAAATCAGAAACTGATGACATAGTGCTGTATTTTACTTCTTTATCTCTTTTTTTCAACCAAAAATGCTTTGCTCTGATTAGGGGGTACTTGAATTAAAACAATGTTCACAGGGGGTACATCACTGAAAAAAGGTTGAGAACCACTAGCGTAAAATATCAAATAATATTATTGATCTCATTCACGTAAGAGACTAGACCAGGGGTCAGCAACCTTTACCAGTCAAAGAGCCATTTTGACCAGCTTCACAAATTATAGGAAACAATGGGAGCCGCAAACATTTTTGAAATTTTAAATGAAATAACACTGCATACAAAGTTGTTTTTTTTGCTTTGTGCTATGTATAAACCAGGGGTCTTAAACAACCCACACCTTTTTATGGAATTTTTAAGCTGGTGCGGCACGCGGGTTTTAAATGAAAAGCGGTTGTCGGCATCATGCGTGCCGTGATGGTACAGCATTTAGCGCCCACTACAATTAGCGTGCCTGATCAGCCGCATTTTGAATAGGGCTTTCGCTTGCTCACGTAGGTGACAGCAAGGCATACTTGTTCAACAACCACACAGGTTACACTGACGGTCGCGGTATAAAAAAAACTTTAACACTCTTACTAATAATGCGCCACAGTGTGAACCCACACCAAACAAGAATGACAAACACATTTCGGGAGAACATCTGCACCGTAACACAACATAAACACAACAGGACAAATACCCAGAATCCAATGCAGCCCTAACTCTTCTGGGCTAGATTATACCATACCTGCCAACTTTTGAAATCAGAAAAACCTAGTAGCCAGGGTCCAGGGGCCGCAGGCCCCGGTAGGTCCAGGACAAAGTCCTGGTGGGGGGTTCAGGCTTCGCCCCCCGACGCAAAATGATTGATTGCATTCAGACAGGTTAAAATGTTGCTAAAACCATCACTTTTCTATCAGTCACAGTGACTTTTCAAAACAAAAATATTACAGCAAAAATCATATGGGTTGATTGACATGTTTATTCTGTAAGCTAACTTCAATAGTTTGAAATTATTTTGACAGTTAATGCCAGTTATCCTGTCAACCTTTCACAAGACTTCAATTTGTTAATTGAAAGTATAAACAGTATAAACACTTTTTACAGTAAACAAATGGTAAAAGAGTACTAAACAATTCCATTTAAAAAAAAATTGGTGTCATTATTAACTTTCTGTCCAAGCTTGTATAATCTACTGCCTTGTTCAATTGTAAAAAATATTCTGTGCCTAAAATTCACATTTCTATCACAATTATCATACTGTAAACATGGTAAGCTAACTTCACTAAAATTAATAGTCCTGTCAATAGCATGGAATTACAATTCAAATGTAGTTTTTTTGTAAGCCTTTCAAAAGAATTAAAAATATGAAAAATCAATGAAAATTAATTTAAGCCAAAAGACACTTGAAAAGTGGCACATCACATCTCTAATGTAATCATTTTAACTTTTCAACAGAAATAGCACTGCAAAAATATTAAGGACATACTGTATTTTGGTAGTTATGCTGCCAACATTTAACAAGATTTCTTGAACTTGGACTTGAAAGCATAAATAGTATAAACACTTTTAACAGTATAATAGTACTAAACAATTCCAATAGATAACATTGGTGTCATTACCTTTTTGTGGCTAAAATCCAAATTTAGCAACGGCATTAGACTTGTGTTTTTTTGTCCCAACGTGGTCTTTTACATCGCTAATTCCTCCGTGTCCGATCGAAAAATCTTGTCTGCACAAGGTGCAATTCGCGTAGTTTTCACCCTTTTTGGAACGGATAATTATTCCCGGATAGGCTTTTGAATATTCTTCACGGAATGACTGCAGTTTTCTTTTCGGTTTAAGACTCGTTTGCGATTTTTCTCCGGCTGATTCCATGATCGTTCGCTCGTTTGGAAACAATGGCAACTGGTGCCTCGTGCTTGGCAGCGGTGCTATAAATAGCCTCGCGCATGGCATTCGGAATGGCTCGATAGGAAGTTACGGTAAGCAGTGTCGATTGTCATTGTTGTTACGCGATTTTGTGAATAAAACTTAAAAAAAAATTAAAAAATTTAATTAATGAAAAACCGTATTTTTTATCACTGCAACCGTAACCCGGAATAGGTTGATGAAAACCATACTAATTACGGGAAAACCGGAGTAGTTGGCAGGTATGCTTCCTTATTTTTAAAACAAAAATCATGTTTACTTTTTGTAAATGACTTGACTAATAGAGGAAATTGTGTGCTTATTGGTGGACGTTTGCACAAGTCAACACGTAGCAGGACCGCTTGTATCGGACATGATATCACACATTCTGCATGCAGGCGCACATGTATGATCCCACACTTGTTTTTTTAATGATATTGGACTGACATCCATTATCAGCATCTCATCAGGACACCCCTAATTGTTGTTTACTTAAGGGTGCACGCGTTGATTCACAGCTGTTCACATCAATACCACATTAACACGTATTAAGCAACAAGTGCAGATTGTAGTTTGTTGAGTGAGGAAGATTAATTCCCTGAGTAAAAAATAAAAAAACATCACATGGACAGGTTCGTTCGCGTGGTTGTACGACATGTTATAGCCCTTCGGTCGGCGTGGAAACGACACAGTGCTCTCATTGTTTTTCTGGAGCTCCTCAGGACCTGCGCCAATAAACATCGGAGCCTTTAAAAATAAAAATAAAACAAGAAAACAAGTTCTTATCTGGGACAGTTGTTCACGCAGTCCTGTGACCGGGTGAAGAGAGCGTAGACGTTGACCAGCGGGAACATGGCCAGGGCGCCCACCAGGGAGCCCGCCTGGATGGAGATGCCGCACCACAGCAGGGCGGCGTGACCCGCCTCGTGCAGCAAAGTGCCGATCACCACCTTCAGGTAGGAGAAGAGGCCCGTGAAGACGATCCAGGAGATCACCTGGAGGACACAAAGATACTTGCTTTGAAACAATACATCAGCTTCATGTTTGTGCTCCATCCACTGCTACAGTAGCTTGTATTGAGAAGATCACGTGGCATCACAACATGTGGTGTCCACAACATCTCAGTCCCCCAGGAAACAAACCTCGCACACACAGAAACAACATGATTAAGTCTGACAAAAAATGGATTATGTCTTCAAAACAAAAACGTATTTTCGGTTTACTCGCACCCAAAATGCATTAAAACTAGCGATGTCTGATAATATCGGACGATAAATACTTTAAAATGTAATATCGGGAATTATCGGTATCGGTTTCAAAAAGTAAAATGTATGACTTTTTAAAACGCCGCTGTGTACACGGACGTAGGGAGAAGTACAGAGCGCCAATAAACCTTAAAGGCACTGCCTTTGCATGCCGGCCCAATCACATAATATCTACGGCTTTTCACACACACACAAGTGAATGCAAGGCATACTTGGTCAACAGCCATACAGGTCACACTGAAGGTGGCTGTATAAACAACTGTAACACTGTTACAAATATGCGCCACACTGTGAACCCACACCAAACAAGAATGACAAACACATTTCGGGAGAACATCCGCACCGTAACACAACAGAACAAATACCCAGAATCCCTTGCAGCACTAACTCTTCCGGGACGCTACAATATACACCCCCCTCCCCCCCAACCTCCTCATGCTCTCTCAGGGAGAGCATGTCCCAAATTCCAAGCTGCTGTTTTGAGGCATGTTAAAAAAAATAATGCACTTTGTGACTTCAATAATAAATATGGCAGTGCCATGTTGGCACTTTTTTTCCATAACTTGAGTTGATCTATTTTGGTAAAACCTTGTTACATTGTTTAACGCATCCAGCGGGGCATCACAACAAAATTAGGCATAATAATGTGTTAATTCCACCACTGTATATATCGGTATCGGTTGATATCGGAATCGGTAATTAAGGTTTTTTTTTGTTTGTTTTTTTGTCCTGTCCAGCTTCTCAGGCAAATCATATAGTAGATGTAGATGCCCATATCGGCTGTCCAGATTTACTTTACAAAAGAGAAGTGTAGGATACTTTTCTTGTTGCCTTATAATTAAGAGTTGGACAGTATCGGAATATCGTATATCGGCAAAAAAGCCATTATCGGACATCTCTAATTAAAACCAGACCTTTAAAAGGGGAACTGCACTTTTTGGGGGGAATTTTGCCTATCATTCACAATCATTATGAAAGACACGACGGATGGATTTTTTTTAATGCATTCCAAATATTAAATAAACATAACTAAAAGTCTGCTTACTATTCTGCCCATAAAATCCGATAAATAACCATTAAAAAAGCGCCAACCATACTCCATGGTGACTTGAATATTTACAAGTATTAGTGATATTGTTATTATAAAGACTAACACAAACTATTTATAGCGGCGCCGTGATAACTTCTTGTGTCCCTATGTTTACATGGAGTGGTCTGCTGCTTCCTCGCTTCCCTGCTCCCTGTTTTTCAAGGTGTGGAAACACAGAAACCCTGTGTTCACCATGAACCGAATGGTACGAATAGGTGGGTGTACAAAAATCGAGGTACTACCGTGTTAATTAGGGACCGCAATGTCCCTTTGGGACAGAGGACCCTATTGTATTTTGTGTGTTTTATTAATATTATTATTCCGCCGCCTCTGAGCTCTAATTTGACCCCCTTAACATGCATCAAAACTCACCATATTTGACACACACATCAGGACTGGCGAAAATTGCCATCTAATAAAAAAACAACAACCCCAAAACTCAAAATTGCGCTCTAGCGCCCCCTTGGAAAAAACACAGATAAAACTGCTTGTAACTTCCGGTAGGAATGTCGTAGTTAAAAGTTAAAAGTTAAAGTACCAATGATTGTCACACACACACTAGGTGTGGCGAGATTATTCTCTGCATTTGACCCATCACCCTTGATCACCACCTGGGAGGTGAGGGGAGCAGTGGGCAGCAGCGGTGGCCGCGCCCGGGAATCATTTTGGTGATTTAACCCCCAATTCCAACCCTTGATGCTGAGTGCCAAGCAGGGAGGTAATGGGTCCCATTGTTTTATAGTCTTTGGTATGACTCGGCCGGGGTTTGAACTCACAACCTACCGATCTCAGGGCGAACACTCTAACCACTAGGCCACTGAGTAGAGACATGAAACAAAAACCTCTATGTAGGTCTGACTTAGACATTAACATCCTTCAGCAAAAATCAACAGGAAGTTGGCAATTCCCCCTTCAAAACAAAATTTTAGTAAAAACAGTCACTTTTGCTTCTTTGAGCTGTAATTTGACCCTCTTAACATGCTTCAAAACTCACCAAACTGGACACACACATCAGGACTGGCAACAATTGCGATCTAATATAAAACCCAACCCCAAAACTCAAAATTGCGCTCTAGCACCCCCTAGGAAGAAAACACAGACACAACTGCTCCTAGGAGGAAACCACAGACAAAACTGCCTGTAACTTCCAGTAGGAATGTCTTAGAGACATGAAACAAAAACCTCTATGGATGTCTCACTTAGATCTACATTTCATATATTGACAACCCCCAGCAAAAATCAACAGGAAGTTTGCAATTCCCCCTTCAAAACAAAAGTTTTGTACAAACCGGTCACCTATTTTCAAACATTATCTCCTCTGAGTGCGTTAGTCGTGTCGGCTTCAAACTAGCATAGGAGAGAGATTGAACCCTTCTGATTAAAAGTTGACCAAAGAGTTTTAATTACTGTTTCGGTTTGGATTTTATGTGCCGTCAAAGTCGGTCCCGTCCATCGCTGCTTGCAGCTTTAATTAACATTTGCATTTCATAATATGTGAGTGGGTAAATTGGTAAAAAAATATACACTTAATGGACTGAATACATTTTAAGGTTTCTTCATGAGGAACCCTGAAATATTGCAAATATTAAAATTAAAACAATTCAAGTAGTTTATAGTTGAGACATTTTTCAAGCGGGCTGACATCATTTCTTCCTGGATGTTACCGAAAGTATGAGAATGTGTGAGTTGCTGCCTGCTCTACTTTATCTCTTATTTGTCAACATAGTTACACAAAGTTTGGATTTTTTGGCGGAAATACATTTTCTGCCGTCTTCATCTTTGTTGCATCATTTGATTAAATCGCGGAACACGAGACCGGGGCGACGCCAGGAAAGAAGGACAAAAACGGGATTTCCTGGCAAAAATGGGAAGCTTCGACAGGTAAGAGGAGGAGACGTACTGTAGGAGTGAAAGGAGCGAGGGCATAACCACGTGAGCAGACCGGAGAAGAATTGAGATATCCAAACAAATTTAGGGAGAATTATTGACAATGAGAGTACATTTTATTTTTAAATACTATATGTCGCAGATATATACGTCGTGAAATGAGTTATTTACATAGAAAGATTCCAAAATGTTTATTTACATACCTTAATTGTTTCCAAACGGTGTCTGTAACAGGGCAGTAAAACGGTTGATCAAACAAAACAGAAGCCATCGCCATGGACCCACTAGCTGCGCAAGCTAGCTCTCTAATAATCTAAACAGACTCAATAACTCCACTGTGATGTTTCCGTGAATTTACTGAGGAACTTGTGAAACCGAACCAATCCAAAAAGAATGCCATTGGAAGTTAATAATACCAACACAGACACCCGTAAACGTGTTAGCATTTGAACATTTTAGCTAATGCTAACGACGCTGGCTTGATTCCATTGAGTTAGCATGTACGATTATGCATGAAAACACTCCTACAGACATCACACGTGGGATGGTTTAGTAAGTATGAATAGCTTTAGTTATATTGTAAAACTTATAAAAGTTGCGTGGAGTGATAAATGAAGAATTCATACAAGCAGGAATGCTACGGACGGCGAGGAGACATAACGACACTTTTACTTCCGGTTGAAAGCACCAAGTGGAAGGACACTGCAACACCTGCAGTGAGCAAACTTGGTTAGAGTGTCCGCCCTGAGATCGGTAGTTGTGAGCTTAAACCCCCGGCCGAGTCATACCAAAGACTATAAAAACGGGACCCATAGCCTCCCTGCTTGGCACTCAGCATCAAGGGTTGGAATTGGGGGTTAAATCACCAAAAATGATTCCCGGGCGCGGCCACTGCTGCTGCCCACTGCTGCTGCCCACTGCTCCCCTCACCTCCCAGGGGGTGATCAAGGGGATGGGTCAAATGCAGAGGACAAATTTCACCACACCTAGTGTGTGTGTGACAATAATTGGTACTTTAACTTAACTACGGACGGCGAGGAGACAGAACGACACTTTTACTTCCGGTTGAAAGCACTGAATGGAAGGACACAGGCAAACTCGTCCAAAAGATGGCGCCTTCGTACAATCAGTGACACACCTTGTCGGAGTATTTGCTTGTTCTTTTTAAAAAACTGTTTGCATTATGGCCGTCAGCGAAGAAAAGTGCATAAATTAGCTGCTTCGTTTTATATGCCGCAGGGTTCGTTCATCCATCCATCCGTCCATCCGTCCATCTTCAATCGCTTATCCGGATTCGGGTGGCAGGGACAACAGCTCCAGCAGAGACCTCCAGACTTCCCTCTCCAGAGCAACATTAGCAACTTCCCCCTGGGGAATCCCGAAGCGTTCCCAGGCCAGAGAGGAGATGTAATTCCCCCGTCTGGTCCTTGGTCTGCCAAGGGGTCACCTCCCAGTGGGACGTGCAACGAGGACCTCCCTAGGGAGACGCTCGTGAGGCATCCGCATGAGATGCCCGAACCACCTAAGCTGGTTCCTTTCCAAGCGAAGGAGCAGCGGCTCTACTCAGAGTCTCTCTCGGGTGACTGAACTTCTCACCCTATCTCTAAGGTCAAAGCCAGCCACCCTTCTGAGGAAACTCATGAAACCGCAGGGTACAAAGTGGAAGAAAAAAGTATGTACAGTACTCACCACCAACGCCATCCCAGCAGAGTTCCCCTGCAGTGGGGGACATGGACTGAGGACGGCCAAAGCCATGAGGTACGCAGCAAAGACCCCGCCGGCCAAAGACAAGAAACCCAGACCTGCCGAAGACCTGGAAGACCAAAGACCAAGGCTTAGATGGCAGTGCACACTTTGTGCTACGGTGTGCCGAGTGTTTCACCTCAGGCTCACAAACATGGCAACGAAGCAGGCCAGAGGGTTGGCGATGTTTCCGAGAACCACGGAGAGGTGGTAGGTCATGGCGCCGTACGGCAAGCAGGAGAAACTCTGGACGGAGGGCAGCACCCCGTTGGTGAGGGCGTTGGAGACGGCCAGCAGCGCCAACAGGTAGATGTTGTGCACGGTCCAAAAGGTCTGAGCGGGAGCCGAGTCCTCCAGCTGCGCCCGCTCATCGGACGCCTGCGACCTGCCGTTGCTCAGCGGGTCAGTCTCGTCCGCGTTCTTAACCGGAGGGGACGCGGCGTGGTCTTGATGCGAAGGCAGCGGACGCCGCGTCAGAGCCAGGAAGCTCAGCGCTGAAACGCACAGCATGACAAACAAAAACCAGAAGAAGTTCTGCGCCGGGAAATGCTCCTTGAGGTAATGCGGCTGCACGGTGCCGTTGACGCTGCGACACTCCAGCTTGCCCACGCCCTGCCCCAGAGCCACCACGCACGGGAACAGAGCGCTCAGGCCCTGTCCGATGAAGAAGGTCCGGATGTACTGCGGCGGGTAGCGGAACATGAACGGCAAGAAGGTGACGTTGGACGTGCAGCAGACCAGAGACAGCACGAAGGTGAAGAAGAAGAAGGGCACGGACCTCTCCTGCCCGACCACCGTCACCTTGTGCCACCAGAAAATAGCCAGCAAGGCGGACGCCACCACCGCCAGCCCCTGGATGAAGTGGATGACCAGGCGCTCGTTGAGGCGGCCCGGCGCGCAGTGGTGGGTGATGGTCACCGCCACTGGACCCAGGTTCCCGAAGGCTATCAGGACTGAGAGATAGGCCGGCAAATTCCAGCCTGCAAAGACAAGAAGAGTACATCTGAATACCTCAACTTAAAAGGGTTTGGAGTTAGGAGCGGTCTCCACCATTAGTGAACATATATTTAACCCCCAAAGACAGACCTGGGCCCATTGAGATTTTCAACCTGGTCCGCCGGACGTTCTACATAATCTTTTTTAGACCTTAACATCAAAACTGTTCAGTGCTGTTTTTAAATGATCTTGAATTATAGAAAGTATTTCAATGGTCGAAATCTGCACTTTTGGGTGTTTTCGGAGTTATTGCGGTAATCTACGTCACTGCAGCTCAGACCAGGAACAAAGCAGAGTGGGCGGGGCTTGTTTTTGGAGCAGCCACCCGCAAACGCGTGTGTCAGGAACAGATGCAAAAGCAGATTTTTTATAACAAATGTCTGCATAAAAGTGATAGTATATCATATTGTAGGTGTTTATTACACGTGGTTAATATTCAGTGTTTTACTGTTCATAGTTAATATTATAAATCCCACTTTCTTTATTTTTATGTACATTTCGGGTGTCCCGTTCAGTAAAAAAAAACCTCCGACGTAAGTTAAGTAAGGCTCCGCTTTTACAAAAACGTGCTAGCTTGATGCTAATATACGTTGGCTTTGCTGTTGACATGCTACTGGTTAGCATTGGCGATTTTACATGGCAATTTCAACATTCTCAAATGTGTTGACTAAGATGTAGTTAAGTAAGGCTCCGCTTTTACAAAAACATGCTAGCTTGATGCTAATATACATTGGCTTTGCTGTTGAAATGCAACTGGTTAGCATTGGCGATTTTACATGGCAATTTCAACATTCTCAAATGTGTTGAGTAAGATGTAGTTAAGTAAGGCTCCGCTTTTGCAAAAACGTGCCAGCTTGATGCTAATATACATTGGCTTAGCTGTTGACATGATACTGGTTAGCATTGGCGATTTTACATGGCAATTTCAACATTCTCAAATGTGTTAACTAAGATGTAGTTAAGTAAGGCTCCGCTTTTGCAAAAACGTGCCAGCTTGATGCTAATATACGTTGGCTTTGCTGTTGACATGCTACTGGTTAGCATTGGCGATTTTACATGGCAATTTCAACATTCTCAAATGTGTTGAGTAAGATGTAGTTAAGTAAGGCTCCGCTTTTGCAAAAACGTGCCAGCTTTGTGCTAATATACATTGGCTGTGCTGTTGACATGCTACTGGTTAGCATTGGCGATTTTACATGGCAATTGCAACATTCTCAAATGTCTTGACTAAGATGTAGTTAAGTAAGGCTCCGCTTTTACAAAAACGTGCTAGATTGATGCTAATATACATTGGCATTGCTGTTGACATGCTACTGGTTAGCATTGGCGATTTTACATGGCAATTCAAACATTCTCAAATGTGTTGACTAAGATGTAGTTAAGTAAGGCTCCGCTTTTTCAAAAACGTGCCAGCTTGATGCTAATATACATTGGCTTTGCTGTTGACATGCTACTGGTTAGCATTGGCGATTTTACATGGCAATTTCAACATTCTCAAATGTGTTGAGTAAGATGTAGTTAAGTAAGGCTCCGCTTTTGCAAAAACGTGCCAGCTTGATGCTAATATACATTGGCTTAGCTGTTGACATGATACTGGTTAGCATTGGCGATTTTACATGGCAATTTCAACATTCTCAAATGTGTTAACTAAGATGTAGTTAAGTAAGGCTCCGCTTTTGCAAAAACGTGCCAGCTTGATGCTAATATACGTTGGCTTTGCTGTTGACATGCTACTGGTTAGCATTGGCGATTTTACATGGCAATTTCAACATTCTCAAATGTGTTGAGTAAGATGTAGTTAAGTAAGGCTCCGCTTTTGCAAAAACGTGCCAGCTTTGTGCTAATATACATTGGCTGTGCTGTTGACATGCTACTGGTTAGCATTGGCGATTTTACATGGCAATTGCAACATTCTCAAATGTCTTGACTAAGATGTAGTTAAGTAAGGCTCCGCTTTTACAAAAACGTGCTAGATTGATGCTAATATACATTGGCATTGCTGTTGACATGCTACTGGTTAGCATTGGCGATTTTACATGGCAATTCAAACATTCTCAAATGTGTTGACTAAGATGTAGTTAAGTAAGGCTCCGCTTTTTCAAAAACGTGCCAGCTTGATGCTAATATACATTGGCTTTGCTGTTGACATGCTACTGGTTAGCATTGGCGATTTTACATGGCAATTTCAACATTCTCAAATGTGTTGACTAAGATGTAGTTAAGGCTCCGCTTTTACAAAAACATGCCAGCTTGATGCTAATATACATTGGCTTTGCTGTTGACATGCTACTAGTTAGCATTGGCGATTTTACATGGCAATTTCAACATTCTCAAATGTGTTGACTAAGATGTAGTTAAGTAATGCTCCGCTTTTACAAAAACATGCTAGCTTGATGCTAATATACATTGGCTTTGCTGTTGACATGCTACTGGTTAGCATTGGCGATTTTACATGGCAATTTCAACATTCTCAAATGTGTTAACTAAGATGTACGTTGCAATCAAACAGCTGCTCCGTAATAAGTCAGAGTTTCTCCTTAATATAAATGGATGTAGCGCACCGCCGCGGCATTTTCATTGCCGCCACTCCTTGAAAATATGTCTTTTTTTACAGGAAAACAAATTAGTCTACATTACCCATGAGGACTAGCGCATATAGCATCATACTGACATGGCGCTACTACCGAGAATGTATCAGGGCGGATGCAGGTCCGAAGCAAAGAAAGACCGGCAGGAAAGTTTTTTGGAAAGAAGTAGCACGCCGGTGGCTATTTATTGCTACCACGCAAATTTCCGATCGCTAACATTAGCATTATCATTTTGAATTGAGCAACGACAGTCACTAAGGCAGCGTGGCTCTGAA
Organism: Nerophis lumbriciformis; assembly: GCF_033978685.3. Taxonomy (NCBI): domain Eukaryota; kingdom Metazoa; phylum Chordata; class Actinopteri; order Syngnathiformes; family Syngnathidae; genus Nerophis; species Nerophis lumbriciformis. The sequence goes on along the minus strand of NC_084584.2, from coordinate 9,714,126 downwards.
ATCCCTCGTCTTTGAACTCACGCCAGCGAGTGAAAGCTGGGGGAATGTTGATCCTGACTATCCCATCTTTTTTCATCTGCTTAGACAAAACTTTTCATTTCTTTGGTTGTTTTGGAGCTTTGGCCATGATAGCAGTAATTGCAAGTAGGCGTTTTTCTTCTTCTTTTTTTTTTTTCTTCTGGCGGCACATCGATTCCCAGGTGACGGCAATCAGTACCGTATCGGTTCAAATGTGAATGGTACCTATCCCTAGTGAAGAACAATGCTGAGAAGAAGCAGCGGATGATAGTCATTGAATGAAAAAAAAAAAAAAAAAAAGGCATAAATATGACCCAGCGTGTCGTCAACTTAGCAAAGTAATTTGATACCAAAGCAGAATGAGTCTAACACCAGCTAAGGATGTTAAAATAATAGCTAAACGGCAGACATTTATCCATGAAAATATGGAACCGCTGCTGATGGTGTGTTTGACAGAGACGCAACTGGAATGATATACCATATAAGTCCACTAAATGCTTTACATTATTACAATATCACTTCATAAGACTACTATAGTTTTTAAATGAAAGTGTATTTTTCTTTGTAAAGGTCATGTTACCATTGTGTTGGTTCATTTCAGTGGGAGACGTTGATTTGAGATAAGAATGTTTTGAGTCAAGAGCTCCGTCACAGAACCAACTATTAGGATGGTAAATTGAGGCACCACCAGATACTGGACTTGATGTCCCTAACAAATGTAGACATATTGGACATTTTTCAGGATGGAGTATTGGGAAAGGGAAACAAAACATAATGTTCATAATGTGTAATCATTAACATAATGTTACTATAACAATCTACAAGGTTAATATAGGTTGCTTCTCTTTCTTCCCTTCCATTTTTCTGCATTATTTTGTGTGTCTAGTTATCATTACGTATATGTATTGTTGCATTTGAACTGTATTGTTGATAATAGAGGTAAATTATTGGTATTGTTCATTATCAATAGTACTAAAAAGTAGATGTGTTTCTGTCAGGGGGGTTCAACTATGGAACAGCTTGGATGATTCCTTAAAATGTTCCAGTTCCATTCACACATTTAAAAAAAACTTTAAGACCAATGTTTTGGGAAAATATATCACTCTGGAATCAAAACAGTGGTTAATCATATGATCAATGTTAATTACAAACTAAATGTGGGATATAAATATAATGGAAGTATAATTGTTTGTATAATTGGTGCAAAGGTTTCACACGTGTACAAGGATATTTCACATGCCTTTACTGTGAATATAATTGAACAGTATTTATGTTGTGTACAAGGTGTATTTATAATATGTTGTGAAAAGGAAATGTCATATTTTTTGGAAGCTCATCTTGTACTTGTCTTTGTTTATAGTGTTAGGCGCAATAAGTGTTCAACTTCAGCCTAAACCCTTTCGGTCTGCAACATTTCTTTTTTTTTATTTATGAATGTACAACTGTTTGTTTATTTTGATGACCATTGACCGAAGAAACAATAAACTAAACTAAACAAAAAAAAAATAGCGCTATTTCTATTGGTATTTGTTAGAGATGTCCGATATTATCGGCCGATAAATGCTTTAAAATGTAATATCGGAAATTATCGGTATCGTTTTTTTGTTTGTTTTGTTTTTATTTAATCAACATAAAAAACACAAGATACACTTACAATTAGTGCACCAACCCAAAAAACCTCCCTCCCCCATTTACACTCATTCACACAAAAGGGTTGTTTCTTTCTGTTATTAATATTGTGGTTCCTACATTATATATCAATATATATCAATACAGTCTGCAAGGGATACAGTCCGTAAGCACACATGATTGTGCGTGCTGCTGCTCCACTAATAGTACTAACCTTTAACACTTAATTTTACTCATTTTCATTCATTACTTATGTTTTTATATTGTTTTATTTTATTTTTTATTCAAGAAAATGTTTTTAATTTATTTATTTTATTTTATTTTATTTTATTAATTAAAAAAAAAAAAAGGACCTTATCTTCACCATACTTGGTTGTCCAAATTAGGCATAATAATGTGTTAATTCCACGACTGTATATATCGGTATCGGTTGATATCGGTATCGGTAATTAAGAGTTGGACAATATTGGAATATTGGATATCGGCAAAAAAGCCATTATCGGACATCCCTACTATTTGTATTGCTCCATTTATAGTGTAATAATGCTCATTGTCATTTCTGTATTATTTATTTCGCTAACTGCTTCTTTGCTATCACTTTTACTATCATATTTGTACATATATGTAGTCCTGGTGCTTTTAGATCTGTCTGCTGCGTTCGACACCGTCGACCACGCCACCTTAATCACTCGTCTTGAGAACTGTGTGGGCATTAAGGGCCATACTTGCCAACCCTCCCGGATTTTCCGGGAGACTCCCGAAATTCAGTGCCTCTCCCGGGACAAATTTTCTCCCGAAAATCTCCCGAAATTCAGGCGGAGCTGGAGGCCACGCCCCCTCCAGCTCCATGCGGACCTGAGTGACGTATTGACAGCCTGTTGTACATGCATATGTGACCCACCCATAATGTGTCACATTTTTGTGTTGATTTATTTAGTTTATTTTGTGGTTTGAATTAGTTTTTGGAGCTGTCATTACACATTTATCAGTATTCACATTGGTCAGTAGGGGGCAGTAGGGCGTTTCTTCCCAATTGAATGCTATCACCTGCAGACCGGAAGTGTCTTGTCATTCTGATGAGCGCGACCAGTCTGTGAACAATTGAAACGTCCTGTGTGCTTTTTCCTCCTGTATAACAGGTTAGTTTTGGTGAATCAACTCACTGAATAATATCCATGTGATCTTTATAAGTTTAAGTACACATTCTGATGGTTGAGCCTAACTCTAAAGTGTTTGTGAGTTGTAGTTTGTATTTGTGAATGAATCCTGTGCACAGCTGCAGTAATCAATACAAAATGGCGACGTGAGTACGCAATGTTTATATAGGAACTTCTGATCCTAATTCAGACTCCCAAATTAGAGCTCCCGTTTTCTTATTGATTTTATAATGTATATTTGTATAATGTGTGTGTTCTGAAACAGTGACAGAGAATAGAACAAGGATGGACAATTCAACCCTTAACTCAACAATGAGTAGAGGAGTGTTATGTGTGTGTATATGTGTAAATAAATGAACACTGAAATTCAAGTATTTCTTTTATTTATGTGTATATATATTATATATATATATATATATATATAATAAAATAAAATGTATATGTATATATGTAAAAATATATATAGCTAGAATTCACTGAAAGTCAAGTATTTCTTATATATATATATATATATATCTTAACCACGCCCCCAACCACGCCCCCCGCCCCAACCCCGACCACGCCCCCCACCCCCCACCCCCCGAAATCGGAGGTCTCAAGGTTGGCAAGTATGTTAAGGGCGCCGCCCTCAACTGGTTCCGGTCGTACCTAACCGACAGGAGTTTTTGTGTAAAAGTAGACAGTTTTATGTCTTCCACAGCTCCTTTACCACATGGGGTCCCCCAGGGCTCAATTCTTGCCCCAATTTTATTTGCGCTTTACCTTCTCCCCCTTGGTTCTATTTTTAGGAAGTACAGTATTGCTTTTCATTTTTATGCCGATGAAAACAAAAGAACACGGTTCAACGTCTTATTGACTGCCTGCACGACATCAAAGTCTGGCTTTCAGCTAACTTCCTGAGCCTAAATGAAGACAAAACAGAAGTTATGTTGTTCGGTCCAAGTCGCTCTCCCTCCCCCAACGTTGACCTCGGCACTCTGACCCCGTATCTCAGCGACTGTGTCACAAACCTGGGGGTAAAGTTCCACTCAGATTTTAAATTCGAAAAACAAATCAGCAGCGTCGTTCAAAAAAGCTTTTATCAGTTACGCCAAATAGCGAAAGTGAAACCGCTTCTATCAGGACATGATCTCGAGAAATTAATCCACGCCTTTATCTCGACTCGTCTTGACTACTGCAATGCCCTGTATGTAGGCATTAGCCAGGCCTCTGCAGCTCGTGCAGAACTCTGCTGCTCGTCTGCTAACACAGACCCGCAGACGTGAGCACATCACCCCTATATTAGCGTCCCTTCACTGGCTCCCTGTGCGTTATCGAATCCATTTTAAACTCCTTTTATTTGTTTTTAAATGTCTAAACAACCTCGCGCCAACCTATTTCTCCGACCTCCTTCAGCCTTACTGCCCCACCCGATCCTTAAGATCAGCCGATCAGCTGCTGTTGACGGTCCCTGACACAAGGCTGAAGCTTAGAGGTGACAGAGCTTTCGCCGCTGCTGCTCCCAAGCTCTGGAACGACCTACCTAGTGTTAGACAAGCCTCCTCTCTTCCTGTTTTTAAATCTCTCTTAAAAACATACTTTTATTCCATGGCTTTTAACACTGAGTGATATCCATCCTGCAATGGCGCCCCATAATACACATGCTGTGAACCTGTTTTTATTTATTCTATTTTATTTATTTATTTTTTATCGTGTTTTGTTTGTGTTGTGTTTGCTTGGTACTCGTATTATCTTTTAACCTGCCCATTGTACAGCACTTTGGCTACCCCTGTGGTAAATTTTAAATGTGCTTTATAAATAAAGTTGATTTGATTTGATATCCTATTTGCTGATGTTGTTCTATTGTTGTTGTTGTCTCTCTGTCTTATCCCCACAATTTCCCCCTCTGTCTTCCTTTTTTCAGACGGCGTGGCGAAGTTGGTAGAGTGGCCGTGCCAGCAATCGGAGTGTTGCTGGTTACTGGGGTTCAATCCCCACCTTCTACCATCCTAGTCACGTCCGTTGTGTCCTTGGGCAAGACACTTCACCCCTTGCTCCTGATGGCTGCTGGTTAGCGCCTTCAGTGTGTGAATGTGTGTGTGAATGGGTGAATGTGGAAATAAGTGTCAAAGCACTTTGAGTACCTTGAAGGTGGTTAAGAGGGGAGGAGTATATTGACAGCTAGAATTCACCAAGTCAAGTATTTCATACATATTATATATATGTATATATACACATCCAGAAAATATGCAAACAAAACTGTGTTTAGATAATTGATGCTTCAAACTTGCATAAATAAATATTAAGGAATATAACATAACTTGGCTTCTGAGAGCTTCAAAATGTAATGAATACAATGCTAAAGTTGTTGATAAACAAGCAATTATTTTAATAATTAAATATGGTCATTTAAAATGAATTATTATGATAATTTAAAATCAATTATTTCAAATATGTTTATTTTAATGTATAATTCTATGGCTGGATGTAATAAGGAGTCACGAAAAAATACAAATAAAAATACAATTAATTTTGATGTTTTTAGCAAAATATAGTAAACATGTATTTAGCTTCTTTTTTTTTTAATGTAATAAATATATTTATTTTTAGGTAAAATAAACATAATAATACAATTTATCTCTAGTCTGGATGATTTAGTTCTTGTCACCCAGTTGTCCTCCCGTCATGAAAAAAGGCTTTCCTCACTCAGGTCCGCATGGAGCTGGAGGGGGCGTGGCTTCCAGCTCCGGCTGAAAATCGAGAGTTTTTCGGGAGTATATTAGTCCCGGGAGGTTTTCGGGAGAGGCGCTGAATTTCGTGAGTCTCCCGGAAAATTCGGGAGGATTGGCAAGTATGAATAAATACATTTAATAAAGTCAAATACAAATAAGGCAACAAGAGAAGTATCCTACACTTCTCTTTTGTAAAGTAAAATGTGAACAGCCGATATGGGCATCTACATCTACTATATGATTTGCCTAAGAAGCTGGACAGGACCAAAAAAAAAAAAAAAAAGAAGAAGAAGTGACGTCACAGTCCGATTATTAGTATTGTATTGTTCAGACTTTTGTGAAGCTTTTTGGGCATTAAAAGACTTGACAGTCAATGTTGTTGTACAATAGTAGTTGGCCTAACAGATAAACCGTTAAAAAAAAAAGTATCGATTGTGTCACACTAGCTAATGCTAACTAGCAAGGGAGCTAACCCAGCATGGTTAAGCTAAAATAAACAAACTTGTGTTAAATTCGTAACCGTGACGAGCGGAGTCGGTGTGGGGTCAAAAGGCCGAGAGGCGGCCGCTGACCTTCGGGCAGGTCTCTGACGATCACCGGGAGTTGGACCCACAGACTGTTGACGGAAACCCAGGATCCCATGGCGAAGAGCGCCGTCAGGCAGTGGGTCACCGCCGTGCTGCTCCACCAGCTGCCCGCCATGACGCCGCACACGCTGGCCGACAGAACGCGGAGAAGGACCGAGCGTGTCCGGGCGAAGTTTGACCAAAAAAACAGCGAGCGAACTTTTGCTTTCCACGCTGGTTCGAACGTGACGAATGGATGCTATTTTGACTTGGGTTCCCGCCCCTTTTGAGATGCATTCAAGCCCTCTTCGTAAAATGCAAACTCCGTTGCACTTCCTTCCGCGTTTGCATTGAGAAATATTTATTATTACTTATAATATATTTCAATGGAGAGTGTACGTTCTAGACATTTTATTTGTGCCTACGTATTGCACCTGTGCTCAATATAACGCTGACCTGAAGTAGTTATGAAGCTCCTTTTAATGAGAACCCCGAAGGCACCACAATTGGATAGAAAGTGTAGGTTCGTTTTACGCACTACTACGACTACTGAGGGCGGCGTATTAGAGATGGGATTTTAAAGAGGCTCGTTATTATAGCTCTTTTTTTTTATCAAGGACAAAAAACAATTGTAGGTGGATTGGAAAAGTTTAAATAAACACCAATATCACACTATTGGTGGGAATTACTGTGTTCTGAAAAAAAATGTTTGTATTGTTATTTAAAGTTCAAGTTAAAGTACCAATGATTGTCACACACACACCACGTGTGGCGAAATGATTCTCTGCACTTGACCCATCCCCCTTGATCACCCCCTGGGAGGTGAGGGGAGCAGTGAGCAGCAGCGGTGGCCGCGCCCGGGAATCAATTTTGGTGATCCATCCATCTTCTTCCGCTTATCAGAGGTCGGGTCGCGGGGGCAGCAGCCTAAGCAGAGAAGCCCAGACTTCCCTCTACCCAGCCACTTCGTCCAGCTCCTCCCGGGGGGATCCCGAGGCGTTCCCAGGCCAGCCGGGAGACACAGTCTTCCCAACGTGTCCTGGGTCTTTCCCGTGGCCTCCTACCGGTCGGACGTTAGCTGTTATTCCTAATTATTAGTTAATGATGGATTTATTTTCATGCTTGTTGAAGTGGAACATGTACCTCACAGTCTATCTATACAGCATTTTATTTCCACATGGGGCAAGATCTCTTCCCCAACTTGGAGATGGCACTCCACCCTTTTCCGGGCGAGAACCACGGACTCGGACTTGGAGGTGCTGATTCTCATCCCAGTCGCTTCACACTCGGCTGCGAACCGATCCAGTGAGAGCTGAAGATCCTGGCCAGATGAAGCCATCAGGTCCACATCATCAGCAAAAAGCAGAGACCTAATCCTGCAGCCACCAAACCGGATCCCCTCAACTTCTGTTTTTATGAGTCCCTTTTTTCACAGTATCTTTGATTCGTATTTATTTTTTAAATTAACCATACCGTAAGCCTTGATAATCATTTGACGAGGTTTACCCTGAATAACTCAATGGTCAACACTGTGGGCTCCCAATACAGGGGTGCTGGATTCAAACCCCAGATCATTCCATGTTTTGTTTCACCTCAATCATAGTTTACTACGACAGGTGGCCACAATTATATATTAGTGAATGAGCTAGAATTATTCTACAACAAAACCAGGATAGCTCAATGGTTAAGACTGCGACCTCTCAGTCAGTAGTACTGGGTTCAAACTGGAAAATTAAGATTTTTGTTTTACCTCTCCATCCATCCATCCATCTTCTTCCGCTTATCCGAGGTCGGGTCGCGGGGGCAGCAGCTTAAGCAGGGAAGCCCAGACTTCCCTCTCCCCAGCCACTTCGTCCAGCTCCTCCCGGGGGATCTCGAGGCGTTCCCAGGCCAGCCGGGAGAGATAGTCTTCCCAGCGTGTCCTGGGTCTTCCCCGTGGCCTCCTACCAGTCGGACGTGCCCGAAACACCTTCCTAGGGAGGCGTTCGGGTGGCATCCTGACCAGATGCCCGAACCACCTCATCTGGCTCCTCTCGATGTGGAGGAGCAGCGGCTTTACTTTGAGCTCCGCCCGAATGACAGAGCTTCTCACCCTATCTCTAAGGGAGAGCCCCGCCACTCGGCGGAGGAAACTCATTTCGGCCGCTTGTACCCGTGATCTTGTCCTTTCGGTCATGACCCAAAGCTCATGACCATAGGTGAGGATGGGAATATAGATCGACCGGTAAATCGAGAGCTTTGCCTTCCGGCTCAGCTCCTTCTTCACCACAACGGATTGATACAGCGTCCGCATTACTGAAGACGCCGCACCGATCCGCCTGTCGATCTCACGATCCACTCTTCCCCCACTCGTGAACAAGACTCCGAGGTACTTGAACTCCTCCACTTGGGGCAAGATCTCCTCCCCAACCCGGAGATGGCACTCCACCCTTTTCCGGGAGAGAACCATGGACTCGGACTTGGAGGTGCTGATTCCCATCCCAGTCGCTTCACACTCAGCTGCGAACCGATCCAGTCAGAGCTGAAGATCTTGGCCGGAGGAAGCCATCAGGACCACATCATCTGCAAATAGCAGTGACCTAATCCTGCAGCCACCAAACCAGATCCCCTCAACGCCCTGACTGCGCCTAGAAATTCTGTCCATAAAGGTTATGAACAGAATCGGTGACAAAGGGCAGCCTTGGCGGAGTCCAACCCTCACTGGAAACGTGTCCGACTTACTGCCGGCAACGCGGACCAAGCTCTGACACTGATTATACAGGGAGCGAACTGCCACAATAAGACAGTCCGTTACCCCATACTCTCTGAGCACTCCCCACAGGACTTCCCGGGGTACACGGTCGAATGCCTTCTCCAAGTCCACAAAGCACATGTAGACTGGTTGGGCAAACTCCCATGCACCCTCAAGGACCCTGCCGAGAGTATAGAGCTGGTCCACAGTTCCACGACCAGGACGAAAACCACACTGTTCCTCGTGTATCCGAGGTTCGACTATCCGGCGTAGCCTCCTCTCCAGTACACCTGAATAGACCTTACCGGGAAGGCTGAGGAGTGTGATCCCACGATAGTTGGAACACACCCTCCGGTTCCCCTTCTTAAAGGGAGGAACCACCACCCCGGTCTGCCAATCCAGAGGTACCGCCCCCGATGTCCACGCGATGTTGCAGAGTCTTGTCAACCAAGACAGCCCCACAACATCCAGAGCTCTAAGGAACTCCGGGCGGATCTCATCCACCCCCGGGGCCTTGCCACCGAGGAGCTTTTTAACTACCTCGGCAACCTCAGCCCCAGAAATATGAGAGCCCACCACAGATTCCCCAGGCCCTGCTTCCTTATAGGAAGACGTGCTGGTAGGATTGAGGAGGTCTTCGAAGTATTCCCTCTACCGATCCACAACATCCGCAGTCGAGGTCAGCAGAGCACCATCCCCACCATACACGGTGTTGACACTGCACTGCTTCCCCTTCCTGAGGCGGCGGATGGTGGTCCAGAATTGCTTCGAAGTCGTCCGGAAGTCTTTTTCCATGGCCTCCCCAAACTCCTCCCATGTCCGAGTTTTTGCCTCCGCGACCGCTGAAGCCGCACACCGCTTGGCCTGTCGGTACCTGTCTGCTGCCTCAGGAGTCCCATGAGCCAAAAGAACCCGATAGGACTCCTTCTTCAGCCTGACGGCATCCCTCACCGCCGGCGTCCACCAACGGGTTCTAGGATTACCGCCACGACAGGCACCAACCACCTTGCGGCCACAGCTCCAATCGGCCGCCTCGACAATAGAGGTACGGAACATTGTCCACTCGGACTCAATGTCCAGCACCTCCCTCGTGACATGTTCAAAGTTCTTCCGGAGGTGGGAATTAAAACTCTCTCTGACAGGAGACTCTGCCAGGCGTTCCCAGCAAACCCTCACAATGCGTTTGGGCCTGCCAGGTCTGTCCGGCATCCTCCCCCACCATCGCAGCCAACTCACCACCAGGTGGTGATCGGTAGAAAGCTCCGCCCCGCTCTTCACCCGAGTGTCCAAAACATGAGGCCGCAAATCCGATGACACAACTACAAAGTCGATCATGGAACTGCGGCCTAGGGTGTCCTGGTGCCAAGTGCACATATGGACACCCTTATGTTTGAACATGGTGTTTGTTATCGACAATCTGTGACGAGCACAAAAGTCCAATAACAGAACACCACTCGGGTTCAGATCCGGGCGGCCATTCTTCCCAATCACACCTCTCCAGGTTTCACTGTCGCTGCCAACATGAGCGTTGAAGTCCCCCAGTAGAACGAGGGAATCACCCGGGGGAGCACTCTCCAGTACTCCCTCGAGTGAATCCAAAAAGGGTGGGTACTCTATGAGCTGCTGTTTGGCGCGTAAATGCAAACAACAGTCAGGACCCGTCCCCCCACCCGAAGGCAGAGGGAAGCTACCCTCTCGTCCACCGGGTTGAACTCCAACGTGCAGGCTTTGAGCCGAGGGGCAACAAGAATTGCCACCCCAGCCCGTCGCCTCTCACTGCCGGCAACGCCAGAGTGGAAGAGAGTCCAGCCCCTCTCAAGAGAAGTGGTTCCAGAGCCCTTGCTGTGCGTCGAAGTGAGTCCGACTATATCTAGCCGGAACTTCTCCACCTCACGCACTAGCTCAGGCTCCTTCCCCCCCAGCGAAGTGACGTTCCACGTCCCAAGAGCCAGATTATGTAGCCGAGGATCGGACCGCCAAGTGCCCTGCCCTCGGCTTCCGCCCAGCTCACACTGCACCCGACCTCTATGGCCCCTGCTATGGGTGGTGAGCCCATTGGAGGGGGGACCCACGTTGCCTCTTCGGGCTGTGCCCGGCCGGGCCCCATGGGGACAGGCCCGGCCACCAGGCGCTCGCCATCGTGCCCCACCTCCGGGCCTGGCTCCAGAGGGGGGCCCCGGTGACCCGCGTCCGGGCGAGGGAAATCTGGGTCCTTGGTTTGTGTTCTTCATCGAGGTCTTCGAGCTGCTCTTTGTCTGATCCCTCACCTAGGACCAGTTTGCCTTGGGAGACCCTACCAGGGGGCATAGAAACCCCCGGACAACATAGCTCCTAGGATCATTGGGACACGCAAACTCCTCTACCACGGTAAGGTGGCAGCTCAGAGAGGAGTGTTTTACCTCTATCATAGTTTAATGATTGCATTTGTATATGAGCAAAAATCAGGTCTTAATGGGACCCAGGAAAGCTTAATGGTCATCACTGAGGGCTCCCAATACAGGGGTACTGGGTTCAAATCCCAGTTCGTTCTGTGTTTTGTTTCACCTCGAACGTAGTTCACTACGACTGGAGTCACGATTATATGAGTGAATGAGACAGACTCAATTTACAAGACCCAGGTTAGCTCAACGGTTAAGACTGCTACCTCTAAGTCAGTAGTACTCGTTTCAAATCCAAGATGTGGAAACTTTAGTTCTGTCTTTCACCTCTATCATAGTGCAGTGATTGCATTTGTGAGCAAAAATCTAGTCTAAACTACACTCAGGAGAGCTCACTGGTTAAGACTGCTCTCTTCCTCACAGTGTTAGTATGTTCAGATCCACAACTTAGAAGATCTTACTTTTGTTTCACCTCTATCATAGTTCACTGATTTCATTTGTATATGAACAAAAATCGTGTCTCAACAACACCCAGGAGAGCTCACTGGTTAAGACTGCTCCCTTTCACTCAGTACAAATAGGTTAAAATCAACAAATTGAAAGATCTAGTTTCTTGTGTAACCTCTATCATAGTTCAGATTGCATTTGCATATGAGCAAAAATCTAGCCTCAACAATACCCACGATAGCTCAATGTTTGAAACGGCTGCCTCTCCCTCAGAACAGGTAGTTTCAAATACACAACTTTGAAGATGTAGTTTATTGCTTCACCTCTATCATACTTAACTTATTACATTTGTATATGACCAAAAATCATTGCTCAACAACACCCAGGTTAGCTCAATAGGTAAGACTGCTCCCTCTCACTCAGTACCAGTAGGTTCAAATCGACAACTTGGAAGATGTACTATATTGTTTCAAATCTATCATAGTACATTGATTCCATTTGTACATGAGCTAAAATCTTGACTGATCAAGACTCAGGATAGCTCAATAGTTAAGACTGCTCCCTTTCACCCAGTACCAGTATGTTCAAATCAACAACTTGGAATATGTAGTATCTTGTTTCACCTCTATCAGAAGTCACTGATTACATTTGTATATGATCTCTAATAAGATTTGAAAACAACCAGGAATAGCTCAATTGCTAAGACTGCTGCCTCTCACTCAGTACTGGTAGGTTCAAATCCATTACCTGGAAGAAATAGTTTTTTGTTTCACCTCCATCATAGTTCACTGATTGCATTTGTATATGAGCAAAAATCTAGTCTCGACAACACCGAGGAGGGCTCACTGGTTAAGACTGCTCCCTTTCACTCCATACTAATATCTTCAAATCTGCAACTTAGAAGATCTAGCTTTTGTCTCGCCTCTATCATAGTTCACTGATTGCATTTGTATATGAGCAAATATCTCCTTTCACCAACACCCAGGATAGCTCAATGGTTGAAACTGCGGCCTCTCCCTCAGAATGTTATGTGCTAGTTGCTTGATTACCATATAGTTGAAAATTTAAGTCAATGCTAAAGATAATAATAATAAAAAATAAATAGTCAATGATGCCACCTCAGGAGTTACCTGTGTGTGTGTGTGTGTGTGTGTGTGTGTGTGTGTGTGTGTGTGTGTGTGTGTGTGTGTGTGTGTGTGTGTGTGTGTGTGTGTGTGTGACTGAGCGTGTGTGTAATTCCCGAGGTGGGGGGGAATAGGAGTAGAAAGTTAATAAAAGAGCGTAGACCAATGAGCTCTCCTGGGTACGATTAAAATAAGATAGGGTAATTGTAATTGGATAAAAAAAAAAGTTAATAGAATAGGTATTTTATGTTAACATTACACATCCAAAACATATGTCACCTTGATATATCTATTCGGTAAATTACTGATCGAACCCGCCAACCTTCATTCCGAGTCAACAGTCTTAGCCACTGGGCTATCTTGGGTCTTGCAAAGATACGACTTTGTTCCATACACAAATGTACTCAAGGACTCCTGGCTCAGTAAAGTATGACAGAGGTGGAAGAAAATACTAGCAGCCAGAGTGGGGTTCAAACCCACCACCCTTCATTCTGAGTCAACAGTCTTAACCACTGGGCTATCCTGGGTCTTGTGTAAGTTAAGTGTATCGGAGAGTGTGAGAGCGTAGTTCCTGAGCTGGGTGGTAATAGGAGTAGAAAGGTAATATTTGAGGGTGTTGACCACTGAGCTCCCCTGGGTTAATAATTAGGGCCCGCATGGCCCATTGCATACGGACTCCCAAAGGGAGTCCTTATGCAATGGGACATAAGGACCTATTGAATTTGTAAGGTTTTATTCTTTATTCTTCCGCCGCCACATTAAACTGTAATTTGACCCACTTAACATGCTTCAATGGGACATAAGGACCTATTGAATTTGTAAGGTTTTATTCTTTATTCTTCCGCCGCCACATTAAACTGTAATTTGACCCACTTAACATGCTTCAAAACTCACCATATTTGACCCACACATTAGGACCTGCGAAAATTGCCTTTTTAAAAAAAAAAAAAACCCCACAAAACTCAAAATTGCGCTCTAGCGCCCCCTAGGGGAAAAAAAACTAGACTGCCTGTAACTCCCACTTTTTTTTGTTTCATGTCGGAGAGACATGAAACAAAAACCTCTATGTAGGTCTGACTTAGACCTATATTTCATAATAGTACATTGTCGGGCTAAAATCAACAGGAAGTTGGCAATTCCCCCTTCAAGACAAAAAAGTACTAAAAACAGTAACTTTTGCCTCTTTGAGCTGAAATTTGACCCCCTTAACATGCTTCAAAACTCACCAAACTGAACGCACACATCAGGACTGGCAAAAATTGCGATCTTATAAAAACCTAACCCCAAATCTCAAAATTGCTCTAGCGCAATTTTTGAATAAAACGCAGAAAAAACTGCTCCTCGGAAGAAAAAAATGACAAAATTGCCTGTAACTCCCACTGGGAAGGTCGGAGAGACATGAAACAAAACCCTCTATGTAGGTCTAACTTAGACCTACATTTCATAAATTGACAACCCCCAGCAAAAATCAACAGGAAGTTTGCTATTCCCCCTTCAAAACAACATTTTTGTAAAAACCGGTCACCTTTCTTCAAACATTATCTCCTCTGAGCGCGTTTGTTGTTTCGGCTTCAAACTAACACAGGAAAGAGATTGAACCCTTCTGATTAAAAGTTGGCGAAAGAGTTTTGATACCTGCTCCGGTTTTGATTTTATGACCCTTCAAAGAACCTCTGCGCTGATGCTGCTGTTTTTTCAAGATGGCTGCTTAAAAGCAGGCAGCACCAGCGTGCCCACACAATGCAGACAAGGTAGGTACACTAGACAAAAGTATTGGGACAATTCGGACTAAAAGTAGACAAAAGTATTGGGACACTTGGGACTACAACTTGACAAAAGTATTGGGACACTTACACTGCACAAAAGTATTGGGACACTTAGGAATACCACTGGACAAAAGTATTGGGACACTTAGGACGAAAACTGGACAAAAGTATTGGGACACTTACACTGGACAAAAGTATTGGGACACTTACACTGGACAAAAGTATTGGGACACTTAGGACTAATACTGGACAAAAGTTTTGGGACACTTACACTGGACAAAAGTATTGGAACACTTAGGACTAGCACCTGCCAAATACGCGGGCCCGACCAACGCTGCTTGCAGCTTTAATTAATTAATTGTAATTAGTTAATAAAAAAAACAAAAAGACATACAAATAAGTTATATACAAATTTAACTGAGATTTGAACCAAGTCTTCCTTAATGAGATTGAGATGAACCTGTGGTCTATTTGTCTCTGTTTTATACTACTATATACCACGCTCTACACGCATTGAGTACTATTTTACAGAAATAAATCCTATGCTGTACACACACACACATTTCTTTATACATGTATATATAATAAGATATGTGGGCTAATAATATAATAAGATATGTGGGCTTTGTAGCCCTTGTGCAGCCCTTTGAGACACTTGTGATTTAGGGCTATATAAATAAACATTGATTGATTGATAATACACATACAAAAATATGCAATGTTTTTATATTTCTAAAAAAATAAGTAAATAAAAATGTGGCAGTTTCCTTTGACTTATTTTCTAGTCCAGTCACTGAAGCCTTTTCTGCATGTGCATAAAAAATGTCCCCAACACGAATGGCTCACAATTGCAAATCCGTTCTGATCGTTCACTTAAAGGAGCCGTTCAAAAGACTCGGTTCATTCGCGATGGTCACATCTCTACAGGATTCATCCGTCCATTCATTTTTTACCGCTTGTCCCTTTCGGGGCCGCAGGAGGTGTTGGAGCCTATCTCAGCTGCATTCGGGCGAAAGGCGGGGTACACCCTGGACAAGTCGCCACCTCATCGCAGGGCCAACACAGATAGACAATGATACATACCTGCCAACTTTTGAAATCAGAAAACCCTAGTAGCCAGGGTCCAGGGGCCGCAGGACAAAGTCCTGGTGGGGGGTTCAGGGGGGCGAAGACCCCCGACGCAAAATGCTTATTAGCATTCAGACAGGTTAAAATGTTGCTAAAACCATCACTTTTCTATCCGTCACAGTGACTTTTCAAAACAAAAATATTACAGCAAAAATCATATGGGTTGATTGACATGTTTATTCTGTAAGCTAACTTCAATAGTTTGAAATTATTTTGACAGTTAATATGTTGAAACTTTCAACAACTTGAAAGAATAAGATTTTTGAGAGTATTTGGTTCAAATTACACAATATAAATAAGACATGTCATTATTGATATTGCAGACATTATTGTAACAAGAAACTTCAGGTCGAAATTTTGGTTTATGAAAGAAATATAAATAAATATAAATATAAAACTTCATGACGACATTTTTCAAATTAATAAAGAGTAATAGAATAGTATGATAGTTATATGTTACTTGTTTTGAACATGTTATCGTTATCACAAATAAAAAGATATACTGTACACAGAAATTATTTTTGATTTATTGTTTATGTAATAAAAGATTTACTTGAAATTTTATGTTTTGTGAGTTTTTTTATGCTACGAACTGTACTTACCGGCGATGTAAACCGAAGGAGACATTTCCGTAATGAAAGCTGCAACACCCTTTTTAGATCCCATCATCACTGCAGCATTATCGGCAGCAAAGCAAACCAAATTCTGCCAAGGAATTTCGTTTGAGTCTATTTCTTCCGCGAGTATTTTGTAAATGTTTTCGCCTGTGGAAGCCGTATTGCATTCCCTCAAAGACAGAAGTACTGACAATACTTCTCCAATGTCGTCATCGAAATATCGAACACAAATGGGGTACAGTTTTACATCGTCATAATCGGTGCTGCCGTCAGTCGACATGCTAAATAGTTCCGTCTTCATGACATCGGCGATACTTTTTGAGGATTCTGTTCCAAGACACTGAATGATGTTTGATGTTTTGGTTCGACCACATCCATATTTTTTGGCGATTTTCGAGTCGGGAAACATTTTCCGAAATAACTGTCCCATGTGATCAGCCAGTGCGATTGGAAGTCCATGCTCAATTATTGCCTCCGTAAATAAAACTTCGGCATTTATCACAGTTTGGGCGACGAAAAACGTTGAAAGTTTTCCACTTGTATCGCTAGCAACGGCATTAGACTTGTGTTTTTTTGTCCCAACGTGGTCTTTTACATCGCTAATTCCTCCGTGTCCGATCAAAAAATCTTGTCTGCACAAGGTGCAATTCGCGTAGTTTTCACCCTTTTTGGAACGGATAATTATTCTCGGATAGGCTTTTGAATATTCTTCACGGAATGACTGCAGTTTTCTTTTCGGTTTAAGACTCGTTTGCGATTTTTCTCCGGCTGATTCCATGATCGTTCGCTCGTTTGGAAACAATGGCAACTGGTGCCTTGTGCTTGGCAGCGGTGCTATAAATAGCCTCGCGCATGGCATTCGGAATGGCTCGATAGGAAGTTACGGGAAGCAGTGTCGATTGTCATTGTTGTTACGCGATTTCGTCAATAAAACTTTAAAAAAAAAGTTTTTTTTAATTATTGAAAAACCGTATTTTTTATCACTGCAACCGTAACCCGGAATAGGTTGATGAAAACCGTACTAATTAAGGGAAAACCGGAGTAGTTGGCAGGTATGCTGATACAATAAAGTGGATCTCTGGTGAACTCACTGTCACCTGCATTTTAGATTTGGTTTTCCTTTCTTGTTTAGCTTTCATCGTCTTACAAATGTATTAAGATTTGGCACATTGACCCAAAAAAAACTTTTAATATTTGTGACCCAACATCATCTTGAGACACAAGGAAAAAAATATGAATATGCAAAAATAATATTTACATACATTTACAGATTTCTCTCCAGCTCTCATGATTATTAGCTGTCAAAATTTGAGAGAGCAGTATCATGATCAAAAATCAAACATCTGCAGGGATGCATTATACAAGTCAAGAAAGTGTGAAGTATCAAAATCATACTAAAGACAAAAGTGAAAACTCTGTGTTTAAAAAAAGGATTTGCTCACAAAGTGTTAAAGTTGAGTCGGCTGCTTTTCACTTAGACTGCTTGCAACAGCGGCTTGCGCATTCTGATTGGCGGGCTTTGCCATCTTGGACTTTACCGGGGCCCAAACCAGAGAGTACCCCGGCTTGATGCGAGGCAGCGCCAGCTTCAGCTTCAGCATCATTTGGGTGCTGTTGCAAAAGGCGTAATCCAGACTGGGGTCGGAGTTGTTGAGGACCATTTTCTGATAGACGATCTCGCAGCGTATCGCCTCCCGCCTCTCCAGCTTGGTTTGGTCGCTGATGCGCAGCAGCAGTTTGTCGACATCCGTCTGGGTTTTGCACGGCCCGCCGTTTTTTCGCACGGTGTCGGTGATGTAATCCAGATCCATGTTCTCCGGATAGGCTTTTTTAACAGGACGTCTCACGTAGCTCTTTCCGGGCTTTAATGTCGTGTCGTCTTGGTTTTTAGCTGGCCCGCCACTAGAGTTGTCGGAGTTGGATGAGCTCAGGTCGTCGTCCTGCGAGCTGCCCGACGATGACAAGTCCTTGTGGGAGGAGGCTTTGGAGTCTTGCAGCGGGTTGGAGGGATACTCGACTATCAGGGTGGAGAACTTGCAGCTTATCAGTTTGCGGTTGATATCGGTGGAAGGGACTTTGGAGTAGGTGCCTCCTGGCAGAAACATTTTAAGGTGCTCCTCTGTGACGCCAGCAACCACCTTTAAGAGCCGCTTTAATAAGACCCGAATGAGGTCCCGGTTTGTGTGCCACTCACCACAGAAATCATACACACCGGAAAAAAGTTTCTCCTGCATAGGGAATTGCAGGAAAACATTGGCAACTCCCTCAGGCTCCAGCAGAGTGGCCGGATTTTTGGACCAATCCAGGAACTTTTGGTAGAGACAGAGCAGGTACTGGCTGAAGAGGGAGTACTCCCCTTCGCTCTTCAGGAGCTGCCAGTAAGGGCCGACTATTTTGCAGTAGACAATGGCGAGCACGCACACGATGCTCTGGATGACGGAATCGCTGGCATCGGCGGCGACGCTCTCCAGAAGGACGTTTGGGCATTGGTCGTTGTTGAGCGACAGCATGTCTAAGAAGAAGATTGCCACCTCTTTGTGATGGTGAGTGAGGGCGGCGGCTGCCTCGAAGTAGCTGTTGAACTGTACCGCCGGCGCCCTGCAGAGCCTGGAAGGGTTGTTCTTCTCCTTGCAGAACGCCGCCCAGTGCTTCTTGTAGTTGAGCGTGCTCGCGCTGTCCGGGCACAGGATGTCGCGGGCCATGTGAACGTAGCGTGACGTTGCGCTCTCGGGCATGTTCACCATGTTCTTAAAGAGCGGGTTCCTGTCGCGGCCCAGCTGCTGCCCCGTCGACTGAGTAATTTCCTTCTCGAACTCTACGATGTGGCGCTCGACGGCGTTGTGCAAGTCCACGAGGAAATGGGCGTTTTGGTATAAAAACAAAAGAGGCGGGGCCAGGGAGACCTGTTCGCTGACCGAGTTGATTGCTTTCTCAAATTCTACCATGGCCGGGCAATTCTTGCATGTAAGCATATACTGATTTTTCTGGAGCTCCAATGAAATGCTTTTGCAGTCTTTGGTTTGCCCGTGAAACACACTTGCTAGTTTTTGAACGGAGAGCAGCATCACGTCGAGCAGAGACGGCAGGGCGTCGTCTCGGTTTTCAGGTTCCCCCCCGCTGTCGGACGCGCCCAAGCCGTCCTCATTTCCGTCATCGGGTGACGCTTGCTGACGCATCCTCTTCGACGGGACAGGAGAAATGTCATGGGGGTCATTTTCCTCTTTGACCATTATTTGTTCACGATGCAATCGCTTTGTCATGCGTCTGTTTATTATCATTTCCAAGGTGCCGCTTCTCGACTTCACCAGGTCAAATGGACGTTGAAGAACATTTTCCATGGCAACGGTCTTCCTCTGACTTCTCGTTTCGGAATTCACATACGACAGTTTTATCTTTTTTATCTTACTCTTGAGGATTTTATACGCTTTCTGAGTTTTCCCGTCTTTACAGAATTCTGGGTTGAAGTTTCTGAGCCAAGTGACCATATTGACGGGTGAAATCTTCTCCCGAGCCACAAAGTTGCTCAATTCCAGAATCAAGCCATTTGTCACTTCGATGGACTTTGCCCGCTCGGAAAAGTCTTTCATTTTCAAAAGATGCTGCCGTTCAACGCCGATGCTGTCGCATATGGGGCCGACAAAGTTAAAGTTGACGTACGATTCCAGGAACGTCAGCCTGGCTTCAGCTTCCAAACTCAACATCGTCGTAGAGCCTCTTTCAATCAGTGACCGGAAGTCTGCTGACCGGTAAGCCGGGAAAACCCTCTTCAACCAATCAACGACGGCGATCCAAGAGAAATTATGGTCCTCCTTCATTAGTCCCACTTGAATCATTAGTCTGTTTTTGCAAAGGTCTTTATCGAGGTCCAACCCTTCTCCTGACTGAGGGCCAATGAAGTCTGCAACCAGCTTCCAATAATACTCATCTCCTGAAAGCAACATTGTCTAAATTGACATAGGCCATATTGGTACAAAAATGGCTGAATGTCTTCGTACTTACGTAAATTAGCTTCAGCTACAGCCGCTTTCCCATCTTCAGAGTCAATCAACTTCTCCATTGCCGGATGTTGCTGGAGACAAACACAGAAAATGACTTAAATGTTACCCAACTGAAGACAATGTAAACAATATTGATAGTATTTTGACTAATGATTTTGATGAGAATATTACAATACTAATAGGACTTTTTTTCCTACGCTTTGCACCCTCCGGCTTATAAACAGGTGGGGCTAGTTTGTGGATTTATGGAACAAAGACACTGAATAGGTGTGTTTATGTTTGTGCTATGGTGCCATCTTTTGGACAAGTTTGCTCACTGCGAGCGCTGCGTTGCCCTTCTGTTTAGACTGAGCTTTCAAACGGAAGTAGAAGTGCTGGTCCGTCTTCCATACTCGTCACTCCAAGCAACGTTTATACGTTTTGCAATATAACTCAAAACAATTCTTACTTACTAAACCGTTTTTAATGCATATTTGTACGTGCTACCGTAATGTGATGAAGCTAGCGTCGTTAGCATTTGCTAATATGCTAACACGTTTATGAGTGCATGTGTTAGTGTTATTAACTTACAATGGCATTCCTTTCGTATTGTTGCATTCGCGTAAATTCACCAAAACGTCACCGTGGAGTTATTGAGTCTGTTTAGCTGTTTGGAGAGCCAGCTTCCACAGCCAGCGGGTCCATGACGAGGACTTCCGTTTTGTTTGATCAGCCGTTTTACTGCCGTGTTGCAGACAACGTTTGGAAACAATTAAGGTATGTAAATAAACATTTACAAAATATTTCTGCATTAACAACTTATTTCACAACGTATATATCTACGGTTTATAGTCCGGGGCTGCTAATATATGGAAGAAAAAAATAATTATTTAGGGTTTTCCCTAAATTGCCAGGATTATGTATATGATTTTCCTTAAAAAGGATTACGGTAAAAAAAAAAAAAAAAAAATACAAAATAAAAAAAATATATATATATATACATACATTTAAAACAAATCTGTTATTAATTAGTTAATTATTATTGCTCATTTTTAGCTTTTTTGTTGTTTTACCTTTGTAGCTGTATGTAGAAATGGTCCCGCTGAAGTGGCAGCCGGTTGCGTCAGCTTTGTTGTCTTTAATGTCTTTTATGTCCTTGGAGTTGTTTTACGTTTTCCATCTTGTTTTCATGTGTTTTTTTACCTTATTTTTGTGGACATTTTGTATCTGCACTGCAACTTTTCCCCATAAATATGGGATAATTAAAGTTTATTCTATCGGTTAGCTGATTGGAGAGCTAGCTTGCGCAGCTAGCAGGTCCATGATGGTGACTTCTGTTTTGTTTGATCAGCCGTTTTACTGCCGTGCTACAGACGCCGTTTGGAAACAATTAAGGCATGTAAATAAACAATTACAAAATCATTCTGCGTAAATAACTCATTTTAAAACGTATACATATGTGGCTTATAATCTGGTGCTGCTAATATGTGGGGAAACATTATCATTCTAAAATTTTGTGGGTGTGGCTTGTATACAGGTACGCTCTATAGTCTGGTATGGTATTATTTATTGCTCATTTTGGGTAATAAAAAAATATATGTAATGTTGTAAACCTTCCTAATTGTTAGAAATCCCACTGTTTATATTAAACGTATTTCACTGATGAGAGTATTCGGCGAGCGCCCTTTTGTCTTACTTTTGGTGGTCTTTGAACTCACCGTAGTTTGTTTACATGTAAAACTTAATCCGACGCTGCCAAAGTGTTTTATGCCACTCCTTTGTCTAATTTTGTCCACCAAACGTTTTATTCTGTGCTGAATGCACAAAGGTGAGTTTTGTTGATGTTATTGACTTGTGTGGAGTGCTAATCAGGTATATTTGGTCAGTGCGTGACTGCAAGCTAATCGATGCTAACATGCTATTTGGGCTAACTGTGTGTACATATTGCATCATTATGCCTCCGTGTGTAGGTATATTTGAGCTCATTTAATTTCCTTTACTTATGTTCTTTTATATTTGCATGTCTCATGACATTATCTGAATGTAGTATTGGCTGCATTTCTGATAGTTGTTTGTGTGCCATGTTGTTCCAGACCACAGCAAAAGTTACCCAGTTTGCAAAGATTGTAATAAATCCATTAGAAGAAGATGTTTCCTTTAACTTGGACACACTCATTTATACCTTTGGCCATTCTAAGACAGTCATTTCCAGGAGTTATCTTACCCTCTGAGACGCCTCCGTTTTACTAATGTTTTCCAATGTTGTAAAAATGTGTAGAATAAATGTTGCATTTCAACATTTCTGTCAACAAAGATTTGCTTCAGCCTGCGACACAGTCATTTTGATAGTAGGCTAATATAACTAATATAGACACATCATGTGTTGCCTTCATTATAACACTTATATAAGACTTTTAAAGTCATTTTGATAGTAGGCTAATATAACTAATATAGACACATCATGTGTTGCCTTCATTATAACACTTATATAAGACTTTTAAAGTTATTTTGATAGTAGGCTAATATAGACACTTACATCATGTGTTGTCTTCATTATAACACTTATATGTTTAAAGTAATTTTGATAGTAGGCTAATATAACTAATATAGACACATCATGTGTTGCCTTCATTATAACACTTATATAAGACTTTTAAAGTCATTTTGATAGCAGGCTAATATAGACACATAATGTGTTGTCTTCATTATAACACATATGTTTAAAGTAATTTTGATAGTAGGCTAATATAGACACATGTGTTGTCTTCATTATAACACTTACCTATATAAGACTTTTAAAATCATTTTGATAGTAGGCTAATATAGCTAATATAGACACTTACATCATGTGTTGTCTTCATTACAACACTTATATAAGACGTTTAAAGTCATTTTGATAGTAGTCTAATATAATATAGACACTTACATTATGTGTTGTCTTCATTATAAGACTTACATAAAACTTTAAAAGTCATTTTGATAGTAGGCTAATATAACTAATATAGACACTTACATCATGTGTTGTCTTCATTATAACACTTATATAATACTTTTAAAGTCATTTTGATAGTAGGCTAATATAACTAATATAGACACATCATGTGTTGTCTTCATTATAACACTTATATAAGACTTTTAAAGTCATTTTGAAAGTAGGCTAATATAGCTAATAGACACTTACATCATGTGTTGTCTTCATTACAACACTTATATGTTTAAAGTCATTTTGATAGTAGGCTAATATAACTAATATAGACACATCATGTGTTGTCTTCATTATAACACTTATATAAGACTTTTAAAGTCATTTTGATAGTAAGCTAATATAGCTAATATAGACACTTACATCATGTGTTGTCTTCATTGTAACACTTACCGGTAAATAAGACTTTTAAAGTCATTTTGATAGTAGGCTAACATAGCTAATATAGCCACATCAGGTGTTGTCTTCATTATAACACTTATTTAAGACTTTTAAAGTCATTTTGATAGTAAGCTAATATAACTAATATAGACACATCATGTGTTGTCTTCATTATAACACTTATATAACACTTTTAAAGTCATTTTGATAGTAGGCTAATATAGCTAATATAGACACTTACATCATGTGTTGTCTTCATTACAACACTTATATGTTTAAAGTCATTTTGATAGTAGGCTAATACAACTAATATAGACACGTCATGTGTTGTTTTCATTTTAACACTTATATAAGACTTTTAAAGTCATTTTGATAGTAGGCTAATATAGCTAATATAGACACTTACATCATGTGTTATCTTCATTATAACACTTATATGTTTAAAGTAATTTTGATAGTAGGCTAATATAACTAATATAGACACATCATGTGTTGTCTTCATTATAACACTTATATAAGACTTTTAAAGTCATTTTGATAGTAAGCTAATATAGACACTTACATCATGTGTTGTCTTCATTGTAACACTTAAATAAGACTTTTAAAGTCATTTTGATAGTAGGCTAACATAGCTAATACAGCCACATCAGGTGTTGTCTTCATTATAACACTTATTTTAGACTTTTAAAGTCATTTTGATAGTAAGCTAATATAACTAATATAGACACATCATGTGTTGTCTTCATTATAACACTTATATAAAACTTTTAAAGTCATTTTGATAGTAGGCTAATATAGCTAATATAGACACTTACATCATGTGTTGTCTTCATTATACCACTTATATGTTTAAAGTCATTTTGATAGTAGGCTAACATAGCTAATATAGCCACATCAGGTGTTGTCTTCATTATAACACTTATTTAAGACTTTTATAGTCATTTTGTTAGTAGGCTAATATAGCTAATATAGACACTTACATCATGTGTTGTCTTCATTATAACACTTATATGTTTAAAGTCATTTTGATAGTAAGCTAATATAACTAATATAGACACATCATGTGTTGTCTTCATTATAATGCTTATATAAGACTTTTAAAGTCATTTTGATAGTACGCTAATATAGCTAATATAGACACTTACATCATGTGTTGTCTTCATTGTAACACTTACCGGTAAATAAGACTTTTAAAGTCATTTTGATAGTAGGCTAACATAGCTAATATAGCCACATCAGGTGTTGTCTTCATTATAACACTTATTTAAGACTTTTAAAGTCATTTTGATAGTAAGCTAATATAACTAATATAGACACATCATGTGTTGTCTTCATTATAACACTTATTTAAGACTTTTATAGTCATTTTGTTAGTAGGCTAATATAGCTAATATAGACACTTACATCATGTGTTGTCTTCATTACAACACTTATATGTTTAAAGTCATTTTGATAGTAGGCTAATACAACTAATATAGACACGTCATGTGTTGTTTTCATTTTAACACTTATATAAGACTTTTAAAGTCATTTTGATAGTAGGATAATATAGCTAATATAGACACTTACATCATGTGTTATCTTCATTATAACACTTATATGTTTAAAGTAATTTTGATAGTAGGCTAATATAACTAATATAGACACATCATGTGTTGTCTTCATTATAACACTTATATAAGACTTTTAAAGTCATTTTGAAAGTAGGCTAATATAGCTAATATAGACACTTACATCATGTGTGGTCTTCATTACAACACTTATATGTTTAAAGTCATTTTGATAGTAGGCTAATATAACTAATATAGACACATCATGTGTTGTCTTCATTATAACACTTATATAAGACTTTTAAAGTCATTTTGATAGTAAGCTAATATAGACACTTACATCATGTGTTGTCTTCATTGTAACACTTAAATAAGACTTTTAAAGTCATTTTGATAGTAGGCTAACATAGCTAATACAGCCACATCAGGTGTTGTCTTCATTATAACACTTATTTAAGACTTTTAAAGTCATTTTGATAGTAAGCTAATATAACTAATATAGACACATCATGTGTTGTCTTCATTATAACACTTATATAAAACTTTTAAAGTCATTTTGATAGTAGGCTAATATAGCTAATATAGACACTTACATCATGTGTTGTCTTCATTATACCACTTATATGTTTAAGGTCATTTTGATAGTAGGCTAACATAGCTAATATAGCCACATCAGGTGTTGTCTTCATTATAACACTTATTTAAGACTTTTATAGTCATTTTGTTAGTAGGCTAATATAGCTAATATAGACACTTACATCATGTGTTGTCTTCATTATAACACTTATATGTTTAAAGTCATTTTGATAGTAGGCTAACATAGCTAATATAGCCACATCATGTGTTGTCTTCATTATAACACTTATATAAGACTTTTAAAGTCATTTTGATAGTAGGCTAATATAGCTAATATAGACACTTACATCATGTGTTGTCTTCATTATAACACTTATATGTTTAAAGTCATTTTGATAGTAGGCTAACATAGCTAATATAGCCACATCATGTGTTGTCTTCATTATAACACTTATGAGACTTTTAAAGTCACTTTGCTAGTAGGCTAATATAGACAAATCATGAGCTGTCTTCATTGTAACACTTATGAGACTTTTAAAGTCACTTTGATAGTACCGTATTTTCCGCACTATAAGGCGCACCTAAAAACCACAAATGTTCTCAAAAGCTGACAGTGCGCCTTATAACCCGGTGCGCTTTATTACGATTCATTTTCATAAAGTTTCGATCTCGCAACTTCGGTAAACAGCCGCCATCTTTTTTCCCGGTAGAACAGGAAGCGCTTCTTCTTCTACGCAAGCAACCGCCAAGGAAAGCATCCGCCCCCATAGAACAGGAAGCGCTTCTTCTTCTACCCGCCCCCGGAAGAAGAAGAAAAAACGCGCGGATAT
The DNA here is from genome assembly GCF_033978685.3 of Nerophis lumbriciformis. NCBI lineage: Eukaryota > Metazoa > Chordata > Actinopteri > Syngnathiformes > Syngnathidae > Nerophis > Nerophis lumbriciformis. The sequence goes on along the minus strand of NC_084584.2, from coordinate 9,687,557 downwards.
CACCGTACGTTTCATTTCCTGTTTACATCTGTAAAGACCACAAAATGGCTCCTACTAAGCGATCCGGTTCATAAAAAGACGCAATCTCTCCATCCGCACACGGATTACTACCGTATTTCACAGCAACTGAACCGCACTGTGGAACGGGAGCACGTACGGTGAATATTCGCACCACAGGGAATGAGAAGTCATCCTTCACTGTGGTTCTAGCTTGCCATGCTAACTTCCACCCATGGTGATATTCAAAAGGAAGACCTTGCCAAAAGAGACCTTTCCAGCCGGCGTCATCATAAAAGCTAACTCGAAGGGATGGATGGATGAAGAAAAGATGAGCGAGTGGTTAAGGGAAGTTTACGCGAAGAGGCCGGGTGGCTTTTTTCACACAGCTCCGAAGGCGAACACACCTTCACTAAGACGGGCAGACAGCCTCGGACGACATACGCCAACATTTGCCAGTGGATCGTAAATGCTTGGGCAGATATTTCGGTCACAACTGTGGTCCGAGCTTTCCGGAAGGCAGGATTCACAGAACAACAGCGACACTGACTCCCGATGACTTCTACGAGACGGAACCGGCCATTTTGGATACCACGCTTGCGCAACTTTTCAATTCGGACACCGAAGACGAAGAATTCGAAGGATTTACGAATGAAGAATAACTTCAGAAGGTGAGCGCTATGTTTATTTTGTGTGTTGTGACATTAACGTTCGAGCAACATTATGTTACTATTGCTCTACACCATTTTGAATTTTACTATGTTTGTGATTGCACATTTGCGTACATTTTGGGACAGAGTTGTTAGAACGCTGGTTTTCAATATATTATTAAAGTTTGACTGAACTATCTGACTGTTTTTTTGACATTCACTTTAGCGCAGCGTTTTTTTGACATTCACTTTAGCGCAGCGTAGGCGCGGCTTATAGTCCGGGGCGGCTTATTGGTGGACAAAATTATGAAATATGTAATTCATAGAAGGTGCGGCTAATAATCCGGTGCGCCTTATAGTGCGGAAAATACGGTAGGCTAATATATACACATCATGAGCTGTCTTCATTATAACACTTATGTAAGGTGTTTAACTTTTTGCGGCTCCAGACAGATTTTGTTGTTGTTGTATTTTTGGTCCAATATAGCTCTCCTAACATTGTGGGTTGCCGACCCCAGTCCTAGCATGAGCAACTAGCACTGGCGCCATGCTTTTGTTCGACAACAACAAACATATACTTACAATGTCCGCTCTTGGGATGTTGACTGATGGGATGGCCGAATCTTTCAGCATAATACTTGTGGTCTGAGCTGAGCTGGTAAATTCAAAATAGTCCTCGGGTAAAAAATGCTGAGAACAAATGATCTTCTTGCTCAGTCTTTGGAGCGAAGTCGCCGGGTCCAAGTTGACAGCCAGCATCCACCGTCTCAGTCGGTCCGGAAATTTCATTGGCAAGGAGTGGAATTTTAACGGAGACCAATTTTTCGGCTTTTGACCACACCCTCGTACAAGACACGTGCGGGGCATGATTGATAATTGCAGAAGCTCGGTTACCTCTCGCTAACGCCGTGGCAGTACGAGACTGCGAGTGGAGACGGCGGAACGTAAATTAAGTATTGTTGGCGGTTTTTGGATGCATTTTTAGAATGGCAGAATGGAGAACTCCCGTTAGTATTGGTAGCCACCTGCAACGAGACAATTAATACAATTTAGAATGCACAACAACAACAAAAATACATGTGTGTTCCTGTCTTCAGGAAAAATTCCCCCCCAAAATACAGTTCCCTTTCAACTAACCTGGCGAACATACGTCTAAATAAATCTTGTGGCGTACCCCAGGGATCAATGCCAGAACCAAAATTGTTGTAGCTCTTTACAAAGGATGTTTGTTCAGTTACGAAGGACTTAAAGTTAGTATTATTTGCTGGAGGACACAACGGGTTTTTGTCAGGGAGAGAAAGCACAAGAAAATAACAGATTAAAGCGACAAAAAAATGCTATTTGGTAACAAAACCCATACAAATAGACAGTTCCCCTTTAACTAACCTGGCGAACATACGTCTAAATTAATCTTGTGGCGTACCCCAGGGATCAATGCCGGAACCAAAATTGTTGTAGCTCTTTACAAAGGATGTTTGTTCAGTTACGAAGGACTTAAAGTTAGTATTATTTGCTGGAGGACACAACGGCATTTTGTCAGGGAGAGAAAGCACAAGAAAATAACAGAATAAAGCGACAAAAAAATGCTATTTGGTAACAAAACCCATACAAATAGACAGTTCCCCTTTAACTAACCTGGCGAACATACGTCTAAATAAATCTTTTGGCGTACCCCAGGGATCAATGCCGGAACCAAAATTGTTGTAGCTCTTTACAAAGGATGTTTGTTCAGTTACGAAGGACTTAAAGTTAGTATTATTTGCTGGAGGACACAACGGGTTTTTGTCAGGGAGAGAAAGCACAAGAAAATAACAGATTAAAGCGACAAAAAAATGCTATTTGGTAACAAAACCCATACAAATAGACAGTTCCCCTTTAACTAACCTGGCGAACATACGTCTAAATTAATCTTGTGGCGTACCCCAGGGATCAATGCCGGAACCAAAATTGTTGTAGCTCTTTACAAAGGATGTTTGTTCAGTTACGAAGGACTTAAAGTTAGTATTATTTGCTGGAGGACACAACGGCATTTTGTCAGGGAGAGAAAGCACAAGAAAATAACAGAATAAAGCGACAAAAAAATGCTATTTGGTAACAAAACCCATACAAATAGACAGTTCCCCTTTAACTAACCTGGCGAACATACGTCTAAATAAATCTTTTGGCGTACCCCAGGGATCAATGCCGGAACCAAAATTGTTGTAGCTCTTTACAAAGGATGTTTGTTCAGTTACGAAGGACTTAAAGTTAGTATTATTTGCTGGAGGACACAACGGATTTTTGTCAGGGAGAGAAAGCACAAGAAAATAACAGATTAAAGCGACAAAAAAATTCTATTTGGTAACAAAACCCATAAAAATAGACAGTTCCCCTTTAACTAACCTGGCGAACATACGTCTAAATAAATCTTGTGGCGTACCCCAGGGATCAATGCCGGAACCAAAATTGTTCTAGCTCTTTACAAAGGATGTTTGTTCAGTTACAAAGGACTTAAAGTTAGTATTATTTGCTGGAGGACACAACGGCTTTTTGTCAGGGAGAGAAAGCACAAGAAAATAACAGAATAAAGCGCCAAAAAAATGCTATTTGGTAACAAAACCCATACAAATAGACAGTTCCCCTTTAACTAACCTGGCGAACATACGTCTAAATAAATCTTTTGGCGTACACCAGGGATCAATGCCGGAACCAAAATTGTTGTAGCTCTTTACAAAGGACGTTTGTTCAGTTACGAAGGACTTAAAGTTAGTATTATTTGCTGGAGGACACAACGGCATTTTGTCAGGGAGAGAAAGCACAAGAAAATAACAGATTAAAGCGACAAAAAAATGCTATTTGGTAACAAAACCCATACAAATAGACAGTTCCCCTTTAACTAAACTGGCGAACATACGTCTAAATTAATCTTGTGGCGTACCCCAGGGATCAATGCCGGAACCAAAATTGTTCTAGCTCTTTACAAAGGATGTTTGTTCAGTTACGAAGGACTTAAAGTTAGTATTATTTGCTGGAGGACACAATGGCGTTTTGTCAGGGAGAGAAAGCACAAGAAAATAACAGATTGAAGCAACAAAAAAATGATATTTGGTAACAAAACCCATACAAATAGACAGTTCACCTTTAACTAACCGGGCGAACATACGTCTAAATAAATCTTGTGGCGTACCCCAGGGATCAATGCCGGAACCAAAATTGTTCTAGCTCTTTACAAAGGACGTTTGTTCAGTTACGAAGGACTTAAAGTTAGTATTATTTGCGGAGGACGCAATGGCATTTTGTCAGGGAGAGAACGCTAAAGACAGATTAAAGCGGGGCGGCATGGCGTAGTGGGTAGAGCAACCGTGCCAGAAACCTGAGGGTTGCAGGTTCGCTCCCCGCCTCTTACCATCCAAAAATCGCTGCCGTTGTGTCCTTGGGCGGGACACTTCACCCTTTGCCCCCGGTGCCACTCACACCGGTGAACTGAATGATGAATGATAGGTGGTGGTAGGAGGGGCCGTTGGCGCAAATTGCAGCCACGCTTCCGTCAGTCTACCCCAGGGCAGCTGTGGCTATGAAAGTAGCTTACCACCACCAGGTGTGAATGAATGATGGGTTCTACATGTAAAGCGACTTTGGGTACTTAGAAAAGCGCTATATAAATCCCAGTTATTATTATTATTATTAAAGCGACAAAAAAATGGTATTCGGTAACAAAACCCATACAAATAGAGTAGTCATTGAAAAGGTAAACAAATATAATATTTGGGTGTAATAAACGATCAAATGAACTGAAAATCTCATATGAGAATACACAACATAAGGTGAAATGCGTCAATAATGAATAAAGCTGAATATGGACCAAAAATCACTAAGTATTCTCTGCTGCCTGCTAATGTTCGCATATCATATACCAGGGTTTTTCAACCACTAGTGTGCCGTGAGATATTGTCTGGTGTGTCGTGGCAAATTATGCAACTTCACCTAATTGGTCCAAAAAATATTTTTTGCAAATCAATAATTATAATCTGCTAATAATTTTCCGTTGCTTAGTGTCTGCGCTGTGTAGAACTCGGCAGGGTAACCACGTAATACTCCACGTCAGTAGGTGGCAGCAGGAAGTTAATTGCTTTGTAAAAATCGGAATGTGTCGGGTGAGACGAGGATGGTTTGTTGTGATCCCAATATGCAGACCACAGCGGGAGGCAGCGTGAATGGTAAAAGGTATGTAATGCTTAAACCAAAAATTAACGAAAGAAAAAGAAAAAAGTGATCGCTATGCAAAACGAAAGTAAAACTGAACTGGCTACAAAGTAAACAGAAACAAAATGCTGGACGACAGCAAAAACTTACAGCGTCCACAAAGTACATCTGTACATGACATGGCAATCAACAATGTCCACACAAAGAATGATAGCAACAACTTAAATAGTTGCTAACACAAAGCAGGTGCGGGGAATAGCGTTCAAAAGGAAGACATGAAACTGCTACAGGAAAACGCCGACAAAACAGAAAGAGCCACCAAAATAACAGCGCAAGACAAGAACTAAAGCACTACACTAACAAACTCAGAATAAGGCACGGCGACCTGGTGGAGTGTTATTTTTTTTACGTTTTCTGCCGGTGGTGTGCCTCCTGATTTTTTTATGAAAAAAAGGGTGCCTTGCCTCAAAAAAGGTTGAAAAACACTGTCATATACCATAAAGAATCATACATAACGTGGGCTAATCCCTTTACTTATTGAAATGCAATGATTAAATCATGCAAAAAGCAAGCCTGCTACCAAAGAACACTTCTTAGAAATACCGCCTCAGATTAGAGCAGACCTGGGCAAATTAAGGCCCGTTGAGCTTTTCAATCTGGCACGAAGGACATTCCCAAATATTTTTTTTTAGATCTTTAAGATGGAAAGTGTAGCTGCCATTATGATGTGCAGTGAAGTTTTTCTAATGACCGTAAGTCTTCAACTATACTAAGTCTTTCAATGGTCGGAATCTGCGCTTTTGCATGATATACTAGTAGTGATGGGTCCGGCAACACCGATGCATCGGCGCATGCGTCGAGCTCGTGGAGCAAAACCCTGTGTCGGGGCGCGTACCGCTTTTAGAAAGTCACGTGACCGATCATGAGCTATTTTGGTCACGTGACCGATACGCGAACTGTGTCGCACTGACACCTCCTCTGTGCCCTGTGAGCGTGTCTTTTCTACAGCCGGAGAAATAATAACTAAGAAGAGAAATCGTCTAAAATGTAATACGTCGGAAAAACGTTTTCTTTTTTTTTTTAATAAAAATGTTTAAAAAAATAAAATTAAAAAAATTCCCAGTCCACAATCATCCACAACACGTTCTCTTAGATTTCCATGTTATGATACATGTTCACATTATTTATTGACTATCTAAAAAAGATAAAAATATATTTTTATTTAAATGAAGATATGAAATAATCCTAAATGAAATACAATGACTTGGTTTATATTATTGTATATACTAGGGCAGGGGTCACCAACGCGGTGCCCGCGGGCACCAGGTAGCCCGTAAGGACCAGATGAGTTGCCCGCTTGCCTGTTCTAAAAATAGCTCAAATAGCACCACTTACCAGTGAGCTGCCTCTATTTTTTAAATTGTATTTATTTACTCGCTTTGCTCGACATTTTTAATTCTAAGAGACAAAACTCAAATAGAATTTGAAAATCCAAGAAAATATTTTAAAGACTTGGTCTTCACTTGGAATAAGCGGTAGAAAATGGATGGATGGATGGGTCTTCACTTGTTTAAATAAATTCATTTATTTTTTACTTTGCTTCTTATTACTTTTAGAAATACAATTTTAGAGAAAAAATACAACCTTAAAAATGATTTTAGTATTTTTAAACAAATATACCTTTTTACCTTTTGAATTTCTTCCTCTTCTTTCCTGACAATTTAAATCAATGTTCAAGTAATTTTTTTTTTTTTTTATTGTAAAGAGTAAATATTTTAGCTTCTGTTTTTTCGACGAAGAATATTTGTGAAATATTTCTTCAAACTTACTATGATTAAAATTCAAAAATATTATTCTGGCAAATCTAGAAAATCTGTAGAATCAAATTTAAGTGTTATTTCAAAGTATTTTGAATTTCTTTTAAAATTTTTGTTCTGGAATATCTAGAAGAAATACTGATTTGTCTTTGTTAGAAATATAGCTTGGTCCAATTTGTTATATATTGTAACAAAGTGCAGATTGGATTTTAACCAATTTAAAACATGTCATCAAAATTCTAAAATGTATCTTAATCAAGAAAAATTACTAATGATGTTCCATAAATTATTTTTAAATTTTTTTCAAAAAGATTCAAATTAGCTAGTTTTTCTCTTCTTTTTGTCGGTTGAATTTTGAATTTTAAAGAGTCGAAATTGAAGATAAACTATGTTTTCCATCAGTTTGAGCCGGTGTCCTTTTCTTTTTTAAGTGACACAGTTAGTCATATGAAGCCCTCTGGTTCTCCTGCAGATGCCCTCCCACCTCGCCTGTTTAAGGAGGTACTTGCTACTATTGGATCAAGTGTCCTTAACATTATCAATAGCAGCCTCTCTTCTGGAATAGTTCCAGTAGAGTTTAAACATGCAGTGGTACGACCTCTGCTTAAAAAACCCAGCCTCGACCCCTCTCTCCTCTCTAACTTCAGACCTATCTCTAATCTTCCATACATTTCCAAAATATTAGAGAAGGTTGTCTACAGTCAGTTGTTGCCCTTCTTAGAGGATAATGGTATCACTGAGCTGTTCCAGTCCGGTTTTAAAGCCCTCCACAGCACAGAGTCAGCGCTTCTAAAAGTTTTTAACGATATCCTCCTGTCCACTGATTCTGGTAAATATGTTGTCCTGGTGCTTTTAGATCTGTCTGCTGCGTTCGACACCGTCGACCACGCCACCTTAATCACTCGTCTTGAGAACTGTGTGGGCATTAAGGGCGCCGCCCTCAACTGGTTCCGGTCGTACCTAACCGACAGGAGTTTTTGTGTAAAAGTAGACAGTTTTATGTCGTCCACAGCTCCTTTACCACATGGGGTCCCCCAGGGCTCAATCCTTGCCCCAATTTTATTTGCGCTTTACCTTCTCCCCCTTGGTTCTATTTTTAGGAAGTACAGTATTGCATTTCATTTTTACGCCGATGATTGCCAGATTTATTTTCCCATGGCACAAAAGAACACGGTTCAACGTCTTATTGACTGCCTGCATGACATCAAAGTCTGGCTTTCAGCTAACTTCCTGAGCCTAAATGAAGGTAAAACAGAAGTTATGTTGTTCGGTCCAAGTCGCTCTCCCTCCCCCAACGTTGACCTCGGCACTCTGACCCCGTATCTCAGCGACTGTGTCACAAACCTGGGGGTAAAGTTTGACTCAGATTTTAAATTCGAAAAACAAATCAGCAGCGTCGTTCAAAAAAGCTTTTATCAATTACGCCAAATAGCGAAAGTGAAACCGCTTCTATCAAGTCATGATCTTGAGAAATTAATCCACGCCTTTATCTCGACTCGTCTTGATTACTGTAATGCCCTGTATGTAGGCATTAGCCAGGCCTCCCTCGCCCCCCTGCAGCTCGTGCAGAACTCTGCTGCTCGTCTGCTAACACAGACCCGCAGACGTGAGCACATCACCCCTATTTTAGCGTCCCTTCACTGGCTCCCTGTGCGTTACCGAATACATTTTAAACTCCTTTTATTTGTTTTTAAATGTCTAAACAACCTCGCGCCAACCTATCTCTCCGACCTCCTTCAGCCTTACTGCCCCACCCGATCCTTAAGATCAGCCGATCAGCTGCTGTTGACGGTCCCTGACACAAGGCTGAAGCTTAGAGGTGACAGAGCTTTCGCCGTTGCTGCTCCCAAACTCTGGAACGACCTACCCCTGAGTGTTAGACAAGCCTCCTCTCTTCCTGTTTTTAAATCTCTCTTAAAAACATACTTTTATTCCATGGCTTTTAACACTGAGTGATATCCATCCTGCAATGGCGCCCCATAATACACCTGCTGTGAACCTGTTTTTATGTTTTTATTTATTCTATTTTAATTATTATTATTTTTTATCGTGTTCTGTTTGTGTTGTGTTGTGTTTGCTCGGTACTCGTTTTATCTTTTAACCTGTTCATTGTACAGCACTTTGGCTACCCCTGTGGTAAATTTTGAATGTGCTTTATAAATAAAGTTGATTTGATTTGATTTCAAAATTTTATTTTAATTTTTTTCGTGTTTTCTCCTCTTTTAAACCGTTCAATTAAGTGTTTTTTTCATCATTTATTCTCTACAAAAAAACCTTCCGTAAAAGGAAAAAAAATGTACGACGGAATGACAGACAGAAATACCCATTTTTATATATATATATATAAATTTATTTATTTAGCTATTCTTGTTTAAATCACACTTACGTGTAACTTACAAATGACAATATATTTATTTATTTAATAGTGTATCAAACTGGTAGCCCTTCGCATTAATCAGTACCCAAGAAGTAGTTTTTGGTTTCAAAAAGGTTGGTGACCCCTGTACTAGGGCAAAAAATCAGTCAGTTGAGTCGGTCCATAGGTTGCCTGTAGGGATTTTTAATGTCCAGCAGATGTCAGTATTTAGTGACACAGTATCAATACAGTTTTGCAATGTGTCGAAACGCTTCATGACGCCTCATCAACCCATCACTATATACTAGTTACTATGGTAATCTAATTAGTTACTATGGTAATGTAAGTCACAGCAGTTTAGACGAGGCACCAAGCAGTGTGGGCGGGGAGCGTTTCCACAGAGTGTTTCCAGAGCCTGAAATGCGGGTGTCAGGGACAGACGCGGAAGGAGATTTTTACAACAAAGTTCGAAAGCTTAGTGATATATCACATATATCAGATTGTAGGTGTTTTTATTTTTGTTTTTTCGCAGTCATATTCGCTGTTTGTTGCATTTTTGTTGCGTTTCGCTTGATTGTAAAACATGTGGATCGGGAAGGGGTGTGACGTTCATATGTTGTCAATATTCAGCGTTTTATCGTTCATAGTTAATAATGTAAATCTCACATTAAAATCAGACATTATAGTGAGGTTTTGTGTTAGTGTTCCTAAAAATCCGATATAGCGTCCCTCAGACACATTTGTCCACTAAATTTGGCCCCCCGAGTCAAATTTGTTTGGATTAGAGTTCATACAAGTGTGTTAAACATTACTAACGATACGAAATAAGCGAGATTGTGCTACAACAGCGCGTTGTTGTTAGCCGCTCATGTTAGCATCAAAGACAACAGTCCGAACATCGAATATTGCCTAATTAGCGCTGCCACCATCGTACAGTTTGTGTTAAAATGAAGAACACGCAGGCACGCACAGTATCTTTTAAAAACTAATAAAAATAATATTGAAGTTTTACCCAAGTAATGGACCAACAACAACACGGCGGTGCGTTCAGGCTCCGTCGTTGAACCGGAAGTAAAACACCACACGGCGCGCACGGTGATTGGACAATACGACGAAAGGCGGGTCTTACTTCAAGAGTTTCCACCAATCGCCTGGCATGTGTGCCGAGCGCATTATATGCGTTACTGTAATATACTATACTGTAATATACTATACTATAATATAATATACGATAATAAAAACAGGAGAGCATTGCTGTCACTGATAAATTAATTGTCGTTTAGTTCAGCTTTTTAAAATAAATAATTTAAACGTAAACTACCGTCGAGTAGAGAACGGAAGTAGCTGACTTTTGGCGCATGCGCAAACGTATCTGTCAGCCCTTATTAAAAACACACTGACGCTCGGACAATTGATGGTAAAGTACTTAAATATTATCTTTTAAAAATATGACGAGTAATTGTATTAAACGTCTGGATTTAAGATAGGGTCTCTATGTTGTACGCTCATGTTAACTTCCGTAGATAACAGCTAGCTGCAGCACTATAGGCTTTTATGCATATTGTGTTATGAAAAAGACAATGGTTCCGTATTGAGCTCGTATTTTGTCTTAAATGGTCTTAAAACGCTTTGGTCTGGCAGTCGAATTCGACCACAACAGCTTCAGGGTCACAAAATAACACGCGTGAGAATCATAGGTTATGTTTCAGTTATTGTAAAATAAAAATGTTTTAACTAGTGACGTCATGCATCCCCGCCACCTTGTCAAAACCTCCTCAAACTCTTCCCATTTGTTTGGACTAACTATTATAGTTTGTTATGTTATCAACGTTGTATCGTTTCTATGTTATTAATGGGTTATTATTCACAACCAATCCCCAAACGTGTGCTAGTCGTCTAAAAACTTACCATAATGACTAACATTAACATTCAGTAGCGTAGTAGGCCTAAGTAAATAGGGTTTTGTTTTTGTTTTGTTGTTTACCTATGCGTGAATATGTGCAATATGTGTTATTTATTGCTAAAAAAAAATTTTTTCGTTGTGTTTCGTTGGTAGCAGTCGCTCTGTGCTCTTTTAATGTCTTTTATGTCTTTTGTGTTCTTTGATGTTCCCCTCTCGATTTCACGTTTTTTTCTTATTTTCTGTGGACATTCTGTATCTGCACTGCAACCACCTATTATCCTATTCATTAAAGACAACTCAGAGGTTTTATTTAACAAGGTTGTTCATCCTTTGGGCGTCTGTAACATTACACACAGTTTGAACAGTAACACTGTGTTGAATATAGGACAATTAAATACTATATTTTAATCAAGTGGTGCTCGTACCACCGTTTGCTAATGACTGGTCAAACAATTATAGTTGTAATGTTAATAAAGTTATATTATTTATAACCATAACATAAAAACTATAATAGTTTAAAAAGAAAGTGTGCAGCACAAACGTCTCACAAATAAATGTTACACGTTTGGGGAGATTTGGACAAGGTGTCAGAAAATGCATTTTAGAATCACTTAAAAACAAAAATTACTATGGGCCATAAATGCATCTAAATCAGCGATTCTCAAAAATGTGGTAGGTGTACCACGAGTGGAATGCAGGCTACATCTAGGCAAGGCAATTACGTTTATACAGCACAAGTTGTACAGTCCGTGTACCTTCCGTTCATTCTATTTCCAATTCTTAAATGCAAATCAAACAACTAATTTCGGGCCATTTTTTTCTATTTTCATTTCTGAAACAAAAGTTGGACATCTATTTAATGACACTTTTGTTAGCATTATGCTAAAAACATGCTACATTCTATTCATTCTATTTCCAATTCTGAAACGCAAATCAAAAAACAAAGTTCGGGCCGTTTTTCGATTTTTTTTACGATATATGGCAGATTTGAAACAAACAAAAAAGGGTTGATTTACATACAAATATTGCCATAAAATTAGATTTTGTGCTGTTTTCCTTTCATGGATTTTTATTTTTCCAGATAAACACAAAAATCCAATTCATGTTCATCCAAAATGCAAAAATGCGTGTTTATCTGTGTGATGACAAATTGAACAAACAAAAAGATTTTACAAAGTGATCACTGCAGACACGAGCATGGTCCGATTGTTTTCCACAAGATGATGAAAGTGATATTAATTTTACAAAGTGATCACTGCAGACACGAGCATGGTCCGATTGTTTTCCACAAGATGATGAAAGTGATATTAATTTTACAAAGTGATCAATGCAGACACGAACATGGTCCGATTGTATTCCACAAGATGATGAAAGCGATATTAATTTTACAAAGTGATCAATGCAGACACGAGCATGGTCCGATTGTTTTCCACAAGATGATGAAAGTGATATTAATTTTACAAAGTGATCACTGCAGACACGAGCATGGTCCGATTGTTTTCCACAGGATGATGAAAGTGATATTTTTAAGAGTAATTTCCTTTTTTCACTGACTTTATTACCTTTATGAACCACTTCTTTCGGGACTCCATGAAAGCTCTTTCCTATCTCTCTATTTGAACGACTGGAACACCCAGGAACGGAGCAGTAATACGACATTTTCTGATCAAACTCTACACTCACTCTCACAAGCTGCTTGACCATCGTGTCAATTAAGCCGCCGAGAAGAAAAAACGGGTGGGACGTCATATGCAACCCTCCTATAAAATCAATTTCCTTCTTTTCCAACAATCCTATCATTAGTACCGTATTTTTCGGACTATAAGGCGCACTCAAAATCCTTTCATTTCCTCAAAACTCAGGGGTGGGGCAGTATAGCTCGGTTGGTAGAGCGGCCGTGCCAGCAACTTGAGGGTTGCAGGTTCGATCCCCGCTTCCGCCATCCTAGTAACTGCTGTTGTGTCCTTGGGCAAGACACTTTACCCACCTGCTCCCAGTGCCACCCACACTGGTTTAAATGTAACTTAGATATTGGGTTTCACAATGTAAAGTGCTTTGAGTCACTTGAGAAAAAGCGCTATATAAATGTAATTCACTTCACTTCACTTCACTTCACAAAACTCGACAGTGCGCCTTATAACCCGGTGCGCCTAATGTACGGAATCATTTTGGTTGTGCTTACTGACCTCGAAGCTATTTTATTTGGTACATGGTGAAATGATAAGTTTGATCAGTAGATGGCAGTCACACATAAGAGATACGTGTAGACTGCACTATGTTCCATTGAGAATATAGAATATTACACACGGCGCTCAAAAATGTATCAACATTTTTAAATAGGACTTTGGTAAGCTATGAAGCCGCACCGCTTGATGGATTGTACTGTGCTTCAACATAGGAGTATTATTATGGTGTGTGTATAAGGTAAGACATATTATCTGCCGTTTTGTTTCGCAATATTATGCAAAAGCAACTTTTCTTACCTTCTGGTACCTGCTGATCTGTATTTGGGATCTGCATAAGTCCTGAAAATTTGCGCGCGTCTGCCTCTGTAGTCCGTGCCGACACCGTAGTCGATAAGTATCTTCTTTTTCTCTATCTTCTTGTTATGTGACATTCATCCTCCACTGTTGCCATTTCTAATATAAAGTAGTGTCAAGTTCTTACTTATATCTGTCAGTAAACTCACCATGAAAGCGCTAAAACATACCGGTGTAGTGAGTTTACATTATTCACCCAAGGAACTTTAGTTATTAGAGAGTTCCGGTCGGACGGTTTTTCACGGGACACACTAGTGAGCCACGGACGAGTAGATGCTGCTCCGTTATTGATTGAAGTAAAGTCTGAATGTCATTAAAACAGTTAGCTCCATCTTTTGACACTTCTTCCACTCCCGTCCTTGCACACTACACCGCTACAACAAAGATGACGGGGAGAAGACGCTGTCGAAGGTGAGCCACGTAAATAAGACCGACCACACAAAGGCGCATCCTGAAGCGACTGTCAGAAAGCGACTTGAAGATGATCTGTAAAACCTAATCTATGCAACATTTTGACCAAAGAACCACCATTACATGTTATGTAGACCACATCTTTTACATTTAGAAAAAAAATGTATACAGTATATGACTACTTTAATGCGCCTTTTGAATGAAAATAGACCTGACTAGACCCGCTCATCGGCAGTGCGCCTTATAATCCGGTGCGCACTATGGTCTGGAAAATACGGTACTTCCTCTTGGATGCACTTGCTATTGAAAAGTCATCACAAGCAGACTAATATCAATCTCAATCATTTTTTTTTAGATAGCAAGCTAGTGATAGAGAGAAGATTCTGATGGCCTCCAGTGATGGGGCGCCTTCCGCCCACAGCGATGGCGCCAAGGACGCAGATACGTGCACATCAAACACGTCCGGCCAGGAAGGAAAAGGAGAACAGTCGCAGAAAAAAGCCTCTTCGAAGAGGAAGTCAAATGAGCCTCGAAAGGTTAAAAGACAGAAAAGGGCGAATTGTTTTCCCCACTACACCGTCCAGGAGGGTGAGGACATGCTCTTCGTGATATCCAACAACACCTGTGCGTATTTTGGCTCTGCCTGGGAATCCGAGAACAAAAGCAAAAAGAGACAAAAGCCAAAATGTCCTTTCAAAGACGAGACGTCTGAGTTTGTGCCAAAGGCCCCGAGTGACCACAGATGGGGTCAAAGTCTTCCCGAGGAGGTGCTGATCAATATTTTTAAGATGGTGGTCGCCCAAGATGGCGCCGTGCCATTTCTGTGCAGGTAGTTTTCATTTTCCACCCTGGCGACATTAACAATGTCATCCCGCTCTCTGACTGTCATCGTTTGTTTGCCACGTAGGGCGGGGAGAGTCTGTCGCCTGTGGAACGTCGCTGCCTCCAGCCCGGGCCTGTGGAGAAAGGTCTCGGTCGGTCACTGCTGGATCGCGCCGAGGGTCTCTCGGTCTCCGAAAACTGAGAACGCAATCAAAAACACCATCGACTGGCTGGCGCAGAACAGGTAGAAGATGATTTGGTACTTGGATGAGCCATGCCCTATGCAGTATAAATATTTGTTTTCTTAGATTCTCACAACTACGAGAGTTCTCCCTCCACCACTGGACGATGAATGTCGACTACGCAGTAGACGTAAGTCACTGAGACCACCTTTGTAATACTTCTAAAAACTGCCGTGCTGTCCTATGTGTTGGTATTGAATGGTATCAAAGTATCGATATTTTGGAAAAGCCTAGTTGAGATGCTAGCAAACTGAAAAACTGCAAAAAAACCAAAACAATGTTCTTTTCGAAGTTGTCCGGTCTGCATTATCACCTGATAAGCGACAGAATCCATCCATTCATCCATCTTCTTCCGCTTATCCGAGGTCGGGTCGCGGGGGCAGCAGCTTAAGCAGGGAAGCCCAGACTTCCCTCTCCCCAGCCACCTCGTCCAGCTCCTCCCGGGGGATCCCGAGGCGTTCCCAGGCCAGCCGGGAGACATAGTCTTCCCAACGTGTCCTGGGTCTTCCCCGTGGCCTCCTACCGGTCGGACGTGCCCGAAACACCTCCCGAGGGAGGCGTTCGTGTGGCATCCTGACCAGATGCCCGAACCACCTCATCTGGCTCCTCTCGATGTGGAGGAGCAGCGGCTTTACTTTGAGCTCCCCCCGGATGACAGAGCTTCTCACCCTATCTCTAAGGGAGAGCCCCGCCACCCGGCGGAGGAAACTCATTTCGGCCGCTTGTACCCGTGATCTTGTCCTTTCGGTCATGACCCAAAGCTCATGACCATAGGTGAGGATGGGATCGTAGATCGACCAGTAAATCGAGAGCTTTGCCTTCTGGCTCAGCTCCTTCTTCACCACAACGGATCGATACAGTGTCCGCATTACTGAAGACGCCGCACCGATCCGCCTGTCGATCTCACGATCCACTCTTCCCTCACTTGTGAACAAGACTCCGAGGTACTTGAACTCCTCCACTTGGGGCAAGATCTCCTCCCCAAACCGGAGATGGCACTCCACCCTTTTTCGGGCGAGAACCATGGACTCGGATTTGGAGGTGCTAATTCCCATCCCAGTCGCTTCACACTCGGCTGCGAACCGATCCAGTGAGAGCTGAAGATCTTGGCCAGATGAAGCCATCAGGACCACATCATCTGCAAAAAGCAGAGACCTAATCCTGCAGCCACCAAACCAGATACCCTCAACGCCTTGACTGCGCCTAGAAATTCGACAGAATCAGTTTCAGAATAATAGTTCAACTTGTTTGTGACAGGTGGTGTCCAAGTTCTGCCCGCACCTCGGCGCCCTCACACTCTCCCACTGCTCGGGCCTGACCAAGGAGGCCTTCCAGAGCCTCGGCCTGCACAGCCACTCCCTGCGGAGCTTAAACCTCCAGCACACAGAGGCAAGTTCTTGTTCTCCACCCGTTGTAACTGCGCTTCTTTGACAGTAATTTTCTGTGCCTCAGTTTCAGGTCGAGGGTCTGCTGAGCTACCTGGAGAGCCACGGAGGTCAGATCAGAGAGATTTGGTTCACTCGCGGTCTGAAATACGACCGACTGCTGCCTGCCATCTCTGTAGGGACACGCCTCTCACATAATAGCGTGCGTGCAGCAGGGAAGCTCAACGGGTTTTTCATTTTTAGAGGGGATGCTGTCCTGGTCTGGAGCTGTTGGAGATCAACACAAAGCTAGACAGCAAAGATGGCGAGCTTCCCATTTGCATCCAGGCGCTACAGGCGGCATGCCCCGACCTTAAGGTAAGATGAAATATATAACAGCAGCATATGCATCTGTGGAAAAAACATTGTACTTGACATCAGATTTTCCGGATGCTGAACATCCGACCTCTGCACAAGACCATGCGTACCAGCGCCGAAGTCTCATTGGGCTTCCCTTTACTGGAGGAGCTCTGTATCGCCACCACGTCGTACTCCTACTTGAACGACAAAGACTTGTGGGAAATTCTGTTTGGCTCCCCACGGCTTCGGGTGCTGGATCTGCGGGGCTGCTGGCGAATCACCCCGGCCGGTCTTGCTGCGTTACCCTGCGACGGTAACTACAAGGGTTTTCTGGCGGCACAAAAGCGCTTGGGGACAAGCTTAGTCGGGGGCGGCGGGTCTGGGTGACATCACTGGCCAGAAAATGTCTTTTAGAATGAAATGTTGCACAGATGGCAGTGGTATTTGGAATATTAGCAATGATAATGGGGGCCAGCTTCACCCAAACTAAAGATGGACCGGTTATCGGCATTTCCCCCTCCCCCCCAATGTTTTATTATTCATTTGTTAGGGGAAAAAATAATACAAGATATATGAAACAGACTGTTTTTCCTTCCCTCCCCGAACACTGCCCCAAAAGCAAAATATTTAGAATATAGAAAATGGAAAAAAAAGAAGAAAAAAAAACCTTTTCGCCCCTCCCATTCCTACATTTTCTTGCCAGTGGGTAGCAATGCACAGCCTTCCTCTTCATCACCAGCAGACGGGTAAATAAACAAACTGACTAAAATAAAAACACAAACAGAGAAGTATCACTGTCAATGAATCAAAACAATACAAAATTGAGGTGCAGTAAAAAAGGTTATTTGTGGGTGTCACATTTGTCCTATAGTGTCTTAAATTTAGCTATTTAGCTTTTTTTTCTACAACTACAACAGAACTACATCAACAAATACATTATATAGACGTATCCATTTTCTACCGCTTATTCCCTTCGGGGTTGCGGGGGGCGCTGGAGCCTATCTCAGCTACAATCGGGCGGAAGGCGGGGTACACTTATTTTTAAGATACCAGATTTTTACTGTTTGCTCAGGTAGGAACGATAAAATACAGAGAAAAGCAAGCTGGTACGTTATAACACCAAAGTAACACAATTAAGATACAATTAAGTGCCACAAAGTCAAAAAGTGAAAGGTCAAATACTTTTCAAAGTGCCATTCTGCTGGTTACTGCTGAGCGAGGTATTCATCTTTAGCACAATGAACAGTGTAGTAGATGCTGTGATCACCTCGCTAAGTTGGGCTGGAAGTCTTTCAAATTAGTTTCCTTGTCTCGCCAGTTGGTAGCTCTGCTAGCTTTAGCATCCCTAGCTTGAGTGTCTCCATGCCGTCACAACAGGTGGGTGCTCAGATTAGTCATGCAGTCCCTACCTTAATCGGCCACACTTGTATCCAATAATCGGTATCGGCCCTGAAAAAACATCAGTCGACCGCTGTTGCAAAAATCTTTGGACATCCCTGGACTAGTATATTAACAAACATCTTACGTTTTTGGAATGTATTTACTGCTGCAAATCTGGAACCTGTTTATTTAAAATAAGTTATGCTTACTCTGTGCCCTGTAGAGCTGGAGTGTCTGTTCTGGGGACAATATTTCAGCAGCCACGCTGGCTCGTCCTTGCTGAAGAAAGGTCTCCACATGGTAACGCAGAAGTGGAACCAGACGCTGCAAGAGCTAGACGTCGCCAATCAGCTGTTCTCGAAGGAGGACCTGGAAGCTGCCATGTGCCACCTTGCTCAGGCCACCGATGCCAGCACTCTGCGTTCGCTCAACCTGAGCGGGACCAGGATCTCGCCAGCTGCCATCAGGTACCAGGGAGCGTTTTTCTTCGTTCTTGTCGATCAGTGCTTGAACTGACAGTACTTTCACTTTACAGTGGTACGTTGTTTTTTCGGGATAGAAGGTGTCTCTCAGCTAATCGTTATGCTTTAGTGTGTAGCGAGCTAGTTTGAAGCAGTTGTTGGAGAGTAGCACTGCTAGTCTGCGCCATACTGAAGTAGAATGAGTTGATAACGGCAGCCATTAAAGTAACGTCCAAACGGTGGACATTTCTCAATGAAAATATGGAGAAGCTGCCAATGGTGTGTTTGAGAGAGAAGAAGCTTAAGGGAGAAATTTAGAAGTCCGCTTTCTTAAGGTAGACTTTTACGAGGTACGAGCTACGCCAGACAACCATTTCAACGTGTATCCCGAAGTACCACTGTGCTAGTTTGATCATCCTCTCTCCTGTTTGCAGACTGCTCATCGACCAAACGACGGCACTCAAATACCTCAATCTGTCTTCCTGCCGATATCTTCCAAGAGGGTTGAAGAGAATATACCGTACACAAGAGGACATTCGACAGTTGCTTGACAAGTTGGAGTAGAGTTAAAAAAGTGATGAAAGAATAGTTCCAGGTTAAATTGTTTGTATTGCTATTGGAAAGTTCAAATAAATGTCTAACGTTCTCTATTGAGGGGAATGTTTGTTGTTTCCAGGAAGCAGTTATAATGTGTAGCTCAATTTACCCTCTAGAGAGCGCTGTGGACTAAAGTTTCAATCCATCAATACTTTAGACTGTGACTGGAGTATTATACCTGTGGTATGGTCATCATGCTTCAATGATATTATTAATAGGTTTTTTTCCCAATTTATATCAACATAATGTCAGGGCCTAATCATTAAAATAAAAAAAAGGATTAGCTCTCAAAGTCATTTATTTGATCACTTTTTTCAAACAGCATAAAAAACAGGTTCGGTAAACATAAAATGCAGGTTAGAACTCAGTAATTTCTCAACGTATAAGGAAATAATTACGTTGCCGGTAAATGCGTCGATTATGGTTCTCTATAGCTCACAAAAACACAAACGTAAATGAACAAAAAAAAAGTTTGTCAAAGTAGAGGAAATTAAAAAACAATTCACAGTCCAATCAACGTTAGAAAGACTTGGGTAAAAAAAAATTGCTTGCCACAATACAGATTAAGATATCAAACGAGATATTAAGCACCAAGGACTAAGGTGCTCTTTACTTGTACAAGGGGAGTAAGCTAAGTCCAGTGACAGGGTCTGTGACACACCTCTCTATCAGTTGGAGATAGGTAAGGTTCTCTTGTGTGTTGGGATCAAAAAAGCCCTTGGTGTCGTCATCTGGGTCAGACAAAATTTGGTTAATTTCTTCGTCAAAGTAGCCTCTTTCATATGCCACCTGCACAGGCACTCTGTGACTGTTTACTGGGTCGATGATGCCTCCTGTGGCAATTTGAGCTTCAAGGAGACGAATTCCATGATCCTTGACTATCAGGTCTTTTTTCAGAGCCTGGAACAAAGATATGGTGTCTTCAGTGTAAGGGTCTCTATATCCTGTGACTGCTCGTTCCGCTGAGAGCAGTTTGTTTTTCCACTCGTTGCCAACCACTCTCTGAGCCACAGCTTCTTCTACTGAAAGTTTCTTGTTGTTGACTGGGTCAATGACAAAGCCAGTGGCAGCTTGGGCTTCCAGCAGAACCAGAGATGTACCAGGGGTCAGCCGGCATCTGGATTTGGCTTCATATATGCTCATGATCTCCTTGGTTGACTGCAAGTATACTCCTGCAATGCTGTTGGTCCCCTCCAGGTACTTGCGGACGGATTGCATTTGACTAACTTCCTGCACGGTGACATTACCTGCATTTAAATCTTTGTAGATTTCTTCACTGATGATTTTTGATTTTAGCAACTCTGTAGCACTGACGTCTTTCCTTATTCCTTGAAAACTTTCCATGTGTGCAGTCTCTGTAACTAAGGTGCTGATAGTGGTTTCTATGGTGCTGCTGTCCATTGTTGTTTCTTGAGTCAGACATGTGACTGCTGATGATGAGGTGGTGGTGGTGGTCTGCTGCTGAATAATCATCAAGATGATCTCCAAGAAACGTTGGACTGTGATAGCTCCGGACTTGTACTGCTGCACAAGTTCTCGCCTTCTCTCCTCAGTTATGTATCTGGAGTAGAGCAGTTCCCACAGCGAGACTGTCATTCCTTGGTACTCCTCTCCTGCTTTGGTGGTTGTTGTTGATTTCAGTTTAAGTTTTGTGGCCTCGTCAACAAAGAAGTAGAACTCCCCTTTCTTCACAATAACCAGCAGACTCAGACCAGTGATGGGGTCTGTGACACACCTCTCTATCAGTTGGAGATAGGTAAGGTTCTCTTGTGTGTTGGGATCGAAAAAGCCCTTGGTGTCGTCATCTGGGTCGGACAAAATTTGGTTCATTTCTTTGTCAAAGTAGCCTCTTTCATATGCCACCTGCACAGGCACTCTGTGACTGTTTACTGGGTCGATGATGCCTCCTGTTGCAATTTGAGCTTCAAGGAGACGAATTCCATGATCCTTGACTATCAGGTCTTTTTTCAGAGCCTGGAACAAAGATATGGTGTCTTCAGTGTAAGGGTCTCTATATCCTGTGACTGCTCGTTCTGCTGAGAGCAGTTTGTTTTTCCACTCGTTGCCAACCAATCTCTGAGCCACAGCTTCTTCTACTGAAAGTTTCTTGTTGTTGACTGGGTCAATAACAAAGCCAGTGGCAGCTTGGGCTTCCAGCAGAACCAGAGATGTACCAGGGGTCAGCAGGCCTATGGATTTGGCTTCATAGATGCTCAAGGTCTCATGGGTTGACTGCAAGTATACCCCTGCAATGCTGTTAGTCCCTTCCAGGTACTTGCGGACAGATCGCATTTGACTAACTTCCTGCACGGTGACTTTTCCTGCATTTAGATCTTTGTAGATTTCTTCACCGATGATTTTTGATTTAAGCAACTCTGTAGCACTGACATCCTTCCTTATTCCTTGAAAACTTTCCATGTCTCTGGTCTCTGTAACTGTGGTGCTGATGGTGGTTTCTATGGTGCTGCTGTCCATTGTTGTTTCTTGAGTCAGACATGTGACTGCTGATGATGAGGTGGTGGTGGTGGTCTGCTGCTGAATAATCATCAAGATGATCTCCAAGAAACGTTGGATTGTGATAACTCCGGACTTGTACTGCTGCACAAGTTCTCGCCTTCTCTCCTCAGTTATGTATCTGGAGTAGAGCAGTTCCCACAGCGAGACTGTCATTCCTTGGTACTCCTCTCCTGCTTTGGTGGTTGTTGTTGATTTCAGTTTAAGTTTTGTGGCCTCGTCAACAAAGAAGTAGAACTCACCTTTCTTCACAATAACTAGCAGACTCAGACCAGTGATGGGGTCTGTGACACACCTCTCTATCAGTTGGAGATAGGTAAGGTTGTCTTGTGTGTTGGGATCAAAAAAGCCCTTGGTGTCATCATCTGGGTCAGACAAAATTTGGTTCATTTCTTTGTCAAAGTAGCCTCTTTCATATGCCACCTGCACAGGCACTCTGTGACTGTTTACTGGGTCGATGATGCCTCCTGTTGCAATTTGAGCTTCAAGGAGACGAATTCCATGATCCTTGACTATCAGGTCTTTTTTCAGAGCCTGGAACAAAGATATGGTGTCTTCAGTGTAAGGGTCTCTATATCCTGTGACTGCTCGTTCTGCTGAGAGCAGTTTGTTTTTCCACTCGTTGCCAACCAATCTCTGAGCCACAGCTTCTTTTACTGAAAGTTTCTTGTTGTTGACTGGGTCAATGACAAAGCCAGTGGCAGCTTGGGCTTCCAGCAGAACCAGAGATGTACCAGGGGTCAGCAGGCCTCTGGATTTGGCTTCATAGATGCTCAAGGTCTCATGGGTTGACTGCATGTATACCCCTGCAATGCTGTTGGTCCCTTCCAGGTACTTGCGGACAGATCGCATTTGACTAACTTCCTGCACGGTGACTTTTCCTGCATTTAGATCTTTGTAGATTTCTTCACCGATGATTTTTGATTTAAGCAACTCTGTAGCACTGACATCCTTCCTTATTCCTTGAAAACTTTCCATGTCTCTGGCCTCTGTAACTGTGGTGCTGATGGTGGTTTCTATGGTGCTGCTGTCCATTGTTGTTTCTTGAGTCAGACATGTGACTGCTGATGATGAGGTGGTGGTGGTGGTCTGCTGCTGAATAATCATCAAGATGATCTCCAAGAAACGTTGGATTGTGATAACTCCGGACTTGTACTGCTGCACAAGTTCTCGCCTTCTCTCCTCAGTTATGTATCTGGAGTAGAGCAGTTCCCACAGCGAGACTGTCATTCCTTGGTACTCCTCTCCTGCTTTGGTGGTTGTTGTTGATTTCAGTTTAAGTTTTGTGGCCTCGTCAACAAAGAAGTAGAACTCACCTTTCTTCACAATAACTAGCAGACTCAGACCAGTGATGGGGTCTGTGACACACCTCTCTATCAGTTGGAGATAGGTAAGGTTCTCTTGTGTGTTGGGATCAAAAAAGCCCTTGGTGTCATCATCTGGGTCAGACAAAATTTGGTTCATTTCTTTGTCAAAGTAGCCTCTTTCATATGCCACCTGCACAGGCACTCTGTGACTGTTTACTGGGTCGATGATGCCTCCTGTTGCAATTTGAGCTTCAAGGAGACGAATTCCATGATCCTTGACTATCAGGTCTTTTTTCAGAGCCTGGAACAAAGATATGGTGTCTTCAGTGTAAGGGTCTCTATATCCTGTGACTGCTCGTTCTGCTGAGAGCAGTTTGTTTTTCCACTCGTTGCCAACCAATCTCTGAGCCACAGCTTCTTCTACTGAAAGTTTCTTGTTGTTGACTGGGTCAATGACAAAGCCAGTGGCAGCTTGGGCTTCCAGCAGAACCAGAGATGTACCAGGGGTCAGCAGGCCTTTGGATTTGGCTTCATAGATGCTCAGGGTCTCATGGGTTGACTGCAAGTATACCCCTGCAATGCTGTTGGTCCCTTCCAGGTACTTGCGGACAGATCGCATTTGACTAACTTCCTGCACGGTGACTTTTCCTGCATTTAGATCTTTGTAGATTTCTTCACCGATGATTTTTGATTTTAGCAACTCTGTAGCACTGACATCCTTCCTTATTCCTTGAAAACTTTCCATGTCTCTGGTCTCTGTAACTGTGGTGCTGATGGTGGTTTCTATGGTGTTGCTGTCCATTGTTGTTTCTTGAGTCAGACATGTGACTGCTGATGATGAGTTGGTGGTGGTGGTCTGCTGCTGAATAATCATCAAGATGATCTCCAAGAAACGTTGGATTGTGATAGCTCCGGACTTGTACTGCTGCACAAGTTCTCGCCTTCTCTCCTCAGTTATGTATCTGGAGTAGAGCAGTTCCCACAGCGAGACTGTCATTCCTTGGTACTCCTCTCCTGCTTTGGTGGTTGTTGTTGATTTCAGTTTAAGTTTTGTGGCCTCGTCAACAAAGAAGTAGAACTCACCTTTCTTCACAATAACTAGCAGACTCAGACCAGTGATGGGGTCTGTGACACACCTCTCTATCAGTTGGAGATAGGTAAGGTTCTCTTGTGTGTTGGGATCAAAAAAGCCCTTGGTGTCATCATCTGGGTCAGACAAAATTTGGTTCATTTCTTTGTCAAAGTAGCCTCTTTCATATGCCACCTGCACAGGCACTCTGTGACTGTTTACTGGGTCGATGATGCCTCCTGTTGCAATTTGAGCTTCAAGGAGACGAATTCCATGATCCTTGACTATCAGGTCTTTTTTCAGAGCCTGGAACAAAGATATGGTGTCTTCAGTGTAAGGGTCTCTATATCCTGTGACTGCTCGTTCTGCTGAGAGCAGTTTGTTTTTCCACTCGTTGCCAACCAATCTCTGAGCCACAGCTTCTTCTACTGAAAGTTTCTTGTTGTTGACTGGGTCAATGACAAAGCCAGTGGCAGCTTGGGCTTCCAGCAGAACCAGAGATGTACCAGGGGTCAGCAGGCCTTTGGATTTGGCTTCATAGATGCTCAGGGTCTCATGGGTTGACTGCAAGTATACCCCTGCAATGCTGTTGGTCCCTTCCAGGTACTTGCGGACAGATCGCATTTGACTAACTTCCTGCACGGTGACTTTTCCTGCATTTAGATCTTTGTAGATTTCTTCACCGATGATTTTTGATTTAAGCAACTCTGTAGCACTGACATCCTTCCTTATTCCTTGAAAACTTTCCATGTCTCTGGTCTCTGTAACTGTGGTGCTGATGGTGGTTTCTATGGTGCTGCTGTCCATTGTTGTTTCTTGAGTCAGACATGTGACTGCTGATGATGAGGTGGTGGTGGTGGTCTGCTGCTGAATAATCATCAAGATGATCTCCAAGAAACGTTGGATTGTGATAGCTCCGGACTTGTACTGTTGCACAAGTTCTCGCCTTCTCTCCTCAGTTATGTATCTGGAGTAGAGCAGTTCCCACAGCGAGACTGTCATTCCTTGGTACTCCTCTCCTGCTTTGGTGGTTGTTGTTGATTTCAGTTTAAGTTTTGTGGCCTCGTCAACAAAGAAGTAGAACTCCCCTTTCTTCACAATAACTAGCAGACTCAGACCAGTGATGGGGTCTGTGACACACCTCTCTATCAGTTGGAGATAGGTAAGGTTCTCTTGTGTGTTGGGATCGAAAAAGCCCTTGGTGTCGTCATCTGGGTCGGACAAAATTTGGTTCATTTCTTTGTCAAAGTAGCCTCTTTCATATGCCACCTGCACAGGCACTCTGTGACTGTTTACTGGGTCGATGATGCCTCCTGTGGCAATTTGAGCTTCAAGGAGACGAATTCCATGATCCTTGACTATCAGGTCTTTTTTCAGAGCCTGGAACAAAGATATGGTGTCTTCAGTGTAAGGGTCTCTATATCCTGTGACTGCTCGTTCTGCTGAGAGCAGTTTGTTTTTCCACTCGTTGCCAACCAATCTCTGAGCCACAGCTTCTTCTACTGAAAGTTTCTTGTTGTTGACTGGGTCAATGACAAAGCCAGTGGCAGCTTGGGCTTCCAGCAGAACCAGAGATGTACCAGGGGTCAGCAGGCCTTTGGATTTGGCTTCATAGATGCTCAGGGTCTCATGGGTTGACTGCAAGTATACCCCTGCAATGTTGTTGGTCCCTTCCAGGTACTTGCGGACAGATCGCATTTGACTAACTTCCTGCACGGTGACTTTTCCTGCATTTAGATCTTTGTAGATTTCTTCACCGATGATTTTTGATTTTAGCAACTCTGTAGCACTGACATCCTTCCTTATTCCTTGAAAACTTTCCATGTCTCTGGTTTCTGTAACTGTGGTGCTGATGGTGGTTTCTATGGTGCTGCTGTCCATTGTTGTTTCTTGAGTCAGACATGTGACTGCTGATGATGAGTTGGTGGTGGTGGTCTGCTGCTGAATAATCATCAAGATGATCTCCAAGAAACGTTGGATTGTGATAGCTCCGGACTTGTACTGCTGCACAAGTTCTCGCCTTCTCTCCTCAGTTATGTATCTGGAGTAGAGCAGTTCCCACAGCGAGACTGTCATTCCTTGGTACTCCTCTCCTGCTTTGGTGGTTGTTGTTGATTTCAGTTTAAGTTTTGTGGCCTCGTCAACAAAGAAGTAGAACTCACCTTTCTTCACAATAACTAGCAGACTCAGACCAGTGATGGGGTCTGTGACACACCTCTCTATCAGTTGGAGATAGGTAAGGTTCTCTTGTGTGTTGGGATCAAAAAAGCCCTTGGTGTCATCATCTGGGTCAGACAAAATTTGGTTCATTTCTTTGTCAAAGTAGCCTCTTTCATATGCCACCTGCACAGGCACTCTGTGACTGTTTACTGGGTCGATGATGCCTCCTGTTGCAATTTGAGCTTCAAGGAGACGAATTCCATGATCCTTGACTATCAGGTCTTTTTTCAGAGCCTGGAACAAAGATATGGTGTCTTCAGTGTAAGGGTCTCTATATCCTGTGACTGCTCGTTCTGCTGAGAGCAGTTTGTTTTTCCACTCGTTGCCAACCAATCTCTGAGCCACAGCTTCTTCTACTGAAAGTTTCTTGTTGTTGACTGGGTCAATGACAAAGCCAGTGGCAGCTTGGGCTTCCAGCAGAACCAGAGATGTACCAGGGGTCAGCAGGCCTTTGGATTTGGCTTCATAGATGCTCAGGGTCTCATGGGTTGACTGCAAGTATACCCCTGCAATGCTGTTGGTCCCTTCCAGGTACTTGCGGACAGATCGCATTTGACTAACTTCCTGCACGGTGACTTTTCCTGCATTTAGATCTTTGTAGATTTCTTCACCGATGATTTTTGATTTAAGCAACTCTGTAGCACTGACATCCTTCCTTATTCCTTGAAAACTTTCCATGTCTCTGGTCTCTGTAACTGTGGTGCTGATGGTGGTTTCTATGGTGCTGCTGTCCATTGTTGTTTCTTGAGTCAGACATGTGACTGCTGATGATGAGGTGGTGGTGGTGGTCTGCTGCTGAATAATCATCAAGATGATCTCCAAGAAACGTTGGATTGTGATAGCTCCGGACTTGTACTGCTGCACAAGTTCTCGCCTTCTCTCCTCAGTTATGTATCTGGAGTAGAGCAGTTCCCACAGCGAGACTGTCATTCCTTGGTACTCCTCTCCTGCTTTGGTGGTTGTTGTTGATTTCAGTTTAAGTTTTGTGGCCTCGTCAACAAAGAAGTAGAACTCCCCTTTCTTCACAATAACTAGTAGACTCAGACCAGTGATGGGGTCTGTGACACACCTCTCTATCAGTTGGAGATAGGTAAGGTTCTCTTGTGTGTTGGGATCGAAAAAGCCCTTGGTGTCGTCATCTGGGTCGGACAAAATTTGGTTCATTTCTTTGTCAAAGTAGCCTCTTTCATATGCCACCTGCACAGGCACTCTGTGACTGTTTACTGGGTCGATGATGCCTCCTGTGGCAATTTGAGCTTCAAGGAGACGAATTCCATGATCCTTGACTATCAGGTCTTTTTTCAGAGCCTGGAACAAAGATATGGTGTCTTCAGTGTAAGGGTCTCTATATCCTGTGACTGCTCGTTCTGCTGAGAGAAGTTTGTTTTTCCACTCGTTGCCAACCAATCTCTGAGCCACAGCTTCTTCTACTGAAAGTTTCTTGTTGTTGACTGGGTCAATGACAAAGCCAGTGGCAGCTTGGGCTTCCAGCAGAACCAGAGATGTACCAGGGGTCAGCAGGCCTTTGGATTTGGCTTCATAGATGCTCAGGGTCTCATGGGTTGACTGCAAGTATACCCCTGCAATGTTGTTGGTCCCTTCCAGGTACTTGCGGACAGATCGCATTTGACTAACTTCCTGCACGGTGACTTTTCCTGCATTTAGATCTTTGTAGATTTCTTCACCGATGATTTTTGATTTTAGCAACTCTGTAGCACTGACATCCTTCCTTATTCCTTGAAAACTTTCCATGTCTCTGGTTTCTGTAACTGTGGTGCTGATGGTGGTTTCTATGGTGCTGCTGTCCATTGTTGTTTCTTGAGTCAGACATGTGACTGCTGATGATGAGTTGGTGGTGGTGGTCTGCTGCTGAATAATCATCAAGATGATCTCCAAGAAACGTTGGATTGTGATAGCTCCGGACTTGTACTGCTGCACAAGTTCTCGCCTTCTCTCCTCAGTTATGTATCTGGAGTAGAGCAGTTCCCACAGCGAGACTGTCATTCCTTGGTACTCCTCTCCTGCTTTGGTGGTTGTTGTTGATTTCAGTTTAAGTTTTGTGGCCTCGTCAACAAAGAAGTAGAACTCACCTTTCTTCACAATAACTAGCAGACTCAGACCAGTGATGGGGTCTGTGACACACCTCTCTATCAGTTGGAGATAGGTAAGGTTCTCTTGTGTGTTGGGATCAAAAAAGCCCTTGGTGTCATCATCTGGGTCAGACAAAATTTGGTTCATTTCTTTGTCAAAGTAGCCTCTTTCATATGCCACCTGCACAGGCACTCTGTGACTGTTTACTGGGTCGATGATGCCTCCTGTTGCAATTTGAGCTTCAAGGAGACGAATTCCATGATCCTTGACTATCAGGTCTTTTTTCAGAGCCTGGAACAAAGATATGGTGTCTTCAGTGTAAGGGTCTCTATATCCTGTGACTGCTCGTTCTGCTGAGAGCAGTTTGTTTTTCCACTCGTTGCCAACCAATCTCTGAGCCACAGCTTCTTCTACTGAAAGTTTCTTGTTGTTGACTGGGTCAATGACAAAGCCAGTGGCAGCTTGGGCTTCCAGCAGAACCAGAGATGTACCAGGGGTCAGCAGGCCTTTGGATTTGGCTTCATAGATGCTCAGGGTCTCATGGGTTGACTGCAAGTATACCCCTGCAATGCTGTTGGTCCCTTCCAGGTACTTGCGGACAGATCGCATTTGACTAACTTCCTGCACGGTGACTTTTCCTGCATTTAGATCTTTGTAGATTTCTTCACCGATGATTTTTGATTTAAGCAACTCTGTAGCACTGACATCCTTCCTTATTCCTTGAAAACTTTCCATGTCTCTGGTCTCTGTAACTGTGGTGCTGATGGTGGTTTCTATGGTGCTGCTGTCCATTGTTGTTTCTTGAGTCAGACATGTGACTGCTGATGATGAGGTGGTGGTGGTGGTCTGCTGCTGAATAATCATCAAGATGATCTCCAAGAAACGTTGGATTGTGATAGCTCCGGACTTGTACTGCTGCACAAGTTCTCGCCTTCTCTCCTCAGTTATGTATCTGGAGTAGAGCAGTTCCCACAGCGAGACTGTCATTCCTTGGTACTCCTCTCCTGCTTTGGTGGTTGTTGTTGATTTCAGTTTAAGTTTTGTGGCCTCGTCAACAAAGAAGTAGAACTCCCCTTTCTTCACAATAACTAGTAGACTCAGACCAGTGATGGGGTCTGTGACACACCTCTCTATCAGTTGGAGATAGGTAAGGTTCTCTTGTGTGTTGGGATCGAAAAAGCCCTTGGTGTCGTCATCTGGGTCGGACAAAATTTGGTTCATTTCTTTGTCAAAGTAGCCTCTTTCATATGCCACCTGCACAGGCACTCTGTGACTGTTTACTGGGTCGATGATGCCTCCTGTGGCAATTTGAGCTTCAAGGAGACGAATTCCATGATCCTTGACTATCAGGTCTTTTTTCAGAGCCTGGAACAAAGATATGGTGTCTTCAGTGTAAGGGTCTCTATATCCTGTGACTGCTCGTTCTGCTGAGAGAAGTTTGTTTTTCCACTCGTTGCCAACCAATCTCTGAGCCACAGCTTCTTCTACTGAAAGTTTCTTGTTGTTGACTGGGTCAATGACAAAGCCAGTGGCAGCTTGGGCTTCCAGCAGAACCAGAGATGTACCAGGGGTCAGCAGGCCTTTGGATTTGGCTTCATAGATGCTCAGGGTCTCATGGGTTGACTGCAAGTATACCCCTGCAATGTTGTTGGTCCCTTCCAGGTACTTGCGGACAGATCGCATTTGACTAACTTCCTGCACAGTGACTTTTCCTGCATTTAGATCTTTGTAGATTTCTTCACCGATGATTTTTGATTTTAGCAACTCTGTAGCACTGACATCCTTCCTTATTCCTTGAAAACTTTCCATGTCTCTGGTCTCTGTAACTGTGGTGCTGATGGTGGTTTCTATGGTGCTGCTGTCCATTGTTGTTTCTTGAGTCAGACATGTGACTGCTGATGATGAGTTGGTGGTGGTGGTCTGCTGCTGAATAATCATCAAGATGATCTCCAAGAAACGTTGGATTGTGATAGCTCCGGACTTGTACTGCTGCACAAGTTCTCGCCTTCTCTCCTCAGTTATGTATCTGGAGTAGAGCAGTTCCCACAGCGAGACTGTCATTCCTTGGTACTCCTCTCCTGCTTTGGTGGTTGTTGTTGATTTCAGTTTAAGTTTTGTGGCCTCGTCAACAAAGAAGTAGAACTCACCTTTCTTCACAATAACTAGCAGACTCAGACCAGTGATGGGGTCTGTGACACACCTCTCTATCAGTTGGAGATAGGTAAGGTTCTCTTGTGTGTTGGGATCAAAAAAGCCCTTGGTGTCATCATCTGGGTCAGACAAAATTTGGTTCATTTCTTTGTCAAAGTAGCCTCTTTCATATGCCACCTGCACAGGCACTCTGTGACTGTTTACTGGGTCGATGATGCCTCCTGTTGCAATTTGAGCTTCAAGGAGACGAATTCCATGATCCTTGACTATCAGGTCTTTTTTCAGAGCCTGGAACAAAGATATGGTGTCTTCAGTGTAAGGGTCTCTATATCCTGTGACTGCTCGTTCTGCTGAGAGCAGTTTGTTTTTCCACTCGTTGCCAACCAATCTCTGAGCCACAGCTTCTTCTACTGAAAGTTTCTTGTTGTTGACTGGGTCAATGACAAAGCCAGTGGCAGCTTGGGCTTCCAGCAGAACCAGAGATGTACCAGGGGTCAGCAGGCCTTTGGATTTGGCTTCATAGATGCTCAGGGTCTCATGGGTTGACTGCAAGTATACCCCTGCAATGCTGTTGGTCCCTTCCAGGTACTTGCGGACAGATCGCATTTGACTAACTTCCTGCACGGTGACTTTTCCTGCATTTAGATCTTTGTAGATTTCTTCACCGATGATTTTTGATTTAAGCAACTCTGTAGCACTGACATCCTTCCTTATTCCTTGAAAACTTTCCATGTCTCTGGTCTCTATAACTGTGGTGCTGATGGTGGTTTCTATGGTGCTGCTGTCCATTGTTGTTTCTTGAGTCAGACATGTGACTGCTGATGATGAGGTGGTGGTGGTGGTCTGCTGCTGAATAATCATCAAGATGATCTCCAAGAAACGTTGGATTGTGATAGCTCCGGACTTGTACTGCTGCACAAGTTCTCGCCTTCTCTCCTCAGTTATGTATCTGGAGTAGAGCAGTTCCCACAGCGAGACTGTCATTCCTTGGTACTCCTCTCCTGCTTTGGTGGTTGTTGTTGATTTCAGTTTAAGTTTTGTGGCCTCGTCAACAAAGAAGTAGAACTCCCCTTTCTTCACAATAACTAGCAGACTCAGACCAGTGATGGGGTCTGTGACACACCTCTCTATCAGTTGGAGATAGGTAAGGTTCTCTTGTGTGTTGGGATCGAAAAAGCCCTTGGTGTCGTCATCTGGGTCGGACAAAATTTGGTTCATTTCTTTGTCAAAGTAGCCTCTTTCATATGCCACCTGCACAGGCACTCTGTGACTGTTTACTGGGTCGATGATGCCTCCTGTGGCAATTTGAGCTTCAAGGAGACGAATTCCATGATCCTTGACTATCAGGTCTTTTTTCAGAGCCTGGAACAAAGATATGGTGTCTTCAGTGTAAGGGTCTCTATATCCTGTGACTGCTCGTTCTGCTGAGAGAAGTTTGTTTTTCCACTCGTTGCCAACCAATCTCTGAGCCACAGCTTCTTCTACTGAAAGTTTCTTGTTGTTGACTGGGTCAATGACAAAGCCAGTGGCAGCTTGGGCTTCCAGCAGAACCAGAGATGTACCAGGGGTCAGCAGGCCTTTGGATTTGGCTTCATAGATGCTCAGGGTCTCATGGGTTGACTGCAAGTATACCCCTGCAATGTTGTTGGTCCCTTCCAGGTACTTGCGGACAGATCGCATTTGACTAACTTCCTGCACGGTGACTTTTCCTGCATTTAGATCTTTGTAGATTTCTTCACCGATGATTTTTGATTTTAGCAACTCTGTAGCACTGACATCCTTCCTTATTCCTTGAAAACTTTCCATGTCTCTGGTCTCTGTAACTGTGGTGCTGATGGTGGTTTCTATGGTGCTGCTGTCCATTGTTGTTTCTTGAGTCAGACATGTGACTGCTGATGATGAGTTGGTGGTGGTGGTCTGCTGCTGAATAATCATCAAGATGATCTCCAAGAAACGTTGGATTGTGATAGCTCCGGACTTGTACTGCTGCACAAGTTCTCGCCTTCTCTCCTCAGTTATGTATCTGGAGTAGAGCAGTTCCCACAGCGAGACTGTCATTCCTTGGTACTCCTCTCCTGCTTTGGTGGTTGTTGTTGATTTCAGTTTAAGTTTTGTGGCCTCGTCAACAAAGAAGTAGAACTCACCTTTCTTCACAATAACTAGCAGACTCAGACCAGTGATGGGGTCTGTGACACACCTCTCTATCAGTTGGAGATAGGTAAGGTTCTCTTGTGTGTTGGGATCAAAAAAGCCCTTGGTGTCATCATCTGGGTCGGACAAAATTTGGTTCATTTCTTTGTCAAAGTAGCCTCTTTCATATGCCACCTGCACAGGCACTCTGTGACTGTTTACTGGGTCGATGATGCCTCCTGTTGCAATTTGAGCTTCAAGGAGACGAATTCCATGATCCTTGACTATCAGGTCTTTTTTCAGAGCCTGGAACAAAGATATGGTGTCTTCAGTGTAAGGGTCTCTATATCCTGTGACTGCTCGTTCTGCTGAGAGCAGTTTGTTTTTCCACTCGTTGCCAACCAATCTCTGAGCCACAGCTTCTTTTACTGAAAGTTTCTTGTTGTTGACTGGGTCAATGACAAAGCCAGTGGCAGCTTGGGCTTCCAGCAGAACCAGAGATGTACCAGGGGTCAGCAGGCCTCTGGATTTGGCTTCATAGATGCTCAAGGTCTCATGGGTTGACTGCATGTATACCCCTGCAATGCTGTTGGTCCCTTCCAGGTACTTGCGGACAGATCGCATTTGACTAACTTCCTGCACGGTGACTTTTCCTGCATTTAGATCTTTGTAGATTTCTTCACCGATGATTTTTGATTTAAGCAACTCTGTAGCACTGACATCCTTCCTTATTCCTTGAAAACTTTCCATGTCTCTGGTCTCTGTAACTGTGGTGCTGATGGTGGTTTCTATGGTGTTGCTGTCCATTGTTGTTTCTTGAGTCAGACATGTGACTGCTGATGATGAGTTGGTGGTGGTGGTCTGCTGCTGAATAATCATCAAGATGATCTCCAAGAAACGTTGGATTGTGATAGCTCCGGACTTGTACTGCTGCACAAGTTCTCGCCTTCTCTCCTCAGTTATGTATCTGGAGTAGAGCAGTTCCCACAGCGAGACTGTCATTCCTTGGTACTCCTCTCCTGCTTTGGTGGTTGTTGTTGATTTCAGTTTAAGTTTTGTGGCCTCGTCAACAAAGAAGTAGAACTCACCTTTCTTCACAATAACTAGCAGACTCAGACCAGTGATGGGGTCTGTGACACACCTCTCTATCAGTTGGAGATAGTTAAGGTTCTCTTGTGTGTTGGGATCAAAAAAGCCCTTGGTGTCATCATCTGGGTCAGACAAAATTTGGTTCATTTCTTTGTCAAAGTAGCCTCTTTCATATGCCACCTGCACAGGCACTCTGTGACTGTTTACTGGGTCGATGATGCCTCCTGTTGCAATTTGAGCTTCAAGGAGACGAATTCCATGATCCTTGACTATCAGGTCTTTTTTCAGAGCCTGGAACAAAGATATGGTGTCTTCAGTGTAAGGGTCTCTATATCCTGTGACTGCTCGTTCTGCTGAGAGCAGTTTGTTTTTCCACTCGTTGCCAACCAATCTCTGAGCCACAGCTTCTTCTACTGAAAGTTTCTTGTTGTTGACTGGGTCAATGACAAAGCCAGTGGCAGCTTGGGCTTCCAGCAGAACCAGAGATGTACCAGGGGTCAGCAGGCCTTTGGATTTGGCTTCATAGATGCTCAGGGTCTCATGGGTTGACTGCAAGTATACCCCTGCAATGCTGTTGGTCCCTTCCAGGTACTTGCGGACAGATCGCATTTGACTAACTTCCTGCACGGTGACTTTTCCTGCATTTAGATCTTTGTAGATTTCTTCACCGATGATTTTTGATTTTAGCAACTCTGTAGCACTGACATCCTTCCTTATTCCTTGAAAACTTTCCATGTCTCTGGTCTCTGTAACTGTGGTGCTGATGGTGGTTTCTATGGTGCTGCTGTCCATTGTTGTTTCTTGAGTCAGACATGTGACTGCTGATGATGAGGTGGTGGTGGTGGTCTGCTGCTGAATAATCATCAAGATGATCTCCAAGAAACGTTGGATTGTGATAGCTCCGGACTTGTACTGCTGCACAAGTTCTCGCCTTCTCTCCTCAGTTATGTATCTGGAGTAGAGCAGTTCCCACAGCGAGACTGTCATTCCTTGGTACTCCTCTCCTGCTTTGGTGGTTGTTGTTGATTTCAGTTTAAGTTTTGTGGCCTCGTCAACAAAGAAGTAGAACTCCCCTTTCTTCACAATAACTAGCAGACTCAGACCAGTGATGGGGTCTGTGACACACCTCTCTATCAGTTGGAGATAGGTAAGGTTCTCTTGTGTGTTGGGATCGAAAAAGCCCTTGGTGTCGTCATCTGGGTCGGACAAAATTTGGTTCATTTCTTTGTCAAAGTAGCCTCTTTCATAAGCCACCTGCACAGGCACTCTGTGACTGTTTACTGGGTCGATGATGCCTCCTGTGGCAATTTGAGCTTCAAGGAGACGAATTCCATGATCCTTGACTATCAGGTCTTTTTTCAGAGCCTGGAACAAAGATATGGTGTCTTCAGTGTAAGGGTCTCTATATCCTGTGACTGCTCGTTCTGCTGAGAGCAGTTTGTTTTTCCACTCGTTGCCAACCAACCTCTGAGCCACAGCTTCTTCTACTGAAAGTTTCTTGTTGTTGACTGGGTCAATGACAAAGCCAGTGGCAGCTTGGGCTTCCAGCAGAACCAGAGATGTACCAGGGGTCAGCAGGCCTCTGGATTTGGCTTCAGAGATGCTCAGGGTCTCATGGGTTGACTGCAAGTATACCCCTGCAATGCTGTTGGTCCCTTCCAGGTACTTGCGGACAGATCGCATTTGACTAACTTCCTGCACGGTGACTTTTCCTGCATTTAGATCTTTGTAGATTTCTTCACCGATGATTTTTGATTTAAGCAACTCTGTAGCACTGACATCCTTCCTTATTCCTTGAAAACTTTCCATGTCTCTGGTCTCTGTAACTGTGGTGCTGATGGTGGTTTCTATGGTGCTGCTGTCAATTGTTGTTTCTTGAGTCAGACATGTGACTGCTGATGATGAGGTGGTGGTGGTGGTCTGCTGCTGAATAATCATCAAGATGATCTCCAAGAAACGTTGGATTGTGATAGCTCCGGACTTGTACTGCTGCACAAGTTCTCGCCTTCTCTCCTCAGTTATGTATCTGGAGTAGAGCAGTTCCCACAGCGAGACTGTCATTCCTTGGTATTCCTCTCCTGCTTTGGTGGTTGTTGTTGATTTCAGTTTAAGTTTTGTGGCCTCGTCAACAAAGAAGTAGAACTCCCCTTTCTTCACAATAACCAGCAGACTCAGACCAGTGATGGGGTCTGTGACACACCTCTCTATCAGTTGGAGATAGGTAAGGTTCTCTTGTGTGTTGGGATCGAAAAAGCCCTTGGTGTCGTCATCTGGGTCAGACAAAATTTGGTTCATTTCTTTGTCAAAGTAGCCTCTTTCATATGCCACCTGCACAGGCACTCTGTGACTGTTTACTGGGTCGATGATGCCTCCTGTTGCAATTTGAGCTTCAAGGAGACGAATTCCATGATCCTTGACTATCAGGTCTTTTTTCAGAGCCTGGAACAAAGATATGGTGTCTTCAGTGTAAGGGTCTCTATATCCTGTGACTGCTCGTTCTGCTGAGAGCAGTTTGTTTTTCCACTCGTTGCCAACCAATCTCTGAGCCACAGCTTCTTCTACTGAAAGTTTCTTGTTGTTGACTGGGTCAATGACAAAGCCAGTGGCAGCTTGGGCTTCCAGCAGAACCAGAGATGTACCAGGGGTCAGCAGGCCTCTGGATTTGGCTTCATAGATGCTCAGGGTCTCATGGGTTGACTGCAAGTATACCCCTGCAATGCTGTTGGTCCCTTCCAGGTACTTGCGGACAGATCGCATTTGACTAACTTCCTGCACGGTGACTTTTCCTGCATTTAGATCTTTGTAGATTTCTTCACCGATGATTTTTGATTTAAGCAACTCTGTAGCACTGACATCCTTCCTTATTCCTTGAAAACTTTCCATGTCTCTGGTCTCTGTAACTGTGGTGCTGATGGTGGTTTCTATGGTGCTGCTGTCCATTGTTGTTTCTTGAGTCAGACATGTGACTGCTGATGATGAAGTGGTAGTGGTGGTCTGCTGCTGAATAATCATCAAGATGATCTCCAAGAAACGTTGGATTGTGATAGCTCCGGACTTGTACTGCTGCACAAGTTCTCGCCTTCTCTCCTCAGTTATGTATCTGGAGTAGAGCAGTTCCCACAGCGAGACTGTCATTCCTTGGTACTCCTCTCCTGCTTTGGTGGTTGTTGTTGATTTCAGTTTAAGTTTTGTGGCCTCGTCAACAAAGAAGTAGAACTCCCCTTTCTTCACAATAACCAGCAGACTCAGACCAGTGATGGGGTCTGTGACACACCTCTCTATCAGTTGGAGATAGGTAAGGTTCTCTTGTGTGTTGGGATCGAAAAAGCCCTTGGTGTCGTCATCTGGGTCAGACAAAATTTGGTTCATTTCTTTGTCAAAGTAGCCTCTTTCATATGCCACCTTCACAGGCACTCTGTGACTGTTTACTGGGTCGATGATGCCTCCTGTGGCAATTTGAGCTTCAAGGAGACGAATTCCATGATCCTTGACTATCAGGTCTTTTTTCAGAGCCTGGAACAAAGATATGGTGTCTTCAGTGTAAGGGTCTCTATATCCTGTGACTGCTCGTTCTGCTGAGAGCAGTTTGTTTTTCCACTCGTTGCCAACCACTCTCTGAGCCACAGCTTCTTCTACTGAAAGTTTCTTGTTGTTGACTGGGTCAATGACAAAGCCAGTGGCAGCTTGGGCTTCCAGCAGAACCAGAGATGTACCAGGGGTCAGCAGGCCTCTGGATTTGGCTTCATAGACGCTCAGGGTCTCATGGGTTGACTGCAAATATACCCCTGCAATGCTGTTGGTCCCTTCCAGGTACTTGCGGACAGATCGCATTTGACTAACTTCCTGCACGGTGACTTTTCCTGCATTTAGATCTTTGTAGATCTCTTCACCGATGATTTTGGATTTAAGCAACTCTGTAGCACTGACATCCTTTCTTATTCCTTGAAAACTTTCCATGTCTCTGGTCTTTGTAACTGTGGTGTTGATGGTGGTTTCTATGGTGCTGCTGTCCACTGTTGTTTCTTGAGTCAGACATGTGATTGCAGATGATGAGGTGGTGGTGGTGGTGGTCAGCTGCTGAATAATCATCAAGATGATCTCCAAGAAACGTTGGATTGTGATAGCTCCGGACTTGTACTGCTGCACAAGTTCTCGCCTTCTCTCCTCAGTTATGTATCTGGAGTAGAGCAGTTCCCACAGCGAGACTGTCATTCCTTGGTACTCCTCTCCTGCTTTGGTGGTTGTTGTTGATTTCAGAATGAGTTTTGTGGCCTCATCAACAAAGAAATAGAACTCCCCTTTCTTTACAATGGATAGCAAATTAAGTCCAGTGAGGGGGTCTGTGACACACCTCTCTATCAGTTGGAGATAGGTAAGGTTCTCTTGTGTGTTGGGATCAAAAAAGCCCTTGGTGTCATCATCTGGGTCAGACAAAATTTGGTTCATTTCCTCGTCAAAGTATCCTCTTTGATATGCCACCTGCACAGGCAATCTGTGACTGTATATTGGGTCAATTATGCCTCCTGTGGCAATTTGAGCCTCAAGGAGACGAATTCCATGATCTTTGACAATGAGATCCTTATTCAATGCCTGGAATAAGGAAATTGTGCCACCAGTGTAGGGGTCTCTGTATCCTGTAACTGCTCGTTCTGCTGAGAGTAGTTTGTTTTTCCACTCAGTGCCAACTACTCCCTGAGCCAGAGCTTCTTCTACTGAAAGTTTCTTGTTGTTGACTGGGTCAATGACAAAGCCAGTGCCAGCTTGGGCTTCCAAGAGTATAAGAGAAGTACCAGGAGTCAGCAGGCCTCTTGTCTTTGCTTCGTATATGCTCATAACCTTCTTTGTAGACTCAACTCTGACACCAGCTATACAATTTGTAGCTCCAAGATACTTCTGAATGGATTCCATTTTGTTGACATTCTCTTCGGTCACTTTCCCATGTATAATCTTTGTAAAAAGCTCCTTTGAGATGATTTTGGACTCAAACAACTCACTTGCAGTGACATGCTTCCTTAGTCCTTTGAACTTTCTTTCTTTGGATGAGACCTCTGTAATGATGACTGTGAGTACTTCAATTAGTTCATCAATTGTCATGGTACCAGTCTTATATTGTTGTATAAGCTGGTCTCTTTTTTGTTGGGAAACGTATTTAGACATTAAAGCTTCCCAAAGGGTGACTTCTTTCTCTTCGAGTATCCATGTTTTCAAAACAAATGTTTTGTTTTTAAACTCGACCTGCATTTGGTCTTCTGACTGAACAATGTCGTATTCACCTGTCTGTAATGGCAGAAGAAGCAGGCCTGTTTTTGGATCACTTTCACATCTCTCCATCAGCTCAAGGTAGGATATTTTTTCTTTGGTGTTTGGGTCAATGTGTCCTTTTGTTTCATCAGTGGAATTCAGCAGAAGGTTTTTGAGTTCGTCATCCAGAAGTCTGTTTTGGACTGCAACATTAGCAGGTACTCTGATGCTCATATGTGGGTCTATGATTCCACCTGTTGCTATTTGTGCTTCAAGAAGACGAATGCCATCTTTTCTTTGGATCAGCTGTTTATTCATAGCCTCATACAAAGATATTGATGCATCAGTATAGGGATCTTTATACCCAGTGACAGCTTGTTCAGCTACCAGAAGCTGCTCATGTACATCTGATCCAATTACCTTCTCAAGTGCAGCTTGGTCAACAGTGTAAAACTTGTTTTTGGTAGGATCGATGATCCAACCTGTGGATGCCTGTGCTTCCAGCAGCAAAAGCGCCACATCATTTGTCAACACACAGTCCTTTTTTGCAGCATATATGCTTACAACTGTCTGGGACGGATACATTCTAATTCCAGCAATGCTTGCGGTTCCATTCAGGTATCGTCTCACACAATCACGTTTGGCAACTCCTTCAAAAGACACTTGCTCTTCGTTAATCTTTTTGAATGTAATAGTGTTAATAATATCAGAGTCAAGCAGTTGTTTGGCAGACACATGCTTTCTTAGACCCATGATCGTTTTGGGAGTTTCACTCCTAACCAGTTTTTCAATTGTAGATCTGACGACTGTGATTATGGTTTGTATGCTAACCTTTCTTGCTCTGAATGTTTCAATCAGTTCAAAGCGATGTTCTTCAGTGAAGTAGCCAGAGTGGAGCAAGTCCCACAGAGAAACAGATTTCCCTGCATAGCTCACAATTGTCTCGTCAAACTCTTGTTTAATCTGCCTGTCGGTGTACAACTTCACATTTGTCGTTGAAGCTTTTGGTGTGACAGCAATTGGTAAGAAGAACAATCCAGTTTCTTTATCTTTCATGCATCTACCTAACATGTCCAAGTATGTCAGATTCTCTTTGGTGTTTGGGTCAAAAAATCCTTTTGTGTCATCAGTCGGGTCCAATAGAGTTTGATTAAGCTCTTCATCAAAATATCCTTTCCTGTATGCAACATCAAGAGGTAGATGAAGACACTTTAAAGGATCAATGATTCCACCTGTGGCAATTTGGGCCTCAAGTAAACGAATGCCATGTTCTCTTACAACAAGGTCTTTCTTCAAGGCTTGGAAAAGAGAAATCTTTTGGCCATTGTATGGATCGACGTAACCAGTGACCGCCTTCTCTGCTGATAAAAGCTTTTCATACATCTGTGGACAAATTAACTTCTCCCTTAGCGCTTGTTCCACTGTGAGCTTTTTGTTTGCCAGAGGATCAACAATGAAACCTGTTGCTGCTTGTGCTTCAAGAAGGCACAGAGCAGTGCCGGGTGTCAGGATAGCATTTTTCTGTGCCTCGTAGATGGTTAGCTTCTGATTGGAGGGCTGCAGTATCACCCCGGCCACACAACTTGTTCCTTGTAGGTAAGATTGCACGCTTTCCATTTTCAGCACATCGGTGGTCCTAATCTTTCCATCGATCAAGCGACTGTATGTTTTTTCATCCACTATTTCAAGCTCTAAAAGATCCACCACAGAAACCTCTCCCCTAAGGGTTTTGAAGCTTAGTCCTGCTTGCTGTTTTATCTCCTTGCTCTCAATGATGTCTAAAATAAACACACTAATTTCCTCAACTGTTACTTTCCTGGATTTGAAGAGTTTGAAAAACTCCTGCCTTTTTTCCTCTCCTAGATACTCTGAATTGATAAGATCCCAAAGAGTTGTGTGCTTGCCCTTGAATCGTCCGTACCTGACAGACACAGTTGTTGTTCTAAATAGCTCCTTCATGGTATCATCTATGTTTATTTTGTTACTTCTGCCTTTGAGTGGCAGCAGGCATAGTCCTGTGCTGGAGTCTGTGACACATCTGGACATGAGCTGCAAGTACGTGAGATTCTCGTGGGTGTTGGGGTCAAAAAACCCTTTGGTGTCATCACTAGGATCACTCAGGATCTCATTCATCTCCTCATTAAAATATCCACGCCTATAGGCGACATGGATTGGAATGCGATGGCTGTTAACCGGGTCAATGATCCCACCGGTGGCAATTTGGGCCTCCAGGAGTCGAATTCCATGATCTTGTAGGATAAGGCCTTTTTGCATGGCTTGGAACAAAGAGATTGTTTTGCCATCGCACGGGTCTTTGTAGCCTGTCACTGCCTTCTCTGCAGAGCGTAATTTTTGGCACACATCAGCACCGACAACCTTAGCTTTGACTGCATCATCAACGGAAAACTTTCTGTTTCCAATGGGATCAATAAGGAACCCTGTTGCTGCTTGTGCCTCAAGTAAAACCAGAGCTGTTCCAGGCATCAATTTCCTCTTTTGCTTGGCCTGGTAAATAGTCAGAATTTGGGAGTCAGGAAGAAGAACACCTGCAATGCTGTCTTTCCCCTGAAGGTACACACTTATGTTTTGGTCTTCTATGACTTCCTTGACAGACTTCTTTCCTTTTTTCAGGTCATCAAGGACATCCTCGCTAATGATTTCAGCCTCGACCAGCTGTTTAGCAGTGACAGTTTCCCTAATTCCTTCAAAGAAAACCTTAGTTGTTTTTACAGACGTCTCTATGATTTCCAGAACAGTTGTGACAATCGTCTCGATAGTGAGCTTCTTCTGTACGTACTTCCATATGATGTCTTTCCTCTGCTCTTCATTTAAGTATTCTGACATCAGCAGTTCCCAGAGTGATACGGTCATTCCCATGTACTTGCCACATGTCACGCTCACCTTTTTCTTTTTCAAGACCATCTTTGTTTGGTAGTCAATGAAGCTGAAATTCAGTGCGTCAGACCTGCCGCGGATTGGTAAGAGACACAGTCCAGTGACAGGATCAATGACACACCTCTCTATCAGCTGCAGATAAGTTAGGTTCTCCTCTGTGTTTGGATCAAAGAATCCCTTGGTGTCGTCTCCGGA
Source organism: Nerophis lumbriciformis (assembly GCF_033978685.3). Classification (NCBI taxonomy): domain Eukaryota; kingdom Metazoa; phylum Chordata; class Actinopteri; order Syngnathiformes; family Syngnathidae; genus Nerophis; species Nerophis lumbriciformis. The sequence goes on along the minus strand of NC_084584.2, from coordinate 9,645,573 downwards.
ATCCTCAAGTATGGCCTTCATTTCTTCATCGAAATAGCCTCTTTTAAAGGCCACCTCTGTGGGAAGTCTGTGGCTGTTAATAGGGTCAATAATTCCACCGGTGGCGATTTGCGCCTCAAGTAGGCGGATCCCGTGTGTCTTAACGATGAGATCTTTTGAAAGCGCTTGAAACAGGGAAATGGTTTCGCCTGTGTACGGGTCTTTGTATCCGGTTACCGCTCGTTCAGCGGAGAGGAGTTTAGCGTAATGTTCTGGACCCACAAGTTTGTTCTTTACAGCCTGTGCCACTGTGAATTTTTTATTTTCGATAGGATCAGTCAGGAATCCAGTTGAAGCCTGTGCCTCCAGTAGAACCAGTGCTGTTCCAGGCATCAGTATGCGTTTCTTCATTGCTTCATAAATGCTCATCCTCTGACCGGTGGAAAGTAGTGCGATGCCTGCAATGCTTCCTTTACCTTCAAGGTATTCCCTCACCGCCTCTATCAGCATCACTTCTTGGGTTGTGGTCTTCCCCTTCTGCAGGTCATCATAAATGTCTTTGTCGATGATATTGGACTCAAGAAGTTTTGCGGAGGAAATGCCTTGTCTCAGACCTTTAAAAATGATGAAGACAGGTAGAAGGAGCATGCCCGTCTCAGGTTCAACAATGCATTTCTCCAAGATCTTTGTGTAGCTCACATGTTCTTGTGTACTTGGATTGTAGAACACCTTTAACTCTGCCATCTGGTCGTCCAGCAGACCTTTTTCATAGTAACCTTTCTGAATGGCCGAGTCAACAGTAATATGTGTCTTCAGAATGGGATCAAACGGGCCGTGAGTGGATACCTGTGCTTCCAGGAGCCTCAAGCCATGATCTCTTGGAACTAAATCTTTCTGCATAGCTTGGAACAAAGATATGGTTCCGTTAGTGTAGGGATCCACGTAGCCAGTGACAGCTTTTTCCGCCATAAGGAGCTTCTCCTTCATCTCGGGTCCAATTAGCTCCTCTTTGACAGCATCGGCCACAGGAAGTGTTCGATTGTTAACCGGGTCCACGATGCCCACCGTGGCGGCTTGTGCTTCAAGCAGGGCCAACGCCGTTCCTGGTTTGAGCAGGCGTTTTTTCATGGCTTGGTATATGGTGATCTTCTCCTTGGTTGCCTCCAGATAAACGCCTGTCACGGGGCCATAAGATTTAGAGTGGCCGTTTTGTTTCATCTCAGTGTTTTGATTAATGGGCCCCATCTTGGTCGAATACACCTGTGTAACAGAACCTGAGTTAAATCAGTTGGTATGTTGTCTACAACACGGTTATTACAGCAGAGTATCAGTTTCGCAGAGGTGTCCTAACGTTTCCACTTTTTCCAAGTGTGAGTATTGTACTTTTTACACAGCAGCTGTTTGAGTCCAACATGCATCTTAGTTGTAGACTAGTTAGCTTTCTATTAGCATGCTATTTTTTTTTTGTGCTAATTTTGCAGGTATACTCCTTTTGTCAAATATTTTGTTGCTTGACAAATGATACCTGTTAGCATGCTAAAGTTGGCTAATTTTGTAGGTATACACCCTAGTCATATTTTAGTACTTAATGCGTTAGCAGGCTAGCATTTACAAAAAAAAATAATAGAACAAACCAGTAATATATTTTGACGCTTGTTATAGTTAGAATTTTAAAAAACTAACATTAGCATGCTAGATTTTTTTAGCTAATATAGCAGGTATACACCTTAGTGTCATATATTTTGGTATTTCACAAATTCTAACTGTAAGCATGCTAATGTGAGCATGTTAGCATAATACTGTTAGCATGGTAGCTTTTCTTTTGCTAATTTAGTAGGTATACACCTCTTGTGTCAAATATTTTGTTGCTTGACAAATGACACCTTTTAGCATGCTAAAGTTAGCTAATTTTGTAGGTGTACACCTCAGTCATACTTGATGCGTTAGCAGGCTAGCATTTACAAAAAAAAAAATTCTAGAACAAACCAGTAATATATTTTGGTACTTGACGCTTGTTATAGTTAACATTTAAAAAAATTAGCATGCTAGATTTTTTTTGTGCTAATTTTACAGGTATACACCTCTTGTGCCAAATATTTTGTTGTTTGACAAATGATACCTTTTAGCATGCTAAAGTTTGCTAATTTTGTAGGTATACACCTCAGTCATATTTTAGTACTTGATGCGTTAGCAGGCTAGCATTTACAAAAAAAAAATTCTCGAACAAACCAGTGATATATTTCGGTACTTGACGCTTGTTATAGTTAGCATTTTAAAAAACTAACATTAGCATGCTGGATTTTTTTTAGCTAATTTAGCAGGTATACACCTTAGTGTCATATATTTTGGTATTTCACTCATTCTAACTGTAAGCATGCTAATGTGAGCATGTTAGCATAATACTGTTAGCATGATAGCTTCTTTTTTTGCTCATTTAGCAGGTATTCACCTCTTGGGTCAAATATGTTGTTGCTTGACAAATTAAACCTTTTAGCATGCTAAAGTTTGCTAATTTTGTAGGTATAAACCTCAGTCATATTTAAGTACTTGATGCGTTAGCAGGTAGCATTTACAAAAAAAATTCTAGAACAAACCAGTAATATATTTCGGTACTTGACGCTTGTTATAGTTAGCATTTTAAAAAACTAACATTAGCATGCTAGATTATTTTTTTTGCTAATTTAGCAGGTACACACATCTTGTGCCAAATATTTTGTTGCTTGACAAATGATACCTTTTGGCATGCTGAAGTTAGCTAATTTTGTAGAATTAGCAAAATACCAAAATATATGTATACCTGCTAAATTAGCTAAAAAAAAAATCAAGCACGCTAAAGTTAGTTTTTTAAAATGCTAACTATAATAAGCGTCAAAATATATTACTGGTTTGTTCTAGAATTTGTATTTGTAACGCATCAAGTACTAAAATATGACTGAGGTGTATACCTACAAAATTAGCTAACTTTAGCATGCTAAAAGGTATCATCTGTCAAGCAACAAAATATTTGACACTGCTAAATAAGCTAAAAAAATCTAGCATCTAGCAGTTTTTTTAAAATGCTAATACAACAAGCGTCAAGTTTTGAAATATATTACTGGTTTGTTATAGATTTGTTTGTGTGTAAATGCTAGCCTGCTAACGCATCAAGTACTAAAATATGACTGAGGTGTATACCTGCAAAATTAGCTAACTTTAGCATGCTAAAAGGTTTCATTTGTCACACAACAAAATATTTGGCACAAGAGGTGTGTATACCTGCTAAATTAGCTAAAGAAATCTAGCATGCTAATGTTAGTTTTTTAAAATGCTAACTATAACAAGCGTCAAAATATATTACTGGTTTGTTCTATAATTATTTTTTGTAAATGCTAGCCTGCTAAGGCATCAAGTACTAAACTATGACTCAGGTGTATACCTACAAAATTAGCTAACTTTAGCATGCTAAAAAGTATTATTTGTCAAGCAACAAAATATTTGGCACAAGAGGTGTATACCTGCTAGATTAGCTAAAGATAACTAGCATGCTAATGTTAGTTTTTTTAAATTCTAACTATAACAAGCGTCAAAGTATATTACTGGTTTGTTCTAGATTTTTTTTTTTGTAAATGCTAGCCTGCTAACGCATCAAGTTCTAAAATATGACTGAGGTGTATACCTACAAAATTAGCTAACTTTAGCATGCTAAAAGGTATCATTTTTCAAGCAACAAAATATTTGTCACAAGAGGTGTATACCTGCTAAATTAGCAAAAAAAACATTTGGCATGCTAATGTTAGTTTTTTTAAATGCTAACTATAGCAAGTGTCATGTACCGAAATATATTACTGGTTTGTTCTAGAATTTTTTTTTTTAATGCTAGCCTGCTAACGCATCAAGTACTTAAATATGACTGAGGTGTATACCTACAAAATTAGCTAACTTTAGCATGCTAAAAGGTGTCATTTGTCACGCAACAAAATATTTGACACTGCTAAATAAGCTAAAAAAATCTAGCATCCTAATGTTAGTTTTTTTTAATGCTATTATAACAAGCGTCAAGTATTGAAATATATTACTGGTTTGTTATAGATTTGTTTGTGTGTAAATGCTAGCCTGCTAACGCATCAAGTACTAAAATATGACTGAGGTGTATACCTGCAAAATTAGCTAACTTTAGCATGCTAAAAGGTTTCATTTGTCACACAACAAAATATTTGGCACAAGAGGTGTGTTGATGCCCCGCTGTCCTGCTAAATTAGCTAAAGAAATCTAGCATGCTAATGTTAGTTTTTTAAAATGCTAACTATAACAAGCGTCAAAATATATTACTGGTTTGTTCTATAATTATTTTTTGTAAATGCTAGCCTGCTAAGGCATCAAGTACTAAACTATGACTCAGGTGTATATACCTACAAAATTAGCTAACTTTAGCATGCTAAAAAGTATTATTTGTCAAGCAACAAAATATTTGGCACAAGAGGTGTATACCTGCTAGATTAGCTAAAGATATCTAGCATGCTAATGTTAGTTTTTTTAAATTCTAACTATAACAAGCGTCAAAATATATTACTGGTTTGTTCTAGATTTTTTTTTTTGTAAATGCTAGCCTGCTAAGGCATCAAGTACTAAACTATGACTCAGGTGTATACCTACAAAATTAGCTAACTTTAGCATGCTAAAAAGTATTATTTGTCAAGCAACAAAATATTTGGTACAAGAGGTGTATACCTGCTGGATTAGCTAAAGATATCTAGCATGCTAATGTTAGTTTTTTTAAACTCTAACTATAACAAGCGTCAAAATATATTACTGGTTTGTTCTAGATTTATTTTTTTTTGTAAATGCTAGCCTGCTAACGCATCAAGTTCTAAAATATGACTGAGGTGTATACCTACAAAATTAGCTAACTTTAGCATGCTAAAAGGTATCATTTTTCAAGCAACAAAATATTCGGCACAAGAGGTGTATACCTGCTAAATTAGCAAAAAAAACATTTGGCATGCTAATGTTAGTTTTTTAAAATGCTAACTATAGCAAGTGTCATGTACCGAAATATATTACTGGTTTGTTCTAGAATTATTTTTTTTTAATGCTAGCCTGCTAACGCATCAAGTACTTAAATATGACTGAGGTGTATACCTACAAAATTAGCTAACTTGAGCATGCTAAAAGGTGTCATTTGTCACGCAACAAAATATTTGACACTGCTAAATAAGCTAAAAAAATCTAGCATCCTAATGTTAGTTTTTTTAAATGCTATTATAACAAGCGTCAAGCATTGAAATAAATTACTGGTTTGTTATAGATTTTTTTTTTGTAAATGCTAGCCTGCTAACGCATCAAGTACTAAAATATGACTGGGGTGTATACCTACAAAAGTAGCTAACTTTAGCATGCTAAAATTCTTGTGCCAAAATATTTGGCACAATACCTGCTAGATTAGCTAAAGATATCTAGCATGCTAATGTTAGTTTTTTTAAATTCTAACTATAACAAGCGTCAAAATATATTACTGGTTTGTTCTAGATTATTTTTTTTGTAAATGCTAGCCTGCTAACGCATCAAGTTCTAAAATATGACTGAGGTGTATACCTACAAAATTAGCAAACTTTAGCATGCTAAAAGGTATCATTTTTCAAGCAACAAAATATTTGGCACAAGAGGTGTATACCTGCTAAATTAGCTAAAAAAAAACTCGAGCATGCTAAAGTTAGTTTTTTAAAATGCTAACTATAACAAGCGTCAAAATATATTACTGGTTTGTTCTAGAATTTGTATTTGTAAATGCTAGCCTGCTAACGCATCAAGTACTAAAATATGACTGAGGTGTATACCTACAAAATTAGCTAACTTTAGCATGCTAAAAGGTGTCATTTTTCAAGCAACAAAATATTTGGAACAAGAGGTGTATACCTGCTAAATTAGCAAAAAAAACATTTGGCATGCTAATGTTAGTTTTTTAAAATGCTAACTATAGCAAGTGTCATGTACCGAAATATATTACTGGTTTGTTCTAGAATTATTTTTTTTTAATGCTAGCCTGCTAACGTATCAAGTACTTAAATATGACTGAGGTGTATACCTACAAAATTAGCTAACTTTAGCATGCTAAAAGGTGTCATTTGTCACGCAACAAAATATTTGACACTGCTAAATAAGCTAAAAAAATCTAGCATCCTAATGTTAGTTTTTTTAAATGCTATTATAACAAGCGTCAAGTATTGAAATATATTACTGGTTTGTTATAGATTTTTTTTTGTGTAAATGCTAGCCTGCTAACGCATCAAGTACTAAAATATGACTGAGGTGTATACCTACAAAATTAGCTAACTTTAGCATGCTAAAAGGTATCATTTGTCAAGCAACAAAAATTTGACACAAAAGGTGTATACCTGCTAGATTAGCTAAAGAAATCTAGCATGCTAATGCTAGATTGCATGCAGAAACAAGCATTGAAGAGTGAAAATGAAAATACTTACCCAATCAAGTTAGGTATTGATTTGAGTGTGCGAGCAACCGGCATCCAAGATAGCTGCCAAAGTTGCTGACGCTCAATGTCTGCAACGTGTGTGTGCCTGTGGAGATAAGGAAGGTTGTATCAGGGCTGGCTGACAGAGGTGGGTAGTAACGCGCTACATTTACTCCGTTACATCTACTTGAGTAACTTTTGGGATAAATTGTACTTCTAAGAGTAGTTTTAATGCAACTTACTTTTACTTTTACTTGAGTATATTTATAGAGAAGAAACGCTACTTTTACTCCGCTACTTTTATCTACATTCAGCTCGCTACTCGCTACTAATTTTTATCGATCTGTTAATGCACGCTTTGTTTGTTTTGGTCTGTCAGACAGACCTTCAAAGTGCCTGCGTTACTGGTGACGTTTCACTCCGTTCCACCAATAAAATGCAGTCACTAGTGACGTTTGACTCCGTTCCACCAATCAGATGCAGTCACTGGTGACGTTGGACCAATCAAACAGAGCAAGGCGGTCACATGACCTGACTTAAACAAGTTGAAAAACTTATTGGGGTGTTACCATTTAGTGGTCAATTGTACGGAATATGTACTGTACTGTGCAATCTACTAATACAAGTTTCAATCAATCAAAAGTGTGAAGGAAAAAAGACACTTTTTTATTTCAAACGTACATCCCGTCACAAGCCTAAAGACTGACTGCACAGTTCCTGTCTTCACAATAAAAGTGCCGCTCCATCGCGCCTGCGCTTTCAAAATAAGAGTCTCCGAAAGCCAGCGCAAACAAGCTAGCAAGCTACGGAATTTGCCGCCAATGTATTTCTTGTAAAGTGTGTGAAAACGAATATGGAAGCTGGACAAATAAGATACCAAAAACCAACCACTTTCATGTGGTATTAGACAGAAAGGAGGAACTTTTTTTCTCCTGCATTTGAAAACGTGGACGCTATCAGCACTACTGTCTGATTCCAATCAATGCAAGTCATCAGAATCAGGTAATACACCAACTTATATTCTTGTCAACATGAAAGAAAGGAATCTATATGTGTTAAACATGCATGTATATTCATTAAAACACCTTTAACATGTAAACAAAAACGGCAAAATAAATAAATATAAATGATATACTGTATATATCAATGTATGTGTATATATGTGTATATATATATATATATATATATATATATATATATATATATATATATATATATATATATGATATGTGTGTGTATGTTACTCATCAGTTACTCAGTACTTGAGTAGTTTTTTCACAACATACTTTTTACTTTTACTCAAGTATATATTTGGGTGACTACTCATTACTTTTACTTGAGTAATAAATCTCTAAAGTAACAGTACTCTTACTTGAGTACAATTTCTGGCTACTCTACCCACCTCTGCTGGCTGATACTGCCTGAAATCTTTATTGCAGCTTTCTTGTGATAACAATGTGTACCTGCTAACTCTATAGCGGATGTTAGCTTATCATAGCAATTAAAAAAAAAGTGGCTTTGATATTACCACACACTTGTCGTCACAATGATGACGGATGCTAACAGTTGCGAAAAGCTGCCCGCTAACTATTCAGGGTGTTGTTGTTTTTTTTTCCTCAAACCTACGCGAACAATGGCGATGTCTAAGAATAGCGCCCTCGTCCATTCGTCATTACGGTGAACCGAAGGTGTGACTTGACCTTTTTTGATATTCATCGCAGTGAGAACCTGTAAGCCCGACATGTCGGCACACATGACTGAGTGTGTTTGTGCAACAGCAGCTCGCTGGCAGCATTGTTTGACAGTAACACACGCACACACACACACAAACACACTCTTGTATTTCTTACCTTCTTGAGACCTCCGAAAAATGCCTACCTCTTTAGGACCACCCTTTCGAGATATATAAAGATTTGTATTGACAATATTTATTATTTACTTGCGTATTTACTTCAAGTTATTGCAGTATGTCTCTATACACATGTTTATTTTATAAAGGTCGTTTGGACAGGACAGCGGGGCAGCAAGTGACAAACAAAGCATGACTTTCCACAATTGGACAGGACAGCGGGGCAGCAAGTGACAGGGTTAGTCTGGCGTTCGGATGTTTCCGTGAGGCGAGCGCCGAACGTTGGGGAAACCCTCCGCACAAACATGTTATTTCATATGTTGACCAGAAGGGGGAGCACACAGTCAATTTGAAAAATCCCTCCTCTTTGGGACCACCCTCATTTTGATGGATGTCACCAGCAAATGAGACATTGTCTATTAGATGCAATGTTATTGGGACCATGATTTATGTCACACCTCCTCATATGGAAGATACGTTTCCTTCTTCATGTCTCAAGAAGGGAAGGAATACAAGAACACACACACACACTCTTGTATTTGTTACCTTCTTGAGACCTCTGAAAAATGCCTACCTCTTTAGGACCACCCTTTCTAGATATATAAAGATTTGTATTTAAAATATTTATTATTTACTCTCTATACACATATTTATTTTTGCAAAGGTCCACTTAGGAGTTTTAGGGAAACAATGACAAACAAAGCATGACTTTGCACGTTTGGACAGGACAGCGGGGCATCAAGTGGCAGGGTTGTTTGGCGTTCGGGTGTTTCCATTGGCAGGAATGGCCCAGGAATCTGAGGCAAGCGCCAAACGTTGTGGAAACCCTCCACACAAAAATGAGACGCCTCCGAGGGGGGCCTCCGACGCGTGGTCCTAAAGACAGTAGTGTTCACTGCTAACCTCGTTATCAAGGGGGTCCCCGTCCCAAATGATCAAATATCGGCCCCATATTTTTTAAATTAATTTTGGCCAGAGGGGGCATAGTTCAATTTCTTACACACACTTGTTATTTCATATGTTGGCCAGAGGGGGAGCACCTCAAATGTGTACACACACTTGTTATTTCATATGTTGGCCAGAGGGGGATCACCTCAAATTTGTACACACACTTGTTATTTCATATGTTGGCCAGAGGGGGAGCACCTCAAATTTGTACACACACACTTGTTATTTCATATGTTGGCCAGAGGGGGAGCACCTCAAATTTGTACACACACTTGTTATTTCATATGTTGACCAGAGGGGGGTGCACTTTTAAAACCGACACACTGTCAATTTGGAAAAATCCCTCCTTTTTGGGACCACCCTCATTTTGATAGATGTCACCAGCAGGGGTGCAAATGATGTTTCAAAAAAAAGCTGGCACAAGTGGCAAAAAAGAGTGAGAAAGTTGAGGAATGCTCATCAAAGACTTATTTGGAACATCCCACAGGTGAACGGGCTAATTGGGAACAGGTGGGTGCCATGATTGGGTATAAAAGTAGATTCCATGAAATGCTCAGTCATTCACAAACAAGGACGGGGCGAGGGTCACCACTTTGTCAACAAATTGTTTAAGAACAACATTTCTCAAGCAGCTATTGCAAGGAATTTAGGGATTTCACCATCTACGCTCCGTAATATCATCAAAAGGTTCAGAGAATCTGGAGAAATCACTGCACGTAAGCAGCAAGGCTGAAAACCAACATTGAATGCCCGTGACCTTGGATCCCTCAGGCGGTACTGCATCAAAAAGCCACATCAGTGTGTAAAGGATATCACCACATGGGCTCAGGAACACTTCAGAAAACCATTGTCAGTAACTACAGTTGGTCGCTACATCTGTAAGTGCAAGTTAAAACTCTACTATGCAAAGCCACACCCATTTATCAACAACACCCAGAAACGCTTCACTGGGCCCGAGCTCATCTAAGATGGACTGATACAAAGTGGAAAAGTGTTCTGTGGTCTGACGAGTCCACATTTAAAATTGTTTTTGGAAACTGTGGACGTCGTGTCCTCCGGACCAAAGAGGAAAAGAACCATCCGGATTGTTCTAGGGTCAAAATGTAAAAGGCAGCATGTGTGATGGTATGGGGGTGTGTTAGTGCCCAAGACATGGGTAACTTACACATCTGTGAAGGCATCATTAATGCTGAAAGGTACATACAGGTTTTGGAGCATCCAAGCAACGTTATCATGGACGCCCCTGCTTATTTCAGCAAGACATTGCCAAGCCATGTGTTACATCAACGTGGCTTCATAGTAAAAGAGTGCGGGTACTAGACTGGCCTGCCTGTAGTCCAGACCTGTCTCCCATTGAAAATATGAAGGCTAAAATATGAGAAGGGAGACTGTTGAACAACTTAAGCTGTACATCAAGCAAGAATGGGAAAGAATTCCACTTCAAAAATGTGTCTCCTCAGTTCCCAAACCTTTACTGAGTGTTGTTAAAAGGAAAGGCCATGTAACACAGTGGTAAAAATGTCCCTCTGACAACTTTTTTGTAATGTGTTGCTGCCATTAAATTCTGAGTTCATGATTGTTTGCAGAAACAAAGTTTGTCAGTGTGAACATGAAATATCTTGTCTATGCAGTCTATTCAATTGAATATAAGTTGAAAAGGATTTGTTGTATTCTCTTTTTTTTATTAACATTTACACAACGTGACATATATATATATATATATATATATATATATATATATATATATATATATATATATATATATATATATATATATATATATATATATATTTATATTTATATATATATATATATAATATATATATATACACACATACAAATATTTCTATATTAATATTTTATATTGATATAAATAAATAAAGTTGGTGTATCAAAATATATATATATATATACACACACACACACATATATACATATACTATAATAGACAAAACGTTTTGCAGCACAAATGAATGGACAAAGATGGGGAGGTTTGGTGGGGTGTGTATTTATATATATATATATATATATATATATATATATATATATATATATATATATATATATATATATATATATATATATATACACACACACATATATTTATTTAAAATGTATTTAAATATATATATATTAGATGTATTTATTTACATTCATACACACACACATATACATACATACATACATACATACATGCATATACATACACTATAATAGACGGAATAATTTGCAGCACTAACAAATGGGACAAATTTGGGGAGGTTTGGTGGGGCATATATACATATGTATATATGTGTATGTATATATATATATATATATATATGTATATATGGGTATGTATATATATATATATTTTTTTTTATTTATTTTTTTTTTTTTATTAAAAATGTTATATAAAAAAAAAAATATATATATATATATACTCATTCATACATACATAGACAAAAAGTTTTGCAGCACAAATTAATTGGACAAATTTGGGGAGGTTTGGTGGGGCTAATAGATATATGTATAAATATAAATTTATATAAATGTATATTTGTTTTAAATTAAAAATTGTATATATATATATATATATATATATATATATATATGTATATATATATATATATATATGTATATATATATATATATATACATATACATATACTATAATAGACAAAAGGTTTTGCAGCACAAATGAATGTTACAAATCTGGGCTGTATGATGTTTTTTTGGTCAGAAAATGTATTTTAGATAAAAACCGTACCGTAAACAAATGTCAATGTTATATGAATATTTGCAATGATAAGGGGTCATGTCCACACATACACATTTACAAAGCACTAAAAGAGCAAATATTCACTATAAACCAGAAGAAATATTCCCCCTGTGTGACGAGGACTTAGTCAGTGTGGTCAAAGGTGATCAGGGTTGGAATGTTTGCGCTCTTCTTTTTCCCAGCAGGGTGTTGGCCAGTGGAACTGTCACTAGTCGTCACATTCCCAGCCAGAATCAAGGTAACTCCCCAACAAATCAAAGACACACACACACGGCTAAGAAGACAAATTGCACTTACTTGATCACCAGCGCTCCGCCGTGTCAGCAGACGCCTTCCCTGGTCCTGGTCCTGGCTGGTCCCCTTTAAAGACGTCCCGGCGGCAAAGTCCCGCCTTCACCCCGGGGAGGAACTACCTCCTCTCTGAGGGAGTCGCGTCTCTGTCAGGATGCCAAGAATTTTTCTGGACTTCCTCTATTGGGCTCTGAGGCAGGAAAGACAACAACAAAAACCAAAAACCGTGTAACAGGTTGTTGCTGAGATCTGACATGAAAGATTTACCTTCCAAGTGCTGCCTTTGATGGGCCTGCTGTGGTTTGTTTTATGGGCCGCCGCTCATTACAACTACACAATTACACACGCTGTGATTGACAGAACAACCCCATAAAACACATTCTGTCAAAATGCAGCAAAAAAAAAAAAAAAAGGAAGCGCATGAGAGACAGGCTGCAAGTTGACGGAACATAGCAGACGCTGGTACTTTAGTGCAGGGGTTAAAAAAACTTGGCCAGGGGCCGGGCTGTATATGTATATATATACAGGTAAAAGCCAGTAAATTAGAATATTTTGAAAAACTTGATTTATTTCAGTAATTGCATTCAAAAGGTGTAACTTGTACATTATATTTATTCATTGCACACAGACTGATGCATTCAAATGTTTATTTCATTTAATTTTGATGATTTGAAGTGGCAACAAATGAAAATCCAAAATTCCGTGTGTCACAAAATTAGAATATTACTTAAGGCTAATACAAAAAAGGGATTTTTAGAAATGTTGGCCAACTGAAAAGTATGAAAATGAAAAATATG
>NC_084584.2:9552500-9627500 GCF_033978685.3 Nerophis lumbriciformis | reverse complement strand
TCTTACTTATAAATCCACTTTTTGTTTAATCCATCCATCCATCTTCTCGGGTCGGGTCGCGGGGGCAGCAGCCTAAGCAGGGAAGCCCAGACTTCCTTCTCCCCAGCCACTTTGTCCAGCTCCTCCCGGGGGATCCCGAGGCGTTCCCAGGCCAGCCGGGAGACATAGTCTTCCCAACGTGTCCTGGGTCTTCCCCGTGGCCTCCTACCGGTCGGACGTGCCCTAAACACCTCCCTAGGGAGGCGTTCGGGTGGCATCCTGACCAGATGCCCGAACCACCTCATCTGGCTCCTCTCCATGTGGAGGAGCAGCGGCTTTACTTTGAGCTCCTCCCGGATGACAGAGCTTCTCACCCTATCTCTAAGGGAGAGCCCCGCCACCCGGCGGAGGAAACTCATTTCAGGCGCTTGTATCCGTGATCTTGTCCTTTCGGTCATGACCCAAAGCTCATGAACATAGGTGAGGATGGGAACGTAGATCGACCGGTAAATTGAGAGCTTTGCCTTCCGGCTCAGCTCCTTCTTCACCACAACGGATCGATACAGCGTCCGCATTACTGAAGACGCCGCACCGATCCGCCCGGGGGATCCCGAGGCGTTCCCAGGCCAGCCGGGAGACATAGTCTTCCCAACAAGTCCTGGGTCTTCCCTTGGCCTCCTACCGGTCGGACGTGCCCGAAACACCTCCCTAGGGCGGCGTTCGGGTGGCATCCTGACCAGATGCCCCAACCACCTCATCTGGCTCCTCTCCATGTGGAGGAGCAGCGGCTTTACTTTGAGCTCCTCCCGGATGACAGAGCTTCTCACCCTATCTCTAAGGGAGAGACCCGCCACCCGGCGGAGGAAACTCATTTCAGGCGCTTGTACCCGTGATCTTGTCCTTTCGGTCATAACCCAAAGCTCATGACCATAGGTGAGGATGGGAACGTAGATCGACCGGTAAATTGAGAGCTTTGCCTTCCGGCTCAGCTCCTTCTTCACCACAACGGACCGATACAGCGTCCGCATTACTGAAGACGCCGCACCAATCTCACGATCCACTCTTCCCTCACTCATGAATAAGACTCCGAGGTACTTGAACTCCTCCACTTGGGGCAAGATCTCCTCCGCAAACACTCTTTCCGACATTGTCAATATGTTTTTTTTAGAGCCCAACTTCCCTGCACATTTCAGCTAATCAAATTTGTCTCCAAGCGGCGCTCAAACGTGAACAACATAAACCAAACTAAAAGAAGATGCGTCACCTGGCCCGAAGGAAGCCCAGGGTCCTCCTCCGGAGCTAGGCCTGGAGGCAGGGCTCGTCAGCGAGCGCCTGGTGGCCCCGGCCGGGCACAACCCGAAGAAGCTACGTGGACACACCATCCTCTCCGCCACGTGGGCCCACCACCCGCGGTCGGAACCAGTGGGGTCGGGTGCACTGCCAAGTGGACGGCAGTGAAAGTGGAGGCTCCAGACTGACCAATTTGGGGCAGCAGACGCTGACTTTTGGGACGTGGAACGTCTCTACGCTGGTGGGGAAGGAGCCTGAGCTGGTGCGGCAGGTGGAGCGCCACGTGGGCCCACCACCCGCGGTCGGAACCAGCTGGGTCGGTTGCGCTGCCAAGTGGACGGCAGTGAAAGTGGAGGCTCCAGACTGACCAATTTGGGGCAGCAGAGGCTGACTTTTGGGACGTGGAACGTCTCTACGCTGGTGGGGAAGGAGCCTGAGCTGGTGCGGCAGGTGGAGAGCTGCCGGTTGGATCTGGTGGGGGCTTACCTCTACACATAGCAAGGGCTCTGAAACCACACTCCTGGACAAGGGGATGGATCTTGTTCACTTCTGGAGTTGCTCAGGGTGTGAGGGCCCAGGCTAAGTGCCTGTACGTTGGAGTTCAACCCAATGGACAAGAGAGTCGCCTCCCTTTGCCTTAGAGTCGGAGGGGGGAAAACTCTGACTGTTGTTTTTGCGGGTCCTGTATGGGGTGCCGGCAGGGGATTCCATAGTCTTCCTGGGGGACTTCAACATGCACGTGGGCAATGACTGTGATACTTGGACTGGCGTGATTGGGAGGAACAGTCTCGCTGATCTGAACCTGAGGGGCGGATTATTATTGGACTTATGTGCTAGTCGTGGACTTGCGATAACAAATAAGGATGCTTATAGGTGTACCTGTTAACAGAGCACCATAGGCCAAAGATCAATGATCGATTTTGTAATCGTATCAGCTGATCTGAGGCCGTATGTTTTGGACACTCGGGTAAAGAGAGGGGCTGAACTGTCAACTGATCACCATCTGGTGGTGAGTTGGGTCAGATGGAGGGGGAACCTCTGGACAGACCTGGCAAACCCAAGCGTGTAGTGCGGGTGAACTGGGAATGTCTGGAGGAGTCCTCTGTCCGGTGGGACTTCAACTCCAACCGGATAGGTACGGGATAGCGGGGGTGTATATTGTAGCGTTAGTTAATGGTTATTTGCACACAAAAAAAATGTTTATGAGTTTGAACATCAAATATGTTGTCTTTGTAGCATATTCAACTGAATATGGGTTGAAAAGGATTTGCAAATCATTGTATTCCGTTTATATTTACATCTAACACAATTTCCCAACTCATATGGAAACGGGGTTTGTACTTTCAATTTTGACTGCGTGCACTTGCCTATGTTCAGGTAAAGATTCCATCTAATATACCCCAAATATGGTGCGATTACAAGAAACTGTGAAAAAGTATATTGATAAATGTTGACTGTTACAAGTGGCCCTCTGAGGGCGGTCCTGATTGCAACCCGGCCCTCAATAAGAAGACCCCTGGTGTAAGATCTGACAGAGCCTCGCCCTCACACTGTTTACAAATGAATCAAAACACTGACTTTTTGTCCAGAACACTTCCATAGAGTCTTATCTCATTCCTCTTCTCTCATTTCCTCCCCGTATTATTTTGGGCCCCGGCAGGGTTTTAGTCATGCGCCCTGGCCAGGAATGTTGGCTATTGTGCGCTCCTGTCAGTGCCACACCCCACGTCTCACGTCTGCTTGGAGAGTCGGCTAAAGACCTCCTCGTGGGTTTCTTTTTAAAGCCGCACACATGGAGAGGTGAGTCCACGTACAGTAGAATATGAAAACTGTCACGTCTCGTCCGTCCTGCACGGATCCTTGTTTGCATCCCCAAGGCTCAGAAAGAACGTTAGTATTAAAGACTATGATGAATAACATTTATATCATGTGCTGTCATCTGTGTCAGTAGAAATGTTCACATTTCAGCCTACAGAATCAACATATTAGTATTTGATCATGCAACAAGACTCTGCAGCATCGCGTGGACATCGGGGGCGGTACCTCTGGATTGGCAGACCGGGGTGGTGGTTCCTCTCTTTAAGCAGGGGAACCGGAGGGTGTGTTCTAACTATCGTGGGATCACACTCCTCAGCCTTCCCGGTAAGGTCTATTCAGGTGTACTGGAGAGGAG
This sequence comes from Nerophis lumbriciformis, assembly GCF_033978685.3. Classification (NCBI taxonomy): domain Eukaryota; kingdom Metazoa; phylum Chordata; class Actinopteri; order Syngnathiformes; family Syngnathidae; genus Nerophis; species Nerophis lumbriciformis. Next base: position 9,624,058 of record NC_084584.2, on the reverse strand, counting down.
GCTACGCCGGATAGTCGAACCTCGGATTCAGGAGGAACAGTGTGATTTTGGTCCTGGTCGTGGAACTGTGGACCAGCTCTATACTCTCGGCAGGGTCCTTGAGGGTGCATGGGAGTTTGCCCAACCAGTCTACATGTGCTTTGTGGACTTGGAGAAGGCATTCGACCGTGTCCCTCGGGAAGTCCTGTGGGGAGTGCTCAGAGAGTATGGGGTATCGGACTGTCTGATTGTGGCAGTCCGCTCCCTGTATGATCAGTGTCAGAGCTTGGTCCGCATTGCCGGCAGTAAGTCGGACACGTTTCCGGTGAGGGTTGGACTCCGCCAAGGCTGCCCTTTGTCACCCATTCTGTTCATAACTTTTATGGACAGAATTTCTAGGCGCAGTCAAGGCGTTGAGGGGATCTGGTTTGGTGGCTACAGGATTAGGTCTCTGCTTTTTGCAGATGATGTGGTCCTGATGGCTTCATCTGGCCAGGATTTTCAGCTCTCGCTGGATCGGTTCGCAGCCGAGTGTGAAGCGACTGGGATGAGAATCAGCACCTCCAAGTCCGAGTCCATGGTTCTCGCCCGGAAAAGGGTGGAGTGCCATCTCCGGGTTGGGGAGGAGATCTTGCCCAAGTGGAGGAGTTCAAGTACCTCGGAGTCTTGTTCACGAGTGAGGGAAGAGTGGATTGTGAGATCGACAGGCGGATCGGTGCGGCGTCTTCAGTAATGCGGACGCTGTATCGATCCGTTGTGGTGAAGAAGGAGCTGAGCCGGAAGGCAAAGCTCTCAATTTACCGGTCGATCTACGTTCCCTTCCTCACCTATGGTCATGAGCTTTGGGTTATGACCAAAAGGACAAGATCACGGGTACAAGCAGCCGAAATGAGTTTCCTCCGCCGGGTGGCGGGGCTCTCCCTTAGAGATAGGGTGAGAAGCTCTGCCATCCGGGGGGAGCTCAAAGTAAAGCCGCTGCTCCTCCACATCGAGAGGAGCCAGATGAGGTGGTTCGGGCATCTGGTCAGGATGCCACCCGATCGCCTCCCTAGGGAGGTGTTTAGGGCACGTCCGACCGGTAGAAGGCCGCGGGGAAGACCCAGGACACGTTGGGAAGACTATGTCTCCCGGCTGGCCTGGGAACGCCTCGGGGTCCCACAGGAAGAGCTGGACGAAGTGGCTGGGGAGAGGGAAGTCTGGGCTTCCCTGCTTAGGCTGCTGCCCCCGCAACCCGACCTCGGATAAGCGGAAGAAGATGGATGGATGGATGGCAACAAGATGTTTCAAACTTATTGGTTTTGGGGTTGTCAAAACCGCTGGAGCGGTTCAATCGGACCGACTCGTGCCGAGCCCTCCAAAACACACAACGAGAGGCACAGTAATTTGTGCATACCAAAGGTTTTTATTGGCTGGGGATCACAGGCACACTCAGTCTGTCTGCACCCTTCATCAGAAGTAAAGAAATGCGGTCTGGTAACTCTCTCAGTTGATCGTAAGCGTAAAGCCGTCGCTGGATTGGCTCTGATTTCAGTTTGTTGACTGATAACTATTCAAAAATGCCAAAAACTATGAGGAAATGAACTGACAGTTTCATGAACGCATGAAAAGGTGACAGAAATGTCAACTTGAGTAACATCGAATCTCGTCTAATGGACGGCAGAGACAAGTGAGGAAGTCCAAGTGATGTGTATTTCTGGTCTCGTCATCCTCGTCCGGACAGAAGGGCGACACGGCAGTGCGGCGGGATCAAAAGAGACGCCGGAGACGCTTTGCTGAACCAAAAGCGAGCGTCATCAAACAGGACCGCAGAACCTGGAGGAGGTCAAGTCAAAAAAAAAACTTGGAGAAGCCAAACCATCAGTTTTATTATACTCCTCCTTCCCGTTTTTGTGTGTGTGTACTAAATCAGGAGATGTTTGTGTGTAAGTGTCTAGAAAACAACTGCTTTAAGTCATAACTTCAACGTTGGCGTTGAGCTAGACAGGTAGTCTCTTCTCAAGGATAGGGCTATCACTTTTGCATTCTGAAGTCCGAATTTATTGCCTCTTCTGGTGAGAGAGTTAACCTAGTCCACATACGAATGTACAACTAAGGCTCCTTAAATTATTATGGGCTCAGCCATTATTTACTTAAACCTTGTGGTTCGCTTTCTCTAAGTTGAATATAAACATTATACAGGACCGCAGAACCTGGAGGAGGTCAAGTAAAAAAAAAATTAAGCACTCCTAACTTGGAGAAGCCAAACCATCAGTTTTATACTCCTTCCCGTTTCTGTGTGTGTGTACTAAATCGGGAAATGTTCGTGTGTAAGTGTCTAGAAAACAACCTTAAAACGTTAGCATTGAGCTAGACAGGTAGTCTCTTCTCAAGGATAGGGCTATCACTTTTGCATTCTGAAGTCCGAATTTATTGCCTCTTCTGGTGAGAGAGTTAACCTAGTCCACATACGAATGTACAACTAAGGCTCCTTAAATTATTATGGGCTCAGCCATTATTTACTTAAACCTTGTGGTTCGCTTTCTCCAAGTTGAATATAAACATTATACAGGACCGCAGAACCTGGAGGATGGCAAGTAAAAAAAAATGATGCACTCCTAACTTGGAGAAGCCAAACCATCAGTTTTATATTCCTCCTTCCCGTTTCTGTGTGTGTGTACTAAATCAGGAGATGTTCGTGTGTAAGTGTCTAGAAAACAACTGCTTTAAGTCATAACTTCAACGTTGGCATTGAGCTAGACAGGTAGTCTCTTCTCAAGGATAGGGCTATCACTTTTGCATTCTGAAGTCCGAATTTATTGCCTCTTCTGGTGAGAGAGTTAACCTAGTCCACATACGAATGTACAACTAAGGCTCCTTAAATTATTATGGGCTCAGCCATTATTTACTTAAACCTTGTGGTTCGCTTTCTCCAAGTTGAATATAAACATTATACAGGACCGCAGAACCTAGAGGAGGTCAAGTAAAAAAAAAATGAAGCACTCCTAACTTGGAGAAGCCAAACCATCAGTTTTATATTCCTCCTTCCCGTTTCTGTGTGTGTGTACTAAATCGGGAGATGTTCGTGTGTAAGTGTCTAGAAAACAACTGCTTTAAGTCATAACTTCAACGTTGGCGTTGAGCTAGACAGGTAGTCTCTTCTCAAGGATAGGGCTATCACTTTTGCATTCCGAAGTCTGAATTTGTTGCCTCTTCTGGTGAGAGAGTTAACCCAGTCCACATATGAATGTCCAACTAAGGCTCCTTAATTTATTATGGGCTCAGCAATTATTTACCTAAACTTGGTGGTTCGCTTTCTCCAAGTTGAATATAAACATTCACCGTATGTTGAACATAATATGAGTCAATGAATTCACTTCATTATCACAACCGTTCCAGCCGCGCTACGGAGGAGACCCAATCAGACCTGGTCACATATGTGGTGTGGCCGCCTTCTCCCGAGCCGAGGCGCGACACGGGTGTGTGATGAAACGAGACAGACGTCGTTAATGAATCGTTGAACAACAGCGTACTTTATTGCTCAGCGAGTTCTTGTACCCCGAAACGATGTCATTTCAGCTTTTTGACTTCATAATACTGAAACTGACTCCGTCCGGCCTATGTGCGGGCATGTTTGTGTGGCATTAAAACTGTTATTCATGGAGACCTGTTCGGTGAAGTGGACGCTACCCGTAAAGGTCGTACTTTATCACTTGCCCAAGAAGATGGACCCCAGCTTACAAGAACGTACTCTTTCACCATATACAAAACATGTTATTTCTTAGACTAGCAGATACTACATACGTCAGAACACATTTCACGTTTGGTGCTATGAAAAACGAGTAGGAATAAATATTTCAATAACTTACCATTTAATTCTGATTCTTGGTGTGGCAACTCAATTCAGAATCCATTCGACCGTCCATCTGGCTCCTCTCCATGTGGAGGAGCAGCGGCTTTACTTTGAGCTCCTCCCGGATGACAGAGCTTCTCACCCTATCTCTAAGGGAGAGACCCGCAACCCGGTGGAGGAAACTCATTTCGGCCGCTTGTACCCGTGATCTTGTCCTTTCGGTCATAACCCAAAGCTCATGACCATAGGTGAAGATGGGAACGTAGATCGACCGGTAAATTGAGAACTTTGCCTTCCGGCTCAGCTCCTTCTTCACCACAACGGGTCGATACAGCGTTCCCAATTACTGAAGACGCCGCACCAATCCGCCTGTCGATCTCACGATCCACTCTTCCCTCACTCGTGAACAAGACTCCGAGGTACTTGAACTCCTCCACTTGGGGCAAGATCTCCTCCCCAACCCGGAGATGGCACTCCATCCTTTTCCGGGCGAGAACCATGGACTCGGACTTGGATGTGCTGATTCTCATCCCAGTCGCTTCACACTCGGCTGCGAACCGATCCAGAGAGAGCTGAAGATCCTGGCCAGATGAAGCCATCAGGACCACATCATCTGCAAAAAGCAGAGATCTAATCCTGCAGCCGCCAAACCAGATCCCCTCAACGCCTTGACTGTGCCTAGAAATTGTGTCCTTAAAAGTTATGAACAGAATGGGTGACAAAGGGCAGCCTTGGCGGAGTCCAACCCTCACTGGAAACGTGTCCGACTTACAGCCGGCAATGCGGACCAAGCTCTGGCACTGATCATACAGGGAGCGGACTGCCACAATCAGACAGTCCGATACCCCATACTCTCTGAGCACTCCCCACAGGACTTCCCGAGGGACACGGTCGAATGCCTTCTCTTAGTCCACAAAGCACATGTAGACTGGTTGGGCAAACTCCCATGCACCCTCAAGGACCCTGCCAAGAGTATAGAGCTGGTCCACAGTTCCACGACCAGGACCAAAACCACACTGTTCCTCCTGAATCCGAGGTTCGACTATCCGACGTAGCCTCCTCTAGACCTTACCGGGAAGGCTGTGTAGTACAGTATTCAGTGCTAGCGATACTGAAAAATGGCAAGTTCATTTATAAAGCACAATTTTTAATTTTCCTGAGGGAACTCTCCTGAAGGAATCAGTAAAGTACTATCTATCTATCTATCTATCTATCTATCTATCTATCTATCTATCTATCTATCTATCTATATATCTATCTATCTATCTATCCATCTATTTGTACAGAAGGCAATTCAAAGTGCTAATCCAGATTTTAGGAGCATACAATTGTTTGGTCCTGACTCTGTAGGAGGAGACCACTCCCTGATGCTCTCAGAGCTCAGGATGGTTCACATGGTTCTAAGATGTCAGAGATGCATTTTGGCACAGGACCATGAACAGACTTGTTTACAAGGAAGGCTGTCTTTAATTCTGCTCTCTGAGCAACAGGAAGCCAGTGCAATGACCTAAGCACTGGACTAATATGGTCGTATTTCCTGATTCTAGTCAGGACTCGAGCAGCAGCATTCTGGATGTACGCAGCTACTTTACAGCTCATTTAGAGAGCCAAGTGAGAAGGCCATTCCAGTAGTCTACCCTGCTGGAGACCAAGGCATGGATCAGTCCTTCTGATTTAGACACTATTCTCCGGATTTTGGCAATGTTTTTCAGCTGGTAAAAAGTTCTTGACTTCATGTTATGATTTTCAAGGGAAAAAATTATTTCCAAGGTAAAAAAAATATTTTCAAGGTAAAAAATGATTTTAAAGGTAAAAGTTTATTTTCAAGGTAAAAAATTATTTTCAAGGTAAAAAAAATTATTTTCAAGGTAAAAGTTGATTTTCAAGGCAAAAAATTATTTTCAAGGCAAAAAATTATTTTGAAGGTAAAAAATAATTTTCAAGGTAAAAAATTATTTTCAAAGTAAAAGTTGATTTTCAAGGTAAAAGTTGATTTTCAAGGTAAAAAATTATTTTCAAGGTAAAAAATGGTTTTCAAGATAAAAAATGGTTTTCAAGGTAAAAAATTATTTTCAAGGTAAAAGTTGATTTTCAAGGTAAAAAATTATTTTCAAGGTAAAAGTTGATTTTCAAGGTAAAAAATTATATTCAAGGTAAAAAATTATTTTCAAGGTAAAAAATTATTTTCAAGGTAAAAGTTGATTTTCAAGGTAAAAATATGATTTTCAAGGTAAAAGTTGATTTTCAAGGTAAAAAAATATTTTCAAGGTAAAAGTTGATTTTCAAGGTAAAAAAATGATTTTCAAGGTAAAAGTTGATTTTCAAGGCAAAAAATTATTTTCAAGGCAAAAAATTATTTTCAAGGTAAAAATTATTTTCAAGGTAAAAAATTATTTTCAAGGTAAAAAATTATTTTCAAGGTAAAAGTTGATTTTCAAGGTAAAAAAATATTTTCAAGGTAAAGAAATGATTTTCAAGGTAAAAGTTGATTTTCAAGGCAAAAAATTATTTTCAAGGTAAAAAAAATTATTTTCAAGGTAAAAGTTGATTTTCAAGGCAAAAAATAATTTTCAAGGCAAAAAATTATTTTCAAGGTAAAAAATTATTTTCAAGGTAAAAAACTATTTTCAAAGTAAAAGTTGATTTTCAAGGTAAAAGTTGATTTTCAAGGTAAAAAATTATTTTCAAGGTAAAAAATGGTTTTCAAGGTAAAAAATGATTTTCAAGGTAAAAGTTGATTTTCAAGGTAAAAAATTATTTTCAAGGTAAAAGTTGATTTTCAAGGTAAAAAATTATATTCAAGGTAAAAAATTATTTTCAAGGTAAAAAATTATTTTCAAGGTAAAAGTTGATTTTCAAGGTAAAAATATGATTTTCAAGGTAAAAGTTGATTTTTAAGGTAAAAAAATATTTTCAAGGTAAAAGTTGATTTTCAAGGTAAAAAATAATTTTCAAGGTAAAAAATTATTTTCAAGGTAAAAGTTGATTTTCAAGGCAAACAATTATTTTCAAGGCAAAAAATTATTTTCAAGGTAAAAATTATTTTCAAGGTAAAAAATTATTTTCAAGGTAAAAAATTATTTTCAAGGTAAAAGTTGATTTTCAAGGTAAAAATATGATTTTCAAGGTAAAAGTTGATTTTCAAGGTAAAAAAACTATTTTCAAGGTAAAGAAATGATTTTCAAGGTAAAAGTTGATTTTCAAGGCAAAAAATTATTTTCAAGGTAAAAAAAATTATTTTCAAGGTAAAAGTTGATTTTCAAGGCAAAAAATAATTTTCAAGGCAAAAAATTATTTTCAAGGTAAAAAATTATTTTCAAGGTAAAAAACTATTTTCAAAGTAAAAGTTGATTTTCAAGGTAAAAGTTGATTTTCAAGGTAAAAAATTATTTTCAAGGTAAAAAATGGTTTTCAGGGTAAAAAATGATTTTCAAGGTAAAAGTTGATTTTCAAGGTAAAAAATGATTTTCAAGGTAAAAGTTGATTTTCAAGGTAAAAAATTATATTCAAGGTAAAAAATTATTTTCAAGGTAAAAAATTATTTTCAAGGTAAAAGTTGATTTTCAAGGTAAAAATATGATTTTCAAGGTAAAAGTTGATTTTCAAGGTAAAAAAATATTTTCAAGGTAAAAGTTGATTTTCAAGGTAAAAAATGATTTTCAAGGTAAAAGTTGATTTTCAAGGCAAAAAATTATTTTCAAGGTAAAAATTATTTTCAAGGTAAAAAATTATTTTCAAGGTAAAAAATTATTTTCAAGGTAAAAGTTGATTTTCAAGGTAAAAATATGATTTTCAAGGTAAAAGTTGATTTTCAAGGTAAAAAACTATTTTCAAGGTAAAGAAATGATTTTCAAGGTAAAAGTTGATTTTCAAGGCAAAAAATTATTTTCAAGGTAAAAAACTATTTTCAAGGTAAAAAATAATTTTCAAGGTAAAAAATAATTTTCAAGGTAAAAAATTATTTTCAAGGTAAAAGTTGATTTTCAAGGTAAAAAAAATTTTCAAGGTAAAAAAAAATATTTTCAAGGTAAAAGTTGATTTTCAAGGTAAAAGTTGATTTTCAAGGTAAAAAAATATTTTCAAGGTAAAAAAATGATTTTCAAGGTAAAAGTTGATTTTCAAGGTAAAAGTTGATTTTCAAGGTAAAAGTTGATTTTCAAGGCAACACATTATTTTCAAGGTAAAAGTTGATTTTCAAGGTAAAAAAATGATTTTCAAGGTAAAAGTTGATTTTCAAGGTAAAAAATGATTTTCAAGGTAAAAGTTGATTTTCAAGGTAAAAAATGATTTTCAAGGTAAAAAATGATTTTCAAGGTAAAAGTTGATTTTCAAGGTAAAAGTTGATTTTCAAGGTAAAAAATTATTTTCAAGGTAAAAAATGGTTTTCATGGTAAAAAAATATTTTCAAGGTAAAAAAATATTTTCAAGGTAAAAAAATGATTTTCAAGGTAAAAGTTGATTTTCAAGGCAAAAAATTATTTTCAAGGTAAAAATTATTTTCAAGGTAAAAAATTATTTTCAAGGTAAAAAATTATTTTCAAGGTAAAAAATTATTTTCAAGGTAAAAAATTATTTTCATGGTAAAAGTTGATTTTCAAGGTAAAAAAATATTTTCAAGGTAAACATTTATTTTCAAGGTAAAAAAATATTTTCAAGGTAAAAGTTGATTTTCAAAGCAAAAAATTATTTTCAAGGCAAAAAATTATTTTCAAGGTAAAAGTTGATTTTCAAGGTCAAAAAATGATTTTCAAGGTTCAAGTCTGAAAATCTCTCAAACAAAAGTTCCGACATCATCACGTTCTCCGATGCAGATTGACGACGTGTTGATGACGTTGATCCAGTCATCCATAGTCCACTATTGCTTTCTCTTAGCCCATCGGAACCTTGTTTTTTTCTGTTTTGCTGTTGATGACGGGTTTCGTTGACCTTTTTCCTATACTTCACTCCAAATTCCTTTAGGCGCTTTCTTACAGTTGGCTTGACAGCCCTTGTAAATACTGTGGTTGAACACAGCCGCCAGAAACTCCATGAAGCAGATTCCCAGAAACCTTTACTAATTATTATTCCCGTTCATACATGCCGGCTGGTAAAAAAAATAAATAAAATAAAAAGGATGTCCAAAAGTTTAGCTGCGCGTTAAGTAAACCTCAGTGACAGTCTGGTATTTTAGCCTATTACCTAGCATTGCTCAACTCTCAATCAGTGGGCATGTGTGGGTGCGGGTTCAAGCCCGGGCAGGGTGCAGAGGGCGTGTGCCCGCCAGAACACGTGGTTCACATGAGGGCATCGGACAGTCCACACAAAACCTGAGCTTTCCAACCTGATTATTCAAGTTTCTCTTGGCTTCTGTGGGCCAAAGACAAGGATTTCAGATTTGTCTGAACATTGTGTTTCATCCACACACTGATCTAAGAAGGTTAACAAAAAAAAGGTATTTATTTACTTTATGCGTTCTAGTATGGAGTATTGATACTTTTGACGACACTATTTTGTAAATAAATGAGAATAAAACTTTTTTTAAACGGGTTACAAAAGCTTAAAAGTCCAGTCCATAGTGGATCTAACATAATAGTGAGAGTCCAGTTCATAGTGAATCTAACATAATAGTGTGAGAGTCCAGTCCATAGTGGATCTTACATAATAGTGAGAGTCCAGTCCATAGTGGGGCCAGCAGGAGACCATCCCGAGCGGAGACAGGTCAGCAGCGCAGAGACGTCCCCAACCGATGCACAGGCGAGCGGTCCACCCCGGGTCCCGACCCTGGACAGCCAGCACTTCATCCGTGGTCACCGAACCTGTGCCCCCCCCTCCCTCCACAAAGGAGAGGGGGGCAGAGCAGAAAAGAAACGGCAGATCAACTGGTCTAAAAAGGGGGTCTATTTAAAGGCTAGAGTATACAAATGAGTTTTAAGATGGGACTTAAATGTTTCTACTGAGGTAGCATCTCTAACTGTTACTGGGAGGATATTCCATAGTACTGGAGCCCCAATAGAAAACGCTCTATAGCCCGCAGACTTTTTTTGGGCTCTGGGAATCACTAATAAGCCGGAGTTCTTTGAAGGCAGATTTCTTGCCGGGACTTATGGTACAATGCAATCGACAAGATAGGACGGAGTTAGACCGTGTAGTATTTTATACGTAAGTAGTAAAACCTTAAAGTCAAGGTGAGCGTCCCGAACACTAATCATAGGCAGTAGAGATGCGCGGTTTGCGCGGTCGGGCGGTTGAAATAAAAAAAAATTAGATTTTAAATAGATTCAGGCGGGTGGCAGTTAAACCAATTCGGAAATATATATACATAGTTAAATGTTGTTACCCACATACGAAAAACGAGCAGGCACCTGCAGCATATGCCACAACAGAAGAAGAAAAAAAAAAGAGATGGACACTTTTACGGAGCGGAGAAGGGACGCCTCGCCGGGGTCCGGGACCGAGGCCCCTTCCCCCGAGAGGGCCCCACCGGGAGCCGTAGCTGAGGTGATCCGCGAGAAGGGCCCGACGCACGTCCAGGGTCACCACCGCGCCCACCGCACCGACACCCCGCCTCGTCCGCCTTCGCCGCGGCCGGCGTCACGCGCAGCTTACCTGCCCGCCACCCCCGTGGCCGGGGGCTCGTAACAGGGGTCACTCCGCGCGCTCCGCTCGCGCAGCTTACCTGCCCGCCACCCCCGTTGCCGGGGGCGCGTAACAGGGGTCACTCCGCGCGCAGTGCGCTCACGAAAGGGGTGGGGATCACCCTGGTGAGCCGAGTAGGCCACTTTTGGTAAGCAGAACTGGCGCTGCGGGATGAACCGAACGCCGGGTTAAGGCGCCCGATGCCAACGCTCATCAGACCCCAGAAAAGATGTTGGTTGATATAGAGAGAGCAGGACGGTGGCCATGGAAGTCGGAATGCGCTAAGGAGTGTGTAACAACCCACCTGCCGAATCAACTAGCCCTGAAAATGGATGGCGCTGGAGCGTCGGGCTCATACCCGGCCGTCGCCGGCAGCGAGAGCCGCGAGGGCTAGGCCGCGACGAGTAGGATGGCCGCCGCGGTGCGCGCTGAAGCCTCGGGCGCGAGCCCGGGTGGAGCCGCCGCGGGTGCGAGGGATATCGCACCTCCACGCGCTGGTGTGCGTCTGGGCCGTGACAGCGTGGCACGCATTGAATGTCTCTGCTGCATTGGATCAGTCTCCTTTCTTTAACAGGCAAAAGCTTTATAACCTCACTAATGCCTTGCATCGTCTATATTAGATATATAACAACGGGCGGGTGCGGTTTTGATTAAATGTTAGTTCGGGTGGATGCGGATGGTTGACGACTTTTGTGATGCGGTTGCGGATGAAATAATTGCCTATCCGCGCATCTCTAATAGGCATACTTGCCAACCCTCCCGAATTTTCCGGGAGACTCCCGAAATTCAGCGCCTCACCCGAAAAACTCCCGGGACAAATATTCTCCCGAAAATCTCCCGATTTTCAGCCGGAGCTGGAAGCCACGCCCCCTCCAGCTCCATGCGGACCTGAGTGAGGACAGCCTTTTTTCGTGACGGGAGGACAACAGGGTGACAAGAACTAAATCATCCAGACTAGAGATAAATTGTATTATTATGTTTATTTTACCTAAAAATAAATATATTTATTAATAAAAAATAAAATAAAAAATAAATGCATTTTTACTATATGTTGCTAAAAACATCAAAATTAATTGTATTTTTATTTGTATTTTTTCGTGACTCCTTATTACATCCAGCCATAGAATTACACACTAAAATAAACATATTTCAAATAATTGATTTTAAATGATCATAATAATTAATTTAAAATGACCATATTTAATTATTAAAATAATTGCTTGTTCATCAACAACTTTAGCATTTTATTCATTACATTTTGAAACTCTCAGAAGCCAAGTTATGTTATATTCCTTAATATTTATTTATGCACGTTTGAAGTATCAATTATCCAAACACAGTTTTGTTTGCATATTTTCAGGATGTAGATATGTATATATATATATATATATATATATATATATATATATATATATATATATATATATATGTATAATATGTATGAAATACTTGACTTGGTGAATTCTAGCTGTCAATATACTCCTCCCCTCTTAACCACGCCCCCAACCACGCCCTGCCCACCCCCGAACACGCCCCCACCCCCCACCTCCCGAAATCGGAGGTCTCAAGGTTGGCAAGTATGCTAATAGGCAGGTGAAAATAATCAGCCCCCATGGCAACTAAAACACAAACCCAGGGGTGCTGAAAACAGACCTAAGGGAGTCAAACTAAAATACGGGTCATGTCAGCTAACTGCAAAGTTAAGCTTTTGTAACCCGTTTTGAAAAAGTTTTACTCTCATTTATTTACAAAATAGTGTCGTCAAAAGTATCAATACTCCATACTAGAACGCATAAAGTAGATGAATACCTTTTTTTTGTTAACCTTCTTAGATCAGTGTGTGGATGAAACACAATGTTCAGACAAATCTGAAATCCTTGTCTTTGGCCCACAGAAGCCAAGAGAAACTTGAATAATCAGGTTGGAAAGCTCAGGGTTTGTGTGGACTGTCCGATGCCCTCATGTGAACCACGTGTTCTGGCGGGCACACTCCCTCTGCACCATGCCCGGGCTTGAACCCGCACCCACACATGCCCACTGATTGAGAGTTGAGCAATGCTAGCTAATAGGTTAAAATACCAGACTGTCACTGAGGTTTACTTAACGCACAGCTAAACTTGCAGACATCCTTTTTATTTTATTTATTTTTTTACCAGCCGGCCCTAACCAATCTGGCGCCCTAGGCAAGATTTTAGGTGGCGCCCCCCCACATCGGCAGTGAAGTGTATATACTCACAAGAAACCGAATAGCTTTGTCTTTGACCTTTTTTTTACTTAAAGAAAGCACATTAACAATCAGAATAGTTAACAAGATTTTTAAAAAATATGAATAAATAAATGAATGCAAAAAATAAAAAATGAATATATGAAATACAATATTTTTTACATACATATTGCTTAATTAACATTAATGATGTGCACTTTAACAACTAGGCTTACAACTATACCTAATATATAAAGGGGTGGAAAAGTGACTATTACCTGCAGGGCAAACATTAGCTAACCAGAAGGCAATAACAATGTAAACAAAAAACACCTGCTTAAAAGATCTAATACAAATGTCCCTGAGGAATGTAAAGTGGGAGTACTGTAATTACCTAACGTTACATTATTATTTTCCATAACAATTTAGCCCCCTCCACAATATTAACCCGACGTTAAAACAGAACTAGCTATTTATTGATTAGCAATTGCCGAATCATGTAACATTAGCTTAATGCTAAAAAGCCAGGTTACTATCACATTCTGTAACAGACAAATAATTTCATGTAGGCTAACGTTACCTACCTGCTACCTCTGTCTTTTTCTCGTTTCTCCTCCTCTTCTTTTCTCTTTTTTCTTCCCTGGGCACCTGACAGTTTTCGCCGTTTTGACATCTTGTGTTGATTTTTTGATGTGGTGACGTCCAAAAAGAGTCATGATACGGGAAGGGAGGGGGCGCACCGTGCGAGGGGGGGGGACAAATAATATTTCTGTTATATAGGCTTTACTTTGCATTTTAATTAACGTGGGATTATTTTTTGTATTTAGAAATAATAGTACCAACTTTTTTTTTTTTTTTCTCCAAGATTTGTGGCACTGGTGTGGCGCCCCCTGATGGACAGCGCCCTTAGCATTTGCCTATACGGCCTATGCCACGGGCCGGCCCTGCCAGCCGGCATGTATGAACGAGAATAATAAATAGTAAAGACATCAAAAGGTTTCTGGGAATCTGCTTCATGGAGTTTCTGGCGGCTGTGTTCAACCACAGTATTTACAAGGGCTGTCAAGCCAACTGTAAGAAAGCGCCTAAAGGAATTTGGAGTGAAGTATAGGAAAAAGGTCAACGAAACCCGTCAACAGCAAAACAGAAAAAAACAAGGTTCCGATGGGCTAAGAGAAAGCAATGGTGGACTATGGATGACTGGATCAACGTCATCAACACGTCGTCAATCTGCATCGCTCAACTTTTGTTTGAGAGATTTATGAAGACGACTGCCTGAAGAAAACGTGCACATTTCCTCAGTCGTCGATGATGCATACGTATACGTTATGTTTTTCTCATGATTCCGTTGTTTTTTTCCCTGCTTGGTGAAAAACCGAAACTGCTCCTGACTGCTGTTGCGCGCGGCCAGTCTCGGGGAATAAAACACACTGGTCAATCCCCGAGTTCTTTCCATGACATATATGTGGAGTAAAAAGGACCCCTGAGACAGATTAGTACTTGGTCAAGTTTGACTAAAGCTTCGGGAGACCAGCCCTTACAACGCGACAATAGGAAAAGCAAAAAGAGGTCTAAGTCAGCTTATGTAAAGCGAAAACAGCACAGCTGCTTCTTCAAAACAGATAAGGAACTGGCCAAAACAGCTGTGTGAGCCGACAAACAGGAGCCCTTAAGATAAAAACAAAGAGTTTACTACATGGGAACATTCTAGCTGCTTTAAACATGACTATGGACACTTAACAATATCTAATTCTCACATTACCACAACTTATTTTCTTGATGTATTTTAGTGTTTCTTAAAGCCAAAAAGTTGCCATTTGAAATGACTATAGTTTTGTGTTGTGTCTGTTATCTGATTGTTGTTCTAGAAAAGTAATCAGCTGACTGAACGTCCTCCAAGGGGTTGTGTTTACCCTTCTCGACTTACACTATATTGCCAAAAGTATGTGGCCTCCAATCCAAATGATCAGAATCAGGTGTATCAAATCAAGCACTTAGGCATGGAGACTGTTTCTACAAACATTTGTGAAAGAATGGGCCGCTTTCAGTGATGTCCAGCGTGGAACTGTCACAGGATGCCACCTGTGCAACAAATCCAGTCGTGGAATTTCTTCGCTCCTAAATATTCCAAAGTCAACTGTCGGCTTTATTATAAGAAAAGTGAAGAGTTTGGGAACAACAGCAACTCAGCCAGGAAGTGGTAGGCCACGTAAACTGACAGAGAGGTCAGCATAGTGCAAAGACTTTCTGCACAGTCACTTGCTACAGAGCCCCAAACTTCATAGCCCACGTACAGTACGCAGAGAGCTTCATGGAATGGGTTTCCATGGCCGAGCAGCTGCCTCTAAGCCATACATCACCAAGTCCAATGCAAAGCGTGGGATGCAGTGGTGTAAAGCAAGTCGCCACTGGACTCTAGAGCAGTGGAGACGCCTTCTCTGGACTGATGAATCACGCTTTTCCATCTGGCAATCTGATGGACCAGTCTGGGTTTGGAGGTTGCCAGGAGAACGCTACATTTTGGACTGCATTGTGCCGAGTGTGAAATTTGGTGGAGGAGGAATTATGGTGTGGGGTTGTTTTTCAGGAGTTAGTTCCAGTGAACTGAACTTTGAATGCTCCAAGATAGCAAAACATTTTGGACAAGTCCATGCTCCCAACCTTGTGGGAACAGTTTGGAGCAGGCCCCTTCCTCTTCCAACATGACTGTGCACAAAGCAATATCCATAAAGACATGGATGACAGAGTCTGGTGTGGATGAACTTGACTGGCCTGCACAGAGTCCTGACCTGAACCCGATAGAACACTTTTGGGATGAATTACAACGTAGACTGAGAGCCAGGCCTTCTCGTGTGTGAACTCACCAATGCGCTTTAGGAAGAATGGTGGAAATTTCCTATAAACACACTCCGCAACCTTGTGGACAGCCTTCCCAGAAGAGTTGAAGCTGTAATAGCTGCTAAAGGTGTCATATTGAAGCCTATGGGTTAGGAATGGGATGGCACTTCAACTTCATATGTGAGTCAAGGCAGGTGGACAAATATTTTTGGCAATATAGTGAATTCAATCCATACATTTTTACGCCGCTTATCCGAGTCCATGGTAAATGGTTTAACAAACCCTGCCCTGGTCACTCTGGCTGTCATGAATGTCATCATGTGAAATAGGATAAAGTTAACATTATCTTCATTCACATCTTGCAAGCACTAGTTTATTAGCCACTGACTATGCTTAGGTAACGTTAGTCTACTGCAGTCCTGGTTGACATAAGAGGTAACGTTATTTTAGCCTAAAGGCTACAAGTGACCTCAGCCTTCCTGGTAAGGTCTATTCAGGTGTACTGGAGAGGAGGCTACGCCGGGTAGTCGAACCTCGGATTCAGGAGGAACAGTGTGGTTTTGGTCCTGGTCGTGGAACTGTGGACCAGCTCTATACTCTGGGCAGGGTCCTTGAGGGTGCATGGGAGTTTGCCCAACCAGTCTACATGTGCTTTGTGGACTTGGAGAAGGCATTGGACCGTGTCCCTCGGGAAGTCCTGTGGGGAGTGCGCAGAGAGTATGGGGTTTTCGGACTGTCTGATTTTGGCGGTCCGCTCCCTGTATGATCAGTGTCAGAGCTTAGTCCGCATTACCGGTAGTAAGTCGGACACGTTTCCAGTGAGGGTTGGACTCCGCCAAGGCTGCCCTTTGTCACTGATTCTGTTCTTAACTTTTATGGACACAATTTCTAGGCGCAGTCAAGGCGTTGAGGGGATCTGGTTTGGTGGCTGCAGGATTAGGTCTCTGCTTTTTGCAGATGATGTGGTCCTGATGGCTTCATCTGGCCAGGATCTTCAGCTCTCACTGGATCGGTTCGCAGCCGAGTGTGAAGAGACTGGGATGAGAATCAGCACCTCCAAGTCCGAGTCCATGGTTCTCACCCGGAAAAGGGTGGAGTGCCATCTCCGGGTTGGGGAGGAGACCCTGCCCCAAGTGGAGGAGTTCAAGTACCTCGGAGTCTTGTTCACGAGTGAGGGAAGAGTGGATCGTGAGATCGACAGGCGGATCGGTGCGGCGTCTTCAGTAATGCGGACGCTGTATCGATCCGTTGTGGTGAAGAAGGAGCTGAGCCGGAAGGCAAAGCTCTCAATTTACCGGTCGATCTACGTTCCCATCCTCACCTATGGTCATGAGCTTTGGGTCATGACCGAAAGGACAAGATCACGGGTACAAGCGGCCGAAATGAGTTTCCTCCGCCGGGTGGCGGGGCTCTCCCTTAGAGATAGGGTGAGAAGCTCTGTCATCCGGGGGGAGCTCAAAGTAAAGCCGCTGCTCCTCCACATCGAGAGGAGCCAGATGAGGTGGTTCGGGCATCTGGTCAGGATGCCACCCGATCGCCTCCCTCGGGAGGTGTTTAGGGCACGTCCGACCGGTAGGAGGCCGCGGGGAAGACCCAGGACACGTTGGGAAGACTATGTCTCCCGGCTGGCCTGGGAACGCCTCGGGATCCCCCGGGAGGAGCTGGACGAAGTGGCTGGGGAGAGGGAAGTCTGGGCTTCCCTGCTTAGGCTGCTTCCCCCGCGACCCGACCTTGGATAAGCGGAAGAAGATGGATGGATAGATGGCTACAAGTGAGCTGATATGGAAATGAACCGGCAACAGTTAATGTTAGTTACTCACCGGCACCATCACTGGGACTGCAGGTTGAAGCAGAGGAAGAGGGGCGTGCTTCGTCATCTCTGTCGGTGCTTCTCCACGACACCTTTCTCTAACCTTCAGGTTATGTACGGCCTGAACATGTTTCAACGTGTTTGTTGTACTGCTCCCCTTACTGGAAAGTGACGCCTGGCAATAATTGCAGATAGCCGTTTCCTCCTCGTATTTCTTAGTAAAGTGAAGCCGTGCCTTGGAGCGTTTTCTCCGGTCCATTGTTGTTGCTGCTTCTGTATCTGCCGCCGAATGACTGAGGTAGGTAATTTCCTGTGACACGGGATTCGAATAAAGAACCAAATCTTTTTCTTTACTATAGTGGCTTCGATAACGGGAACCATTTCTCAAAAAGGGATTGGAATCCATGGAATCGGTTCTTTTCTTACCGGGAGAACCGGTTTTCGAACATCATCCCTGTGCGCGTCTATCATAATTTGCATATAAACATGCCCTTATTTCCCCAATATGCATATGTAAACACCCTTAATTCTGTAATTTGCACAGGTAAACACCCTTAATCCCCCATATAAGGGCACAAGAGAGAAAACACAAACAGATTACAGAAGAAAAATTCATATTATCCCGCGAGGGAAAACAATGTCAAAACGTAAGACTGCTGAGGTAGCCTAAAGCGTTCAAATAAATATTCGTCACTTTAGGCAAATAGGTATACATGTTCGTGAAATATGCGCTCCCTCCCTAGGACATGATATGCGGCATCTTGCAGTAGCAGCAAAAGCATTGCCATTGTGTGAGTTGAGTCTTTTAAAGGGGAACATTATCACAATTTCAGAATGGTTAAAACCATTAAAAATCAGTTCCCAGTAGCTTATTTTATTTTTCGACCTTTTTTTCAAAATTTTACCCATCACGCAATATCCCTAAAAAAAGCTTCAAAGTGCCTGAAATTTTAACCATCGTTATATACACCCGTCCATTTTCCTGTGACGTCACATAGTGATGCCAACACAAACAAACATGGCGGATAGAACAGCAAGTTATAGCGACATTAGCTTGGATTCCTCGGATTTCAACGGCTTAAGCGAAATTGAAGAAGAAACTGAAGCTATTGAGCCATATCGGTTTGAACCGTATGCAAGCGAAACCGACGAAAACGACACGACAGCCAGCGACACGGGAGAAAGCGAGGACGAATTCGGCGATCGCCTTCTAACCGACGATCGGTATGTGTTTGTTTTGAAGTGTTGTAATGTTTTTAAGCTAAATTATTGGTAAACACAGTTTATGTATAATAATTTACGTAAAATCGCAAGTAATGAATAAAGTTTGCATCAATTAATATATTCTGTAGACATACCCTCATCCGCTCTCTTTTCCTGAAAGCTGATCCGTCCAGTTTTGGAGTTGATGTCAGCAGGCCAGGGAAGCTAGGGTCGATATTCTTCTCTTGATCATCTTCGGTGGCATAAAGTTAAAGTTAAAAGTTAAAGTAGCAATGATTGTCACACACACACTAGGTGTGGCGAGATTATTCTCTGCATTTGACCCATCACCCTTGATCACCCCCTGGGAGGTGAGGGGGCAGCAGCGATTTAACCCCCAATTCCAACCCTTGATGCTGAGTGCCAAGCAGGGAGGTAATGGGTCCCATTTTTATAGTCTTTGGTATGACTCGGCCGGGGTTTGAACTCACAACCTACCCATCTCAGGGCGGACACACTAACCACTAGCCCACTGAGTAGGTAAGGGACGGTAGAAGCGGTGTGAGCCAAGACATCCAGGGGGTTTAGCTCGCTCGTCTGCGGGAACAAACTGCCGCCATTGCTTGCCGTGCTACCGAGGTCCTTTGTCCCTGAATGGCTCACACACTCCGGCAGATTCAATGGGGGTCTGGCGGCAGATTTCTTTGACTTTATCGTTGGAAATGCATCCGCTTTGAGTGTCGCAGGATATCCACACATTCTTGACATCTCTTATCGTAGCATAGCTTTCGTCGGTAAAGTGTGCTGAACAAACGACTGACCATTTTCGTCGGCTTTCCCCACACCCTCGTATTTTGAACAAATTTCGTCCAATATCTTGCCACTTTCGCATCTTTGGGCCACTGGTGCAACTTGAATCCGTCCCTGTTCGTATTGTTACATCCTCCGACAACCAGAGGTGGGTAGAGTAGCCAGAAATTGTACTCAAGTAAGAGTACTGTTACTTTAGAGATTTATTACTCAAGTAAAAGTAATGAGTAGTCACCCAAATATTTACTTGAGTAAAAGTAAAAATATGTTGTGAAAAAACTACTCAAGTACTGAGTAACTGATGAGTAACATACACACACATATCATATATATATATATATATATATATATATATATATATATATATATATATATATACACATACATTGATATATACAGTATATCATTTATATTTATTTATTTTGCCGTTTTTGTTTACATGTTAAAGGTGTTTTAATGAATATACATGCATGTTTAACACATATAGATTCCTTTCTTTCATGTTGACAAGAATATAAGTTGGTGTATTACCTGATTCTGATGACTTGCATTGATTGGAATCAGACAGCAGTGCTTAACGTCCACGTTTTCAAATGCAGGAGAAAAAAAGTTCCTCCTTTCTGTCTAATACCACATGAAAGTGGTTGGTTTCTGGTATCTTATTTGTCCAGCTTCCATATTCGTTTTCACACACTTTACAAGAAATACATTGGCGGCAAATTCCGTAGCTTGCTAGCTTGTTTGCGCTGGCTTTCGGAGACTCTTATTTTGAAAGCGCAGGCGCGATGGAGCGGCACTTTTATTGTGAAGACAGGAACTGTACAGTCAGTCTTTAGGCTTGTGACGGGATGTACGTTTGAAATAAAAAAGTGTCTTTTTTCCTTCACACTTTTGATTGATTGATTGAAACTTGTATTAGTAGATTGCACAGTACAGTACATATTCCGTACAATTGACCACTAAATGGTAACACCCCAATAAGTTTTTCAACTTGTTTAAGTCAGGTCATGTGACCGCCTGGCTCTGTTTGATTGGTCCAACGTCACCAGTGACTGCATCTGATTGGTGGAACGGAGTCAAACGTCACTAGTGACTGCATTTTATTGGTGGAACGGAGTGAAACGTCACCAGTAAGGCAGGCACTTTGAAGGTCTGTCTGACAGACCAAAACAAAGAAAGCGTGCATTAACAGATCGATAAAAATTAGTAGCGAGCTGAATGTAGATAAAAGTAGCGGAGTAAAAGTAGCGTTTCTTCTCTATAAATATACTCAAGTAAAAGTAAAAGTAAGTTGCATTAAAACTACTCTTAGAAGTACAATTTATCCCAAAAGTTACTCAAGTAGATGTAACGGAGTAAATGTAGCGCGTTACTACCCACCTCTGCCGACAACACACCGACGAGGCATGATGTCTCCAAGGTACGGAAAACAGTCGAAAAAACGGAAAATAACAGAGCTGATTTGATTCGGTGGATTGCTTCCCGATGTGACGTCACAAAGGTGTTTAATTCGCCAAAATTCACCCATTTAGAGTTCGGAAATCGGTTAAAAAAAAAAAAGGTCTTTTTTCTGCAACATCAAGGTATATATTGACGCTTACATAGGTCTGGTGATAATGTTCCCCTTTAAGTTCGCTGACCCATCAGACAGTCGGTCTCAGTCCGGTACCGCGCTCACACTTGACCAAACAAACCGTACCAGCAGAGCAAACGCACTCCCGTCCTTTTTACCCGGACCGGAAATGACAAGTGTGAACGCCTCTTGACTAGTTTTTGCCCCAGAGTGACCGGAGATGATAATCAATAGACTTCAGACCTTGACGATCCTGTTTTTGTTTTTTTATAGAAACTGTCCCAATCAGCTTTGTTTTAAGACCTGTGAATTATTCACCAGGTAATGTGTTGGTAAACACCCAACATGTTGGAGGCTAAAGTTGTATAGAAAAAAACCCAGCATAATGTTGGCACTATGCCACTAATAACAAGAGCTCCTTGGCAGAGGTAACCGATGAGTAATGCAAACAAACAAGTCACACAGCATGGTTTTTACTTCTCTTTATTTACATAGCGCAGAGTTACAACTGAATTCCTTTTCACCATTTTATTATAAATACACCACTCGATAAAATACATCCTTCAAACCCCCTGATGCATAACGAGAATAATACAACAAATGATTTAAAGGCGACCGCCCGTTCATATTTGCATCGTTTCAAACGTTAGCAAATCATGCAACTCGTCAAAAAAAGATATGAAAATAAAAGGATATATAGGCTGACTGGTTATGCTGCTTTACAAGGAAGATCTAGAAGATACGTTTGCGTGGGAAATAAAAATACCACGGCTGGTTGGCGAAGCCTGAGGACCGTTCTCAAAAGGAACAAAACGAGCGTTACGTTCATGGCTTTCAGCAGTGGTGCTCCAAAGTCCAAATATAGTACTTGTCATTACTTGTGACCCCTGGTCAGCATTTACAGTGACAGCATCAAATAATGTAGACCTGATCACAAAGTCCATCCTGCTTTCAGTCATGCAAGCACCGTCTTGTTCATAATAATACGCGGCAGCGTCCCAAAGTGTTGGTTCTTTTGTTTTTTTGCAGGCACTTTAAGGATTTCTAACATTGTGAGCGAGTTCGGGGTTAGTAGCGCATCTCACGGTAGTCACACGAGAGAATGAGTTTGGTACTTTTGCATAAATTCTAGTCCTAGTCCAGATGAAGTGCATGGGTCTCGAAACCAGGAGCAAAGGGAGAGGGACGATATCTGAAAAGGAGAAGATCGAACGTCAGGACTCGGGGGACACCGGAAAGACCATACTGCAGCGACTCTGTCCTCACTTACCATTCAGAGGTTCCGGACAGGCAGGGACTGGATTTCTTTGGTGTAAAGAGTCCAGCATGTCAGAAGGTGTTAATGCTCTTATTTTGGTAGGGTCCTCGGTCCAGTGTCGGTTTCCATTTGATGTAAATCCAGAGTGTTGTAAGTTGTTGAGTAACTGGCACAGAAGTGTGCAGCGCCACAGCCGAGTTGAGAAAAGTCCTTGATGCTTAGCGTTTTATTCGAAGAAGACGTTTTGAATGTCAGTCATCTTGCTGAGACTCCTTATTCTGCTCTGCTGTGTGGACTTTCTCTTTTTCAATATATTCCTTTTTCAACATCGACGACAATCAAAGACTATGTTCTGGCTTTTCGCATTAAATCTCCAACATGTACAAGCAAGGAAATGTACACTTGGAACATCTGGTGTAGATATATAGATAACATAAAAGTAAATACAAAGACTTGTTTAACTGCTAAAAAAAAATGAAATATCTAAAGTCTTGCAGCAACCATGCAGAGCGGAGAAATGGTAGTCTTAGGCATCTCGGTGGCTTTATTGTCCGTCCTTCCTTTCGCATCAGTATCGGCGGCCGTAGCCCGGCGAACTGTACGACGTGGAGGAGAAGGTTGTGGTGAAACTGGAACCTGTGGCATCAAAGCTTCCTCTTCTAGACCCCGACCGTGAGCCTGAGCGTGATCCAGTAGCAGAGCCAGAGCCGCTAACGCTGTAGGGACTGTAAAGGCCTTTGCTGGACTGGGATGAGGCTTCAAGGAGTCTGAGGCCGGTTCCCTCCTCTGTCATGCTTCTATCCAGCGCGTCCTTGTAGGAAATTTTAAGTTTTGTTTTTGGGCATGTGAGGTATTTTGAATGAGTGTTGACATCTCGCAACTTCTGTGCAGTGCGGGCATCTAAGGTGCCTTTTTTCAAGGCTTCATCCAATGAGACTCTGTTGGTGACGTCCGGTTCTATTAAACCACCAGTGAGGTACTGGACTTCCAGGAAGCGCTGGCCTGCCTCGTAGTACAACCAACCTTTCTTCAGAGCTTGGGCAGCTGACATTTTGATTTTGGTTCGAGGATCCTCAAATCCACCGCAGGCCTTCTGTGCAAGACTGATGCGGTCCACCATGATTTTATCTACGAGCCCTTTGTTCATTGCATCTGTAATAGAGAACTTCTCTCCAGTGTTTGGGTCAATGATGCCTCCAGTGCAAGCCTGAGCTTCCAGCAGCCTTTGACCGGTTATATTGTCGACAAGATTTCTGTGAATGGCCTCTGTTACAGACACCTTCTCCAGTGTTTCTGTGTCCAAGATTCCAGCCACAGGGCCACTTTCCTCGGTTGGGTCATTCCACGGGGCAGCTGATGTTTTTATGCTAGGCGCCGGACTCATGGCGTAAGAAGACGAAGAACCAAAGGAGGATGACCGTGATCTAACGCCACTGGAGTTTCCTGACAGCATGTCTGCAAATTCCGTAATAGACAGAGTTCCAGACCGATACTGATCCAGAGCTGACCTTTCAATCAGGCCACTCGAGATTGCATCATCGATATCGTACTGTCGACCGGACCGTCTGTCGATAATCTTAGATTTTACAACTCCATCAGATGAGGTGCTGGTAATTTCCTCCCACTCACATTCCTGCTCTGCCAGCTCTAAGTAAGTCTGGTGATCAATGAGGCCTTTCTGGTAGGCTTCATATACCGACATCTCTTTGCCTGTCTCTGGATCTACAATAACGACTCTACGTTTACGAACAGATGACTTGGATGACGTCTTCCTCTCTCGCTTCTTTTCCTTCAGCAGCAGAAGAGCGAGCCCTGTTTGTTGGTCTATCATACATCTCTCTATCAGCTGAAGGTAGGTGAGGTTTTCCTCCGTGTTGGGGTCAAAGAAGCCTTTGGTATCATCGGACGGGTCAGTGAGGATCTCGTTCATTTCCTGGTCAAAGAGGCCGCGTTCATACGCTGCTTCCACTGGCAAGCGATGGCTCTCTTGCGGGTCAATGATTCCACCTGTTGCGATCTGAGCCTCGAGCAGGCGGATGCCATGGTCCTTCAATATCAGGTCCTTCTTCATAGCCTGAAACAGTGAGATGACCTTGCCGGAATAGGGATCCTTGTAGCCTGTGACTGCTCTCTCCGCTGACAGCAGCTTATCTTTAAACTCTGGGCCGACAACACCCATCTTGACTGCCTCGTTGACATTTAGTTTGAGGTTTTTGATCGGGTCAATTACGTACCCTGTCGCGGCTTGGGCCTCAAGGAGCTCAAAAGCAGTTCCTGGTCTGATCATGTTCTTTTTCATTGCTTGGTAGATGGACAGGCGGTCTTTGCTGGATTCTACAAACACGCCAGCAATGCAGCTGGTACCCTGGAGGTATTTCTTAATGTCTCTACTAACTTCCTCTGGAGAGATTGTGCCCTCTGTGAGGCCGTTGTACGTCTTTTGGTCAATAATCTGAGAACGAAGCAGCTCATCCACTGTAATTTGTTTTCTGATACCCGGAAAGAGAAGATTTCTGTCCGCCAATGACAGAAGCCTCAACCCACTCTTTTTGTCAATTCGGCATCTTTTCAGCAGCTGAGCATAGGTCAAGTCCTCATCTGTTGTTGGGTCAATGTAACCTTGCACATCACCCGCAGGCTCAGATATTCTGTCCAATGTCTCCTTATTGATGTATCCACGCTGCATAGCAACATCTGAGGGGAGGCGGAAGTAGTATTCTGGGTCCATTAACCCCCCAGTGGCATTCTGGGCTTCCAAGAGCCTCAAAGCATAATCCTCTGGAATCAAATCCTTTTTCATTGCCTGGAAAAGAGAAATCAGTTTTCCACTGTATGGATCCTTGTAGCCGGTCACTGATCTCTCAGCTGAGAGAAGTTTGTCGTGAAGTTCAGGCCCCACCAGCCCCTTGCGCACAGCTTCATCCACTGTCAGAAGTTCATCTTTGACTGGATCTATAATGAATCCGGTTGCCGCTTGGGCCTCAAGGAGAGTTAGCGCAACTACCGGCTTAATCTTTCCATCTTTCATGGCTTGATAAATGCTGATCTTGGCGGGACTGTCTGACATAATGCCGGCAATACAACCAGTGCCAAAGAGATACTGTTTCACCGATGGCATTTCCATGATCTCGCTAATAGTCATTTTTTCCTGTTTCAAGAGATTGTACGTTTGCAAGTCAATAATTCGAGCGCTGTAAAGCTCCTCAATTGTGATTCTCCTTCTGATCACATCACATGACATGCCCTGCTCAGCCTTTTCAGACTCCCTTTGTTCGATAATTTCAATTATAATGACAAGCATTCTATCCTTTGTGATTCTCCCCAAGCGATACTGCTCCAGCAGGCGGTGCCTTTCCTCCTCTGGAAGCATGTTCGAATTCATGATTTCCCAGATGGTCATGCTCTTCCCTTCAAAGCTCTTGTGTGGGATCTCAATTTGAGCTTTACTAAGAGCCGCCTGGGCTTGCTCCTCTGTGCACTGATAGGACTTCTCGACAGGAGCGACCGTTTCAGCCTTTGACATTGGCAGGTAGAACAGACCAGACTTTGGATCTTTAACGCATTTCTCCATCAAATGCTTGTAAGTAACACTTTCATTATTGTTGGGATTGGTGAAGCATTGAACATCGCCAGAGGGTTCATCTAAAGAAGTGGCCATTTGTTTGCTTAAGAAGCCACGTTGAATAGCGACATCGGTGGGAACGCGGTGGCTACTTACTGGATCAATGATGCCTCCTGAATGAAGCTGAGCCTCCAGGAGTGGAATAGCATGCTCCCGCAGGACTAGCTCTTTCTTCAGAGCTTGGAACAGAGATATCTTATTGCCAGTATATGGATCTTTGTATCCCGTCACTGCTTTTTCAGCAGACAGAAGTTTCTCATGAAGCTCTGGGCCTACAGTTCCTGCCTTCACAGCATCATTCACAGAATATTTCATATTTTTGACAGGATCTGTTATGGAACCAGTTCCGGCTTGGGCTTCAAGGAGCGCAAGCCCAGTGTTTGGCTGCAAAATGTTATTTTTCATTGCCTGATATATGCTCAACTTTTCATTTGTTCCTTCCATTGCAATGGCGTCGATGCGCTCCGTGCCTTGCAAATACTTTCTGACCACATCATACTCACTCACTTCTTGAGGAGTTTTTGTGCCTTGTTGGAGCTCTGTGAATGTAGCCTTATCAATGATGTTGGCGTCCATCAACGACCTGGCAGTGACGGGTTCCCTGAGACCTTCAAAACAGGCCTTGTCTTTTGTTTGCGCTTCTTGTTCCTCAACCATTACCATCACCACCTTTATTAACTTCTCTATTGTCACATGGCCTGTTCTGTACTGACGAATCAGCTCAATTCTTTTCTCCTCCGTGATGTAGTGAGAGTTGATAATTTCCCAAATTGTGACCTTTTTCCCCTTGAAAGGCCCGTATCCCAGCTCCACCGCGTTCTGAGTCAAGGCCTCTTTTGTTTTGGCCTCGGTTATATGTAGATCTTCTTTGGGCTTTGCAGCCGTCTTTGATAGAGGCAGCAAAGGAAGTCCAGTGTCATTGTCAGACACACATTTCTTCATTAACTGCACATAGGTTGCATCCTCCTCTGTGTTTGGATCATAAAATACTTTTGTTTCATCAACAGTCTTGCTCAAAATCTTGTTGGTTTCCTCATCTAAATAGCCACGTTTGCAGGCAACCTCATGTGGTACACGATAGCTTTTAACGGGGTCAATAACTCCTCCGGTCGAGAGCTGTGCTTCTAGCAAGCGGACGCCTTGGTCTCTTTTGATCAGACCTTTGTTCATGGCTTCAAACAGAGAAACTGTTTTCCCGGAATAAGGATCTTTGTAGCCACTGACAGCTCTCTCAGCAGACAGCAGCCTCTCATGGAGTTCTGGGCCGACCAAGCCCGACTTGACCGCTTCATCGACAGGGACCCTCTCATTCTTGATAGGATCAATGATGAAACCAGTAGCTGCTTGAGCCTCAAGTAAATGAATGGCGGTCTCAGGCGAGATTAGTTCTTTCTTCATCGCTTGATAGAAAGCCATTTTCTCTTTGGTTTGTTCGTAAAACAGGCCGGCGATGCTTGGAGTTCCTTGGAGTGCTTTCTTCACAGGCTCCATCTCAGAGATCTCTTTGACTGTTATCTTGCCATTACTTAATTTGTTGAATACGTCTTTGCTGATAACCTTTGTGTCCAACAGCTCACTGGCCGGAACTGGAGCCCTCAACCCGTTCAACACATTTTCATTGCTCTTTTCCTTGTCCTCCACCACAGTGATGACAATTTTGATGATCTTCTCCACTGTGATTTTGCCCGTCTTGTACTGGCGAATCAGCTCTCGTCTTTGCTCTTCTGTAAAGTACTCTGAGTTGATAACCTCCCAAATGGTGACAGTCTTCCCTTTGAATCTGCCAAAAGGTACATTGACGCTTGATTTACTGAACACTTCTTTCATCTCTGCGTCAGTATATGTTCTGTCGCTTTGGGCAGCATCCTCTGTCACGGGTAGAATCATCAGGCCTGAGGCTGCATCCTTGGTGCACCTCTCCAATAGCTTCTTGTAGGTGAGGGGCTCCTGGGTGCTGGGGTCCATAAACAACTTGCAGTCTGCGAGTTGTTTATTTGTGTCAGCGTCAAACTGCCCTTGCTTGTAGGCGGTCTGCAGTGCTACTCTGTGACAATTAACGGGGTCAACAATGCCACCAGTTGCAAGTTGGACATCTAAGAATCTGTTGGCCTGTTCCTTCTCAATGAGTCCCTTTTTCATGGCCTCAAAAAGGGAGATTTTGTCACCGGTGTAAGGGTCTTTGAAACCAGTGGCTGCTTTCTCTGCAGAGAGCATTTTGTCATGGAGTTCAGGGCCAATCAACTCCTCCTTAACAGCCGCGTCTACAGAGAGGAGTCTGTTATTGAGGGGATCTACAAGGTAACCAGAAGCTGCTTGAGCTTCCAACAGCATTTTAGCAGTGTTGGGTGTTATCTTGTTTTCTTTAAGGGCCTGATAAACACTCATTTTCTCTTTAGATGGAGTCAAAATTCCACCAACAGCGCTCTGACCTTTAAGGCATGACTGCATCTTGTCTGTCTTGGCAAGGTCTTGCACAGAGACTTTCCCCTTTTTAAGTTTGTCAAATTCTTTTTTTGTCAGAATGCCAACGTCAAAGAGCCTCTCAGCAGGAACTTTCGCTCTTATTCCGTCAAAGGCCCAAGGAGACTCTTTCACACTATCAACCTCACCAGAGCCATTGTACGCATTATTTGTTGTTATCGCAGATGTCGCAGCGACTAACTGCTCCCCGGCACCCTTGTCAGTCTGGACCTCAATTTCTTTTGTTTTTGATGGACTTTCTTTGGACGCGACCTCAAGGCTGTTGAGTTTCTCTCTGAGCTTTTTGTTCTCCTCTCCCAAGAGTTTTTCCTGCTCATTCCTTTTCTTTTCAAGCACCTCCATTTCCTTCTGCTTCCTTTTCATCTCAGCCTCAGCCTCCTTTTGCTTCCGTAAAGCATCATCCATGATGGCCTGGAGCTTTTTCTTTTCTTCCTCTATCATCTTTTGCTGACGTTCCTGCTCCTCTTTGAGGGCTTTCGCCTTGCTCACTTCATCCTCAAACTGTTTCTCCAGCTTCTTTTTCTCGCCTTCAACCTCCCTTTCTCTTTTCAACAGCAGCTCCTTCTCAGTTAGGAAAGTCTGCTGAAGTAGGGCCTTCTCCTGCTCAATCTGCTCTTGTTGGGCAAGGGCCATCTAGTAAGAACAAGAACAGAGTCAGTAAAAGCAGCACATTATAAAACAATATATTGATTCATGTTACATTACCTCTTTGGATTTTTTCTGAAGCGTCTCTGAATCTTTTTTCAGCTTTTCCCTCTCCTTTTCAAGTGCAGCAATTGCTTGCTTGAGTTCGTCAGCTTCTCTCGTGCTTTGCAGCTCCTGACTCTTCAGCTTCTGCACGACAGTCGCTGTGGTTTTTTGTTCCGTTTCCTGAAGAAGAGCTTTGGCCTCATCCGCCTGCTTCCTGAACTTCTTTGCCTCCTCATTGGCTTTTGCTTGAGCATCGCTGAGCTCTTTCACCTTCAGTTTCAGTTTTTCCGCCTCGGCTGAAGCCTCTTGTTTTCTCTTTCGCTCAGCTTCAAGGGACTTTTGGAAGCCTTCTGTCTCCTTGTCAAGCCGCTGCTGGATCTGCTCTTTGTCCTCCAGGAGCTTTTTGGCCCTTTCCTGTGCCTGGTCCTTCTGCCTCTGGAGCTCCTCGGCCTCAGCCTTAAGTTTTGTAGCCTCCTGAATGGCCTGCAGCTTCTCCTTAAGCATTTTCTCTGCAAGTGCTCTCTGTTCAACCAAATCCGACTCTGCGATCTGTCTCTGTTTGGCTGCTTCTTCGGCCTCAGCGCTAAGCCGGGTTGCGTCCTCCGCCAACGTCTTCATCCTCTCAGCTTCATCTGCGAGTAACTTCTTTGAATTATCTTTGTCTTTTTTCATTAGACGCTTGTTCTCAATCTCAATTTTGATTTTAAGTTGAAGCAGCTCCTCCATTTGAATCCTAACTTTGGAGAGTTCGTCTTCCACCTGAGCCTTTTGTTTGACCGCGTCATTGACTTCGCCCTTAACCCGCTGGAGCTCCTGATCCAAAACAGACTTCTGCTTGTCGGTTTTATCTAGCTGCAGTTTGATTGTTGTCAGTTCTTTCTCCACTTGAGATTTCTGCTTGAGGGCTTGCTCGGCCTCTTTCTTGTGTTTGGCCATCTCAGCGTCAGCCTGCTGCTTTTGCTTCAGAGCGGCGCCTTCGGCTTCCGCTCGCTTGCTGGCCTCCACCTCTGCTTCTTTCCTCAGTTTCTCTGCATCTTTCTGAGCTTTGGCCTGCTTGGCGGCTTCATCCTCCGCAGCTTTTTTCTGTTTTTCTGCATCCTCTGCTTTCTGGCGGAGCAGCCCGGCTTCTTTCTCAGCTTTCTTCTTAGCCTTTTGAGCTTCCTGAGCAAGTTTCTTAGCATTCTCAAACTCCTCCTTCAACTTCTCCTGAGCGAGAGCGTCCGCCTCATTCTTGCTCAGAACCTTTTGAACTTTTTGTTCGGCTGCCATGCATTTCTGAGCAGCATCTTTCGCTAAAACCACCTGCTGCTCTGCTTCTTTCTCAGCCTTCTCTCTCTGTGTATTTGCTTCTGCTTGTTTCTTTTTCAAGCGTTCCACCTCCTCTTGAGCAGCTTTGCATTGTCGAGCTGCCTCTTCTTCCGCTGCCGTGATCCGCTTTACCTTCTCCTCAGCTTCTTTCCTCTTCTTCTCCTCCTCTGCAGCAAGTTGTTTCAATGTCTTGGCTTCCTTCTCAGCTTTGAGTTTGCTCTTCTGCGTCTCATCCGCGATCTCCTTTAGTTTCTTTAATTCGTTCTCTAAGTCTGATTTGTCTTTTGAAGCCTTCTCAAAGTGGATTTTGATTAAATGAATTTCCTCTTCCACAACTTTCCTTTGTCTGATGGTGTCTTCCACGATTGTCTTTTGTCGTTCTAGTTCAGAGTCAGACGAGCTCTTTAGATGCTCGATCTTCTCTGCAATGTCTTGTTTATGCTGAGTCGCCTGGTCCTCAAGTAGCTTCCTTTGATACGCTTCATCCTCAGCTTTTCTTTTCAGTCGTTCATTCTCGGCCTCTTTGGCCTTCAGCGCAATCTCAGCCTCCGTCTTGAGACGCGTCGCCTCGTTGATGGCGGCCAGTTTCTCTTTGAGAATTTTCTCGGCTTCAGCGCGTTGTTTGGCCGCCTCCTCCTCAGCAATCTGCCTCTGCTTCTTGGCCTCCTCTGCCACAGACCTCAGCCTGGCTGCTTCGTCTGCAAACTGCTTCATTTTCAGTGCCTCGGACTCCAGAAGCTGCTTGCTCTTCTCCGTGTTTGACATCGTCTCTTTCTCCGCTTTGTTCTTCATTCGGAGAAGTGCGTCCATTTCACTCCTAACCTTTGCCAGCTCCTCCTCCAGTTTTTTCCTCTCCACTTCAGTGGCGTTCACCTCGTTTTTCAGACGCTGGAGCTCTTTGTCTAGAAGGCTCCTCTGTTGTTCAGC
The DNA here is from genome assembly GCF_033978685.3 of Nerophis lumbriciformis. Classification (NCBI taxonomy): domain Eukaryota; kingdom Metazoa; phylum Chordata; class Actinopteri; order Syngnathiformes; family Syngnathidae; genus Nerophis; species Nerophis lumbriciformis. Next base: position 9,592,912 of record NC_084584.2, on the reverse strand, counting down.
ATGTTCAAAGTCGGCCTTCAGGCGAATGCATTCTTGTTCGGCTGACAGCTTCTGCTGCGCTATCTGCTCTGCAAAAGTCCTCTGTTTGTCCAGCTCCTTCTCTGCATTCTCCTTCTGTTTGAGGGCAGCTTCTTCGGCCTTTGCTCTTTTCTTGGCGTCCCGCTCTGCATCCACCTTCTGCCTCTCTGCCTCATCCTGAGCTTGACTTTTCCTTTGGGCTTCTTCCTCGGCTTGCAGCCTTAAACGGAGAGCCTCGTTGGCCTTCTGTCTCCATGTTTCCAGCTCTTTCTCTGCTTGCTCGCGAGCTTTGCTGGCTTCCTCTTGTTGTTTCCTGAGTTTCTCCGCTTCCTCTTGCAGCTGTAGAACTGTGCCCTGCTCCTTTTTGAGAGATTCCTCCAATTTAGTCGCCCTTTCAGTGAACGTTTTAGAGGTGCTCTGCAACTGTGCAGAGGCACTCTTCAATGCCACCTCCTCCACCACCTTGACCTGCCTGAGTTTCTCCTCCTCTGCCTGTTTCATACGCCTCTCTGCCTCTTCTGCCTGCATCTTGAATTTCTGCAGGTCCTCCAGGGCTTTCTGCTTCTGCTTGGCAGCCTCTTTTTCCGCCTCAGATTTGCGCTTCAGCTCGTCTTCTGCATTCTTTTTTTTCTGCGTCTCTTCGGCCACCTGCTTGCGAAGCCTCTCGGCCTCTTCCTGAGCAGCTTTGCGGAGCTTCTCGGCCTCACCGGCTCGGTCTCGGAGCTGCTGTAGCTCGCCATCAGCGGTGCTCTTCTGCTTGATCGTTGTCTCCAACTGAAGGCGAATTATGTGGATCTCCTCCTCGATCCTGGTGCGGCTGCTCAAAGCCTCCTCTAGCTGCTGGTTCTTGGACTTGATCTCTTGCTCCGACAGATTTTTCAGGTGGCTCAGCTCCTGTTGGATGTTCTGCTTCTGCTTATCGGCATCCACTGCAACATCTTGTCTCTTGCTGGCCTCCTCTTTCATCTTCAGCTTAAGTGTTTGGGCTTCCTGTTCGGCCTTTGCCACAGACTGAGCGTGGACCTCAGCCAGCTGCCTTTGTTTGTCTAACTCGGCCTGGATCGCCGCCAACCTCTTCCTTTCTTCTTCTTTCAGCTTTTCGGACGCTTTCTGCATTATTGAAAGCAAAGAAATGTTTTGAGGACATTTAAAGTTGCTGCAGGAAGACAAACATCACCGTCAAAAGGTTTTGCTTTTAAGGAAAATACTTAATTGAAATTACGGAACACACGACGTCTCCACAACATAAACATGCACTTTTCATATTAGAATATCATGGTGTAACCATTAAGGTGTGGACCTTTATGGAAGACTTTTCCTTGTTCTTACGTCTGATTGGACCAATGGGGAGCGCTGCATTCAATGGAGAGATGATTGACAGCTTAAAGGAAGGTTTAGCATTCAAAAGTGTTTAGTTTATTCAATTATTTTCTGTTATTAAGAATTACCACCCATGCTGAAGAACCAGTTCAGGCCTTTAAAGTCGGACTGAATGACTAATCAAATCCCAAACCTTCCCTTCAGTGCCGGATGGCGTGAATGATGCAGACTGAGAAGATCTTTTCAAATACCTGCGTCTTTGTGGTAAGCTCGCTGTCTTAAGTGTGTGATTCTTAATCATGGCGGCAAAGCACTGGCAAGCGGGTCAAAAGGATCAAACGTAACAAAACGTTAGATGTGAAAGTGAAAGTAGTCTGGAAAAAGAATTCAGATGAGCAGGCAAAAAAGAGCAAACAAGAGCCAGTGAATGACGACAGAAAATCAAGGGGGGGTAAAGTCCAAATAAAAACAGCCGAAAGAGCAAATTAGAGTGCGTGTGCATGCCTCACAAGTGTTGTCGCGGTGACGTGCTGCAACGCTGCAAAGACGCCCCACAGCCAATTGTGCCGTCAGCACGCCCTGATCGTATATCCTGACAGGACTTTACTACTTTTAACCTGAGGTTATCTTTGCTGGTAGCACACAAGCCAGTCTCTTTGTAGAGCACGGTCTCATTTTGTGCGCATATTTAAAAGAAAGGTATATGTCTTCTAATGGTTTTCTGCTGCGATTGCACCAGAACATACACCACACAACATTTAAACAAAAATCCTAATTATATTGAATAAAAACAGGTAGCAAAATTGGCAAAAAAAAAAGTTAGCATGCTAACAGTTAGCAAACAACGTTTGATGACTCAAAGGTGCACGGCTGAAAAATTTACTTAAAAAGTTGGTATGCTAGTTTCAAGTAAAAAGTTATATGATTGACTAAAAAGCTGGCATGCGAGCAGTTAGCATGTATCGGATCATATGACAAAATTGGCAAAAAAAATGTTTTAGCATCCTAAGATTAGCATGTTACAGTTAGCATATGTCACAGACCAGGTTTAATGACTCAAAGGTGTACGGCTGAAAAAATTATTTATAAAGTTGGTATGCTAATGTTAGCATGCTAACAGTTAGCAAGTGTCAAGTACAAAGTTATGTGATTGACCTAAAAGCTGGCATGCTAGCAGTTAGCATGTATCGGATCATATGACTGAGGCGGCAAAATTGGTACAAAAAAATGTAGCATGCTAAGATTAGCATGTTACAGTTAGCATATGTCACAGACCATGTTTAATGACTCAAAGGTGTACGGCTGAAAAATGTACCTAAAAGTTGTTATGCTAATGTTAGCATGCTAACAGTTAGCTAGTTTCAAGTAAAAAGTTATATGATTGACTAAAAAGCTGGCATGCTAGCAGTTAGCATGTATCGGATCATATGACTGGGGCGGCAAAATTGGCAAAAAAAATGTTTTAGCATCCCAAGATTAGCATGTTACAGTTAGCATATGTCACAGACCAGGTTTAATGACTCAAAGGTGTACGGCTGAAAATTTGACTTAAAAAGTTGGTACACTAATGTTAGCATGCTAACAGTTAGCAAGTGTCAAGTACAAAGTTATATGGTTGACCTAAAAGCTGGCATGCTAGCAGCTAGCATGTATCGGATCATATGACTGAGGCGGCAAAATTGGCACAAAAAAAATGTAGCATGCTAAGATTAGCATGTTACAGTTAGCATATGTCACAGACCAGGTTTAATGACTCAAAGGTGTACGGCTGAAAAATTGACTTAAAAAGTTGGTATGTTAATGTTAGCATGCTAACAGTTAGCAAGTGTGAAGTACAAAGTTATATGATTGACTAAAAAAGCTGGCATGCTAGCAGTTAGCATGTATCGGATCATATGACTGAGGCGGCAACATTGGCACAAAACAAATCTAGCATAATAAGATTAGCATGTTACAGTTAGCATATGTCACAGACCAGGTTTAATGACTCAAAGGTGTACGGCTGAAAAATTGACTTATAAAGTTTGCTTTCTAATCTTAACATGCTGGCATGCTAACAGTGACCAAAAAGTATGTATGGTTCGTGCTGATATCGAATCCGATTCACATCTGTATTGCATCGGAAGTTAAATGACTGTATTAGATGACTCGAAAACATGCCAGCGTGGTTGATGCCAACCCCTGGGGTACATTGTGGTCGTCTACAGCAACAGAGCGTAGTTACCTCGTCATCCTCCAGGCGGCGCCGTGCGTCGGCGATGAACTTGACGTACTGGCTGACGAGCGTCATCAGCTCGCTGTAGCGAGTCCTCAGAGTGACAAACTGCAAGAAACGCAGGGACAAGGTTTAGCCGCTAACATGCTACAGTTAGCATGTGGCACAGTACGACTGAAAACTGGCTTAAAAAGTTTGCTTTCTAATCTTGACATACTAGCAGGCTAACAGTTAGCATGTGTCATGTAACAAGTTTTATGATAGGGTAAATTGGCTAAAAAAAGTTACCATTTTAATGTTAGCATGCTAACCGTTAGCATGTGTCACGGACCAAGTTATATGATTGGCTAAAAAAGTTGGCATGATAATATTAGCATGCTAACAGCATGTGTTGGGGACCAATTTTATATGACTGAGGTGTACGGCTGAAAAATTAGCTTAAAAAGTTAGCATGCACAGCGCTCTAACAGTTAGCATCCATCAAATACAGAGTTATATGGTATAATTTAGCATGCTAACAGTGTCACGGACCAAGTTTTATGACTTTAAGGTGTACGGCTGAAAAACGTACTTAAAAAGTTGAAATGCTAACAGTTAGCCAGTGTCAAGTACCAATTAATATGATTGACTAAAAAGTATGCTAACAGTTAGCAGGTATGCAATTATATGACTGAGTCGCAATAATGACAAAAAAAATAGCATGCTACTTTTAGTTATATGACTCTAAGGTATACGGCTGAAAAATTAACCTAAAAGGTTGGCATGCTAATGTTAGCATGCTAACAGTTAACAAGTGTCAAGTACCAAGTTACATGATTGACTACAATGTTAGCATGCTAATGGTCAACAGGTACCAGGTTATATGACTTAGGCGGAAGAATTGGCCCAAAAAATTAGCACGCTGGTATTAGCATGTTAACATTAGCATGCTAACAAGTAGCATGTGTCATGGACCAAGTTATATGACTCCAAAGTGTACGGCCAGCATGCTAATGTTAGCCTGCTAACAGTTAGCATGTGTCATGGACCAAGTTGCATGATTGGGTAAAAACAAGTTAGCATGTTAGCAACACCTACCTCTTGGATGACGTCGTCCGACGCACACTCCATTTTGGCTTTCTTGACGGGCGAGGCGAGCGGGTCCCGCAGGGCCCTGTAGGTCAGAATCTGGAGCTCGTAGTCCTAAAAGAGGCGGCGGGGCGAGCATGAGTTTCTCAGGGACGGACTGGCAGGATTGTGCAAACTCACCTTGATGGAGTCGATGTAGTCCGTGGCGTTTTTCTGGCACTTGTTCATCTTGTCCTCGTTCTTCTCCACCTCGTCTAGAAGTTTCTGCGTGAAGTCAGGCGGATGTTAAAGTGCTAGATGTATTGTTAGCATGTAGCTCGCGTAGCTATGCTAGTGCTGCTAACCTCGCATGACGTTAAATGTGTTGTTAGCATGTAGCTCGCGTAGCTATGCTAGTGCTGCTAACCTCGCATGATGTTAAATGTATTGTTAGCATGTAGCTCGCGTAGCTATGCTAGTGTTGCTAACCTCGCATGACGTTAAATGTATTGTTAGCATGTAGCTCGCGTAGCTATGCTAGTGCTGCTAACCTCGCATGACGTCAAATGTATTGTTAGCATGTAGCTCGCGTAGCTATGCTAGTATTGCTAACCTCGCATGACGTTAAATGTGTTGTTAGCATGTAGCTCGCGTAGCTATGCTAGTGTTGCTAACCTCGCATGATGTTAAATGTATTGTTAGCATGTAGCTCAGTTATCATCATCGGTTATAATTGGTACCGGTATCGATTCCCAAGTAGCGGGAATTAAAGCAGCACTTAAATGGATTTGATTCATTTCAATGGAGACAATTTGCCAGCAGAGGGCGACATTGTCAATAAGCAGTGAGCATGGTTACCTAGGTGTGCCTAATCAATAGTCCAGAAGATACCTTCTCCTCCGCCAGCTGCTCCTTCAGCGCCGCCCCGTCTCCGACGGGTGCCGCCTGGATGGCCTCCTGGCGCCGGCGGGCCTCGGCCAGCCAGCGCGTGAGCCACTCGTAGCTGTCGCGGTACGACGCCATGCGGCGGCGGAGCAGCTCCAGCTCCTGCTGCCGGATCTCCAGCTGGGCCAGCACCGCCAGCCAGCGCTCCTGCAGGCCGCCCACCAGGTGGCGCTGGCGCTCCAGCTCGGCGTCGCGCTCGCTGTGGAGCCGCGTCATCTTGTCGTGGACGCCCGCCGCCCTCTTGAGCTCGTCCTGCAGCCGGTCGAACACCATCTGGTCCGCCTTCGCTTCGTTTTGCATTTTCTGCCAAAAGCGGACCTTGATCAGAACCAAAGAACTCCTAAAGAACCCGGCTTCGTACTTTAATCTGGCCGTCTTGGGAGTCCGCCTCCTTCTCATCCGCCGGCACTTTGTGGACGTCCAGCAGACGAGACTCGTAGCTCTGCAGCGTCTCCTCGGCGTCCTTGCTGCTCCTGATGACCACCTCCATGGCCTTCAGCCTGGGGAGAAGACAGAACTTAGCGCAGGTCTCACCCGACTGCCGGCGCCCAGAGAGCCGCACTTGTCCAGGTAGACGGACGACAGCCCGTAGACGTGGTCCATCTTCTTCTTGGTGGCCTCCAGCTCGGAGCGCAGCAAGGGGGCGGAGCTAGACGGCTGCGGGGACGCCAGAACCTCCTCGGTCTTGTCGGCGATGGCGCTCAGTTCTTTCCTCAGGCCTTCCAGCTCAGACTGGACCTTCTGCAGGCAAGAGACCAGACAGGAAGTCTTGAACTACAAGCCGCCAATATGCGCAAGTCGAACTGAAGCGCTAGCGTTAGCATGCCAACAGTTAGCAAATGTCACGTACCAAGTTATATGACTAAGGTGTACGGCTGCAATATTGGCTCGAAAAGTAAGCATGCTAACAGTTAGCATGCATCGAGTACCAAGTTGTATCATTGGCTAAATTGGCTAAGAAAGTTAGCATTTTAATGTTAGCATGCTAACAGTTCGCATGTGTCACCGACCAAGTTATATGATTGGCTAAATTGGCTATGAGGTGGCGACTTGTCCAGGGTGTACCCCGCCTTCCGCCTGATTGTAGCTGAGATAGGCTCCAGCGCCCCCCGCGACCCCGAAGGGAATAAGCGGTAGAAAATGGATGGATGGATGGATGTTAGCATGCGTCGAGTACCAAGTTGTATGATTGGCTAAATTGTCTAAAAAAGTTGGCACTTTAATGTTAGCATGCTAACAGTTAGCATGCGTCGAGTACCAAGTTGTATGATTGGCTAAATTGTCTAAAAAAGTTATATATGATTGGCTAAATTGGCTATGAGGTGGCGACTTGTCCAGGGTGTACCCCGCCTTCCGCCTGATTGTAGCTGAGATAGGCTCCAGCAATGGACAATGTTAGCATGCTAACAGTTAGCATGCGTCGAGTACCAAGTTGTATGATTGGCTAAATTGTCTAAAAAAGTTATATATGATTGGCTAAATTGGCTATGAGGTGGCGACTTGTCCAGGGTGTACCCCGCCTTCCGCCTGATTGTAGCTGAGATAGGCTCCAGCGCCCCCCGCGACCCCGAAGGGAATAAGCGGTAGAAAATGGATGGATGGATGGATGTTAGCATGCGTCGAGTACCAAGTTGTATGATTGGCTAAATTGTCTAAAAAAGTTGGCACTTTAATGTTAGCATGCTAACAGTTAGCATGCGTCGAGTACCAAGTTGCATGATTGGCTAAATTGTCTAAAAAAATTTAGCATTTTAATGTTAGCATGGGTCGAGTACCAAGTTGTATGATTGGCTAAATTGTCTAAAAAAGTTGGCACTTTAATGTTAGCATGCTAACAGTTAGCATGTGTCAAGAACCAAGTTGCATGATTGGCTAAATTGGCTAAAAAAGTTAGCATTTTAATGTTAGCATGCTAACAGTTCGCATGTGTCACCGACCAAGTTATATGATTGGTGAAATTCCTAAATTCCTTGCAATAGCTGGTCGAGAAAGGTTTTTCTTAAACTGTTCAACAATTTGCTCAGGCATTTGTTGACAAAGTGGTGACCCTCGCCCCATCCTTGTTTGTGAATGACTGAGCATTTCATGGAATCTACTTTTATAGCCAATCATGGCACCCACCTGTTCCCAATTAGCCTGTTCACCTGTGGGATGTTCCAAATAAGTGTTTGATGAGCATTCCTCAACTTTATCAGTATTTATTGCCACCTTTCCCAACTTCTTTGTCACGTGTTGCTGGCATCAAATTCTAAAGTTAATGATTATTTGCAAAAAAGTTTGAACATCAAATATGTTGTCTTTGTAGCATATTCAACTGAATATGGGTTGAAAATGATTTGCAAATCATTGTATTCCGTTTATATTTACATCTAACACAATTTCCCAACTCATATGGAAACGGGGTTTGTACTTGTGCAATGACAATAAAGTCATCCTATCCTACAAAATGATGATTAACTGATGTAAAGCAGCTAAAGTCAAGATGCTATCAGTTGACTGAGGAGCATTCAGACCTTCCACCACTTCTGCTCTTTCTTCATCTCACCATCTGCTCGCTGGTCTTCAGGGCGCAGGCTCTCAGCGGCTCCTTGTCGGCGAGCTGGCGCAGGCGAGTCACCGTTCGATTCTCGCAGCCCTCCAGCCTCAGGCGCAGGTCTTTGAGCTGGTTCAGGTGAGTCCTGCTCAGCGACTCGTCTCGCTCACCTGCTCCCGCCAGAAGAAAAGGAGGTTTTAACGTCTCATGAAAGCCAGTTTGACTCCGGATTGAAAGGGAATCAGCGGATTTAAACATGCCCGTCATTCAGGTTAGGTCAGGTGAGAGAGTCCACGCACAGGAAGTAGACGTCGTGGGCGCACAGGAAGTAGACGCCATGCTTGATTAGGTGTGCACGACGAGTGAGAAGACGCAGCGTGGATGAATGCACGAATACAAGACGGGCGCACAACAATCACAGACTTGGAGACGGTGCGAACAGGTGAGGAGGCCACACTCATAAATGTTGTTGACTTTAATTACTCGCAAGTATTTCATTCACAAATCTCAAATAAAATCTACAACAAATTTTGTATAATTTTTGTAGAAAGATAGAACGTAAAAATAAATACTACATAATTATTTTATCAACTTGTTTTTATTTATTTTTGTATTCATTTTTTTAAATTTCCTAATATAATAAATATTTTTTTTTTTTTCTAATTGCGGGGAATCGTCAATGCCGTAACCGCCATGGTAGGGATGGCTATTTGTTTACATTTTAAGCCATTTTAGTACCAAATGCGCTACTTAAAATTAGAATACATGCATTTGTAAAAAAAAAAAAAAATACTAATGGAAATACTTAAATTAAATGCAGTAAATAATAAAGTATTTAATTCAAGAATCTGAAATACATTCTAAAACAAATTTTGTATAATTTTTGCAGGAATACAGAATGTAAAAAAAATTACTACATAATTATTGAGGTTATTTTATTAACTTTTTTATTATTTGTGTTTATTCTTTTTTTTTAAATATTTGATTTTTTTTTGTTTTTAACATGATAAATAGATTTTTGTATTTTTTTTCTAATTGCGGGGGATCGTCAATGCCGTCACCGCCATGGTAGGGATGGCTATTTGTTTACATTTTAAGCCATTTTAGTACCAAATGCGCTACTTAAAATTAGAATACATGCATTTGTAAAAAAAAAAAAAAAACTACTAATGGAAATACTTAAATTAAATGCAGTAAATAATAAAGTATTTAATTCAAAAATCTGAAATAAAATCTACAACAAATTTTGTATAATTTTTGCAGAAAGACAGAACGTAAAAACATATTACTACATAATTCCTGAGGTTATTTTATTAACTTTTTTATTATTTATGTTTATTCTTTTTTTTTTTTTTTAATAATTTTTTTTGTTTTTAATATCATAAATAGATTTTTATATTTTTTTTCTAATTGCGGGAGATCGTCAATGCCGTCACCGCCATGGTAGGGATGGCTATTTGTTTACATTTTAAGCCATTTTAGTACCAAATGCACTACTTAAAATTAGAATACATGCATTTGTAAAAAAAAAAAAAAAAAAACTACTAATGGAAATACTTAAATTAAATGCAGTAAATAATAAAGTATTTAATTCAAAAATCTGAAATAAAATCTACAACAAATTTTGTATAATTTTTGCAGAAAGACAGAACGTAAAAAAAATATTACTACATAATTCCTGAGGTTATTTTATTAACTTTTTTTATTATTTATGTTTATTATTTTTTTTTTTTAAATAATTTTTTTTGTTTTTAATATCATAAATAGATTTTTATATTTTTGTTCTAATTGCGGGGGATCGTCAATGCCGTAATCGCCATGGTATGGATGGCTATTTGTTTACATTTTAAGCCATTTTAGTACCAAATGCGCTACTCAAAATTAGAATACAAGCATTTGTAAAAAAAAAAAAAAACTACTAATGGAAATACTTAAATTAAATGCAGTAAATAATAAAGTATTTAATTCAAGAATCTGAAATAAAATCTAAAACAAATTTTGTATAATTTTTGCAGGAATACAGAATGTAAAAAAAATGACTACATAATTCCTGAGGTTGTTTTATTAACTTTTTTATTATTCGTGTTTATTCTTTTTTAAATTGTTTTTAATATGATAAATAGATTTTTGTATTTTTTTTCTAACTGCGGGGGATCGTCAATCCCGTAACCGCCATGGTAGGGATGGCTATTTGTTTACATTTTAAGCCATTTTAGTACCAAATGCGCTACTTAAAATGAGAATACGTGCACATTTTTGTAAAAAAAAACAACCAAACTACTAATGGAAATACTTAAATTAAATGCAGTAAATAATAAAGTATTTAATTCAAAAATCTGAAATAAAATCTACAACAAATTTTGTATAATTTTTGCAGGAAGACAGAACGTAAAAAAATATTACTACATAATTCCTGAGGTTATTTTATTAACGTTTTAATTATTTATGTTTATTCTTTTTTTTTTTTTTTTTTTTTTTTTTTTTAAATATGATAAATAGATTTTCATATTTTTTTTCTAATTGCGGGGGATCGTCAATCCCGTAACCGCAATGGTAGGAATGTCTATTTGTTTACATTTTAAGCCATTTTAGTACCAAATGCGCTACTTAAAATTAGAATACATGCATTTGTAAAAAAAAAAAAAAAAAACTACTAATGGAAATACTTAAATTAAATGCAGTAAATAATAAAGTATTTAATTCAAGAATCTGAAATAAAATCTACAACAAATTTTGTATAATTTTTGCAGGAATACAGAATGTAAAAAAAAAAACTACATAATTCCTGAGGTTATTTTATTAACTTTTTTATTATTTATGTTTATTCTTTTTTTGTTTTTTTTGTTTTTGTTTTGTTTTTAATATGATAAATAGATTTTTATATTTTTTTCTAATTGCGGGGGATCGTCAATCCCGTAACCGCCATGGTAGGGATGGCTATTTGTTTACATTTTAAGCCATTTTAGTACCAAATGCGCTACTTAAAATTAGAATACATGCATTTGTAAAAAAAAAAAAAAAACTACTAATGGAAATACTTAAATTAAATGCAGTAAATAATAAAGTATTTAATTCAAAAATCAGAAATAAAATCTACAACAAATTTTGTACAATTTTTGCAGAAAGACAGAACGTAAAAAAATATTACTACATAATTCCTGAGGTTATTTTATTAACTTTTTTATTATTCATGTTTATTCTTTTTTCTTTTTTTTTTCTTTTTCTTTTTTTTTTTTAATATGATAAATAGATTTTTATATTTTTTTCTAATTGCGGGGGATCGTCAATCCCGTAACCGCCATGGTAGGGATGGCTATTTGTTTACATTTTAAGCCATTTTAGTACCAAATGCGCTACTTAAAATGAGAATACGTGCACATTTTTGTAAAAAAAAAACCTAACTCCAAATGGAAATACTTAAATTAAATGCAGTAAATAATAAAGTATTTAATTCAAAAATCTGAAATAAAATCTACAACAAATTTTGTATATTTTTTGCAGAAAGACAGAACGTAAAAAAATATTGCTACATAATTCCTGAGGTTATTTTATTAACTTTTTTATTATTTATGTTTATTCTTTTTTATTTTATTTTATTTTTTTAATATGATAAATAGATTTTTATATATTTTTTCTAATTGCGGGGGATCGTCAATCCCGTAACCGCCATGGTAGGGATGGCTATTTGTTTACATTTTAAGCCATTTTAGTACCAAATGCGCTACTTAAAATGAGAATACGTGCACATTTTTGTAAAAAAAAACAACTAACTACTAATGGAAATACTTAAATTAAATGCAGTAAATAATAAAGTATTTAATTCAAAAATCTGAAATAAAATCAACAAATTTTGTATAATTTTTGCAGAAAGACAGAATGTAAAAGAAAAATTACTACATAATTCCTGGGGTTATTTTATTACCTTTTTTATTATTTGTTTTCATTCTTTAAAAAAAAAAATTATTTAGTTTTTTAATTTTTATTATAATACATTTTTGCAGCAAAACAGAACATACAAAAAACGACTTGCTTGTCGTTACTCATAATTCCTGGGGTTGTTTTATTAATTTTTGTATTATTCGTTTGTATCCTTTTTTAGTTTTATTTCTATTAATTTTTTATTTTATTTACAAATGTAATAAATATAATTTTTTGGTATTTTTTTTATTTGGAGTCGGGATTGTTTTATTAATTTTCTTATTATTCATTTTTATTCTTTTTTTAAATTTATTTTTTTCATATTTTTATTCATTTTTTAAAAATTTACTAATGCAATAAATTGCTTTTTTTTGTATATTTTTTTTATTTGGGGTTGTTATGTACATTTTCCTATTATTCATTGTTATTCTTTTTTTTAGGGTTAGGGTTAAATCATAACTAAGTATTGAATTTAAAAAATTGAAATAAAATCCACAACAAATTTGTATGACTTTTGCAGCAAAACAGAACGTACCAAAAAACGACTTGCTTGTCGTTACTCATAATTCCTGGGGTTGTTTTATTGATTTTTGTATTATTCGTTTTTAATCCTTTCTTTTTATTTATTTTTTTAATTATTGTTTTTATTTATTTAGTTTTTATTATTATTTTTTTTAATTTTATTTACTAATATAATAAATATATATATTTTTATTTTGGAGGGGGGGTTGGCGTTGATTTATTAATTTTCTTATTCATTTTTATTCTTTAAAAAAAAAATGTTTTCGTTTATTTATTCATTTTTTTTAAATTTACTAATATAATAAATCACTTTTTTTGTATATTTTTTTATTTGGGGTTGGGGTTGTTATTTAAATGTTCCTATTATTCCTTGTTATTATTTTTTTGTTTTTGTTTATTTTATTTTATTTTATTTATTTTTTTATAGTTAGGGTTAAGTCATAACTAAGTATTGAATTAAAAATTTTTAAATAAAATCAAATTTTATATAATTTTTGCAGCAAAACAGAACGTACAAGAAACTACTTGCTTGTTGATACTCATAATTCCGAGGGGTCGTGAACACAACCCCGCTCTGCGTAACTGCCATTGGTGCATAATAAGGCCAGCAATAAAAGTAAATAACGCCATTGTGGATTTGGGTGGCATTGTGGATTTGGGTCTGAGTTGAGACGGGAAGACAGACTGGGACTGTGGGACACAGTGGAGAAAACGAGGACACGCGGGCACGGATGGAGGCGGCTTACCTGTCTTGGGCGGCACGTAGCCTGTAAGGTGAAGTCAACAGTCAGCTGATTGACCAATCACAGCGTGTGTGACCCACGGAGCGCTGACTAAGGTCTACAGAGGGTCTACAGAGGGTCTACAGAGTCGCGGGCAAGAGACCCACCTTGTTCGGCGGTGCTGACCAGCGTGTTGTAGTGCTGGTTGGACTTGTTGTAGCTGGACTCCACCTGCATGCGGTCCTCGGCTCCAAACGTCTGCGAGTCCTGGCTGTCCCTCAGGAAGTCCTGGTAGTGCAGCTCCAGGTTCCTCAGGGCCAGCCGGTACTCCTCCACCGTCAGGGTCTTGAACTGTCACACGGAGCGGGACTGTTCTGCTAAAGGACTTCATCAACAACGAGGACAACAACAAGGGCGTGGCGTTACCATAGAGACGTTCCAGGTGTTGATGATGTGGATGTCCCTCATGAGGTACTGCCAGGACAGGAGGCTCCTGAGGTCCACAAACAAGGTCTGCCACGTGGTCTGCAGCTTCTGCAGGTTGCCCTCCAGTCTGAGGAAGATGGAGATTTCATATAAGTCGGAGGTACTTCCTGCTAGCCTGGCTAACTTCCTGATAGCCTGGTTAACTTCCTGCTAGCCTAGCAAACTTTTGATTTTTCTATCTGTCTAGTTAACTTTCTAAAAGCCCGATTAACTTACCGGTTAGTCAAGCTCACTTCTTATTAGCCTGGCTAACTTCCGATTTTTCTATCTGTCTAGCTAACTTTCTAAAAGCCCGACTAACTTACCGGTTAGTCGAGCTCACTTCTTATTAGCCTCGCTAACTTCCGATTTTTCTATCTGTCTAGTTAACTTTCTAAAAGCCTGATTAACTTACCAGTTAGTCGAGCTCACTTCTTATTAGCCTGGCTAACTTCCGATTTTTCTATCTGTCTAGTTAACTTTCTAAAAGCCCGATTAACTTACCGGTTAGTCAAGCTCACTTCTTATTAGCCTGGCTAACTTCCGATTTTTCTATCTGTCTAGTTAACTTTCTAAAAGCCCGACTAACTTACCGGTTAGTCGAGCTCACTTCTTATTAGCCTCGCTAACTTGCGATTTTTCTATCTGTCTAGTTGACTTTCTAAAAGCCCGATTAACTTCCCGGTTAGTCAAGCTCACTTCTTATTAGCCTGGCTAACTTCCGATTTTTCTATCTGTCTAGTTAACTTTCTAAAAGCCCGATTAACTTACCGGTTAGTCAAGCTCACTTCTTATTAACCTGGCTAACTTCCGATATTTCTATCTGTCTAGTTAACTTTCTAAAAGCCCGATTAACTTACCGGTTAGTCGAGCTCACTTCTTATTAGCCTGGCTAACTTCTGATTTTTCTATCTGTCTAGTTGGCTTTCTAAAAGCCCGATTAACTTACCGGTTAGTCGAGCTCACTTCTTAGTAGCCTAGCTAACTTCCGATTTTTCTATCTGTCTAGTTAACTTTCTAAAAGCCTGATTAACTTACCGGTTAGTCGAGCTCACTTCTTATTAGCCTGGCTAACTTCCGATTTTTCTATCTGTCTAGTTAACTTTCTAAAAGCCTGATTAACTTACCGGTTATTCGAGCTCACTTCTTATTAGCCTCGCTAACTTCCGATTTTTCTATCTGTCTAGTTGACTTTCTAAAAGCCCGATTAACTTACCGGTTAGTCGAGCTCACTTCTTATTAGCCTAGCTAACTTCTTCGTAGTCTAGCTAGCATCCTACTGTAGTTGCCTAGCTAACGTTCTGGTTGTCTGGCTAACTTCTTTGTAGTCCAGCTAACTTCCAGGTAGCCTGGCCAACCGCTTGATTGCCTGGCTAACCTTCGGGTAGCTGGGATAACTTCCAGGTAGCCTGGCTAACTTTCTAGTAGCTAGGCCAACTCCTTAAAAGCCTGATTAACTTTTCGTAGTCTAGTTAACATCCTACTTTAGTTGCATAGCTAACTTTCTGATAGCCTGGCTTACATCCTGGTAGGCTGGCTAATTTTCTGATAGCCTGGCTAACTTTCGGGCAGCTTGGATAACTTCCATGTAGCCTGGCTAACTTTCTAGTAGTTAGGCCAACTTCTTAAAAGCCTGATTAACTTTTCGTAGTCTAGTTAACATCCTACTGTAGTTGCATAGCTAACTTTTTGGTAGCCTGGCTAACTTCCAGGTAGCCTGGCTAACCGCTTGATTGCCTGGCTAACCTTTGGGTAGCCTGGCTAACTTTCTAGTGGCCAAGCCAACTTCTAAAAAGCCTGATTAACTTTTAGTAGTTTCGGTAACATCCTACTGTAGTTGCCTAGCTAACTTTCTGGTTGCCTGGCTGACTTCTTTGTAGTCCAGCTAACATGCTACTGTAGTTGCCTAGCTAACTTTTTGGTAGCCTGGCTAACTTCCAGGTAGCCTGACTAATCTCCAGGTAGCCTGGCTTACCGCTTGATTGCCTGGCTAACCTTTAGGTAGCTTGGATAACTTCCAGGAAGCCTGGCTAACTTTCTAGTAGCTAGGCCAACTTCTTAAAAGCCAGATTAACGCTTCGTAGTCTAGGTAACATCCTACTGTAGTTGCATAGCTAACTTTCTGATAGCCTGGCTTACATCCTGGTAGCCTGGCTACTAACTTCAAGGTATCCTGGCTAATTTTCTGATAGCCCAGCTAACTTTCTAGTAGCTAGGCCAACTCTTTAAAAGCCTGATTAACTTTTCGTAGTCTAGTTAACATCCTACTGTAGTTGCATAGCTAACTTTTTGGTAGCCTGGCTAACCGCTTGATTGCCTGGCTAACCTTTGGGTAGCTTGGATAACTTTCTAGTGGCTAGGCCAACTTCTAAAAAGCCTGATTAACTTTTCGTAGTCTAGCTAACATCCTACTGTAACTTCAAGGTATCCTGGCTAATTTTCTGATAGCCTGGCTAACTTTCAGGGAGCTTGGATAACATCCATGTAACCTGGCTAACTTTCTAGTAGCTAGGCCAACTTCTTAAAAGTCTGATTAACTTTTAGTAGTCTCGGTAACATCCTACTGTAGTTGCCTAGCTAACTTTCTGGTTGCCTGGCTGACTTCTTTGTAGTCCAGCTAACATGCTACTGTAGTTGCCTAGATAACTTTTGGTAGCCTGGCTAACTTCCAGGTAGCCTGACTAATCTCCAGGTAGCCTGGCTTACCGATTGATTGCCTGGCTAACCTTTAGGTAGCTTGGATAACTTCCAGGTAGCCTGGCTAACTTTCTAGTAGCTAGGCCAACTTCTTAAAAGCCTGATTAACGCTTCGTAGTCTAGGTAACATCCTACTGTAGTTGCATAGCTAACTTTCTGATAGCCTGGCTTACATCCTGGTAGCCTGGCTACTAACTTCAAGGTATCCTGGCCAATTTTCTGATAGTCTGGCTAACTTTCTAGTAGCTAGGCCAACTCCTTAAAAGTCTGATTAACTTTTCGTAGTCTTGTTAACATCCTACCTGTAGTTGCATAGCTAACTTCCTGATAGCCTGGCTTACATCCTGGTAACTTGGCTAACTTCCAGGTATCCTGGCTAATTTTCTGATAGTCTGGCTAACTTTCTAGTAGCTAGGCCAACTCCTTAAAAGTCTGATTAACTTTTCGTAGTCTAGTTAATATCCTACTGTAGTTGCATAGCTAACTTTTTGGTAGCCTGGCTAACAGCTTGATTGCCTGGCTAACCTTTGGGTAGCTTGGATAACTTTCTAGTGGCTAGGCCAACTTCTAAAAAGCCTAATTAACTTTTCGTAGTCTAGCTAACATCCTACTGTAACTTCAAGGTATCCTGGCTAATTTTCTGATAGCCTGGCTAACTTTCAGGGAGCTTGGATAACATCCATGTAACCTGGCTAACTTTCTAGTAGCTAGGCCAACTTCTTAAAAGTCTGATTAACTTTTAGTAGTCTCGGTAACATCCTACTGTAGTTGCCTAGCTAACTTTCTGGTTGCCTGGCTGACTTCTTTGTAGTCCAGCTAACATGCTACTGTAGTTGCCTAGATAACTTTTGGTAGCCTGGCTAACTTCCAGGTAGCCTGACTAATCTCCAGGTAGCCTGGCTTACCGATTGATTGCCTGGCTAACCTTTAGGTAGCTTGGATAACTTCCAGGTAGCCTGGCTAACTTTCTAGTAGCTAGGCCAACTTCTTAAAAGCCTGATTAACGCTTCGTAGTCTAGGTAACATCCTACTGTAGTTGCATAGCTAACTTTCTGATAGCCTGGCTTACATCCTGGTAGCCTGGCTACTAACTTCAAGGTATCCTGGCTAATTTTCTGATAGCCTGGCTGACTTTCGGGTAGCTTGGACAACTTCCATGTAGCCTGGCTAACTTTTTAGTAGTTAGGCCAACTTCTTAAAAGCCTGATTAACTTTTCGTAGTCTAGTTAACATCCTACTGTAGTTGCATAGCTAACTTCCAGGTAGCCTGGCTAACTTTCTAGTAGCTAGGCCAACTTCTTAAAAGCCTGATTAACGTTTCGTAGTCTAGTTAACATCCTACTGTAGTTGCATAGCTAACTTCCAGGTAGCCTGGCTAACTTCCAGGTAGCCTGGCTAACTTTCTAGTAGCTAGGCCAACTTCTTAAAAGCCTGATTAACGTTTCATAGTCTAGCTAACATCCTACTGTAGTTGCCTATCTAACGTTTTGGTAGCCTGGCTAACTTCCAGGTAGCCTGGCTAACCGCTTGATTGCCTGGCTAACCTTTGGGTAGCTTGGATAACTTTCTAGTGGCTAGGCCAACTTCTAAAAAGCCTGATTAACTTTTCGTAGTCTAGCTAACATCCTACAGTAGTTGCCTAGCTAACTTTCTGGTTGCCTGGCTAACTTCTTTGTAGTCCAGCTAACATGCTACTGTAGTTGCCTAGCTAACTTTTTGGTAGCCTGGCTTACCGCTTGATTGCCTGGCTAACCTTTAGGTAGCTTGGATAACTTCCAGGTAGCCTGGCTAACTTTCTAGTAGCTAGGCCAACTTCTTAAAAGCCTGATTAACGCTTCGTAGTCTAGGTAACATCCTACTGTAGTTGCATAGCTAACTTTCTGGTAGCCTGGGTTACATCCTGGTAGCCTGGCTACTAACTTCAAGGTATCCTGGCTAATTTTCTGATAGTCTGGCTAACTTTCTAGTAGCTAGGCCAACTCCTTAAAAGTCTGATTAACTTTTCGTAGTCTCGTTAACATCCTACCTGTAGTTGCATAGCTAACTTCCTGATAGCCTGGCTTACATCCTGGTAACTTGGCTAACTTCCAGGTATCCTGGCTAATTTTCTGATAGCCAGGCTAACTTTCTAGTAGCTAGGCCAACTTCTTAAAAGCCTGATTAACTTTTCGTAGTCTAGTTAATATCCTACTGTAGTTGCATAGCTAACTTCCTGATAGCCTGGCTTACATCCTGGTAACTTGGCTAACTTCCAGGTATCCTGGCTAATTTTCTGATAGCCAGGCTAACTTTCTAGTAGCTAGGCCAACTTCTTAAAAGCCTGATTAACTTTTCGTAGTCTAGTTAATATCCTACTGTAGTTGCATAGCTAACTTCCTGATAGCCTGGCTTACATCCTGGTAACTTGGCTAACTTCCAGGTATCCTGGCTAATTTTCTGATAGCCTGGCTAACTTTCTAGTAGCTAGGCCAACTTCTTAAAAGCCTGATTAACTTTTAGTAGTCTAGCTAACATCCTACTGTAGTTGCATAGCTAACTTCCAGGTAGCCTGGCTAACTTCCTGGGAGACTGGCTCATGGACTGGTTAACCTTCTGGCTGACTCACCCGGCGACGCTGTTGACGGCGTCCTTGTTGGTGGGCGTGACCAGGAAGCAGACGGACGGCACCGACGCCTCGCTCCCCTCGCGGTTGAGCACCTTCCACTTGAACGGCTGAGAGTTGTTGAGCAGGGCGCACTCGTCGCCTCGGTGGACGGTGATCTGGCGGACGCATGCGTGAGCCGTGAGCGCCGTCTGCCAAAACGGCCGCCCGAGGTGCGACCTACCTCCATCTGCTTGAAGTCGCACGCCGCCTGGATGGGCAGTTTGCTCTTGATGGCGGTGGCGGGGTTGCGCGGCTTCAGCTGCACCACCGTCTTGGCGCGGCGCTTCAGGCCCTCCAGGTGAGTCCTGAACTCGCCCAGCTGCTCCTTCTCGTCCTGGACGCAAACAAGTCAGGAGGGCGGGGTTGGCGGATCAAAGTGCGGCCAAAAACGAACGGACTCACGGCGGCGTCCTGTAGGAGGTCCTCCAGCCGGGTGACGGTGGTGGTGCGCTCGCACGTGTACTTCCTCTTCATGGCGTCCTGCATCTTCTTCAGCTTGTTCTCCGCCTCTTTCACGTCAGCAAAAAACTGCGGCAGGAGAGGAACCATCAGAGAACTGACAAATGACCGGAGCACCACATTCTGGGTCCCCCTCCTCAAGGGCCCCCATGGACCAAATCTCGCCGGTCGTACGCAAAATCCAACCGTGCCACGTGACGGTACCTGGGTTTTTCAATGCCGAAAAATAAGTAAGGCTTTGCCTTTGAGATGCTATCGATTAGCATTAGCGATTTTACATGGCGATTTATCAGTTTGCATGTCCTCCCCGTGACTGCGTGGGTTCCCTCCGGGTACTCCGGCTTCCTCCCACTTCCAAAGACATGCACCTGGGGATAAGTTGATTGGCAACACTAAATTGGCCCTAGTGTGTGGATGTGAGTGTGAATGTTGTCTGTCTATCTGTGTTGGCCCTGCGATGAGGTGGCGACTTGTCCAGGGTGTACCCCGCCTTCCGCCCGATTGTAGCTGAGATAGGCTCCAGCGCCCCCCGCGACCCCAAAGGGAATAAGCGGTAGAAAATGGATGGATGGATGGATTTAAACTAAAATGCACGTTACAACCAACCTGGTGCGTAATAAGTGCAACACTTACAGTATTAACACTTTTTGGGCGCAACAAAAAAACACTACCGCCATCTAGCGTCTTGTACTTAACGCCGTACTCGCAAATGAGATAATCCAAATAAAGTCTACGCCCTCTGTTTCTAGGGTCCTTGAACGCACCACAGTTATGGGCAATGAGATGCAAACGCGAAACTTGAACACAACTTTCCACAAATATATTTTTGCCCTGTCGCCTCATGCTTGCGCCAAAATGTCGGTGCTCGTGTGTGATCTTTGATGGCTTTATGACGTCTGCGTTGAGTGGAACGAACCACGTCGTATTTTTGATATTCCTAATTTGATACTGATATACTGGTAGCCCGAACAATACGTCATTTTTAACCTTAACTTATTTTGTATTGTGGAATGGCAAACCCTCGTTGAAAACGCCATGTAAACTCACTAATGCTAATCAGTAGCATGTATATGGTGAATCCCATGTGAATTAGCATCGAGCTAGCGCGTTTGTTTGAATGCATTTCATTTATGTTGGAATACCACAGAGAAGTTATTTAGTGTGGCATGTAAGTTCTAGTGACATTTTTAATGTCTGCATGTTGACTTTTATTTTGCTGAAAAATCGAGCAAGAAGAGACGTTAGCAGTAGCAGAGCAGACCGCTTGTATCGGACCTACCGAACCTTAATCAGTTTTTTGGCTGATATCGGACCGGGACGCCCCTAGAAACGGGAAACAGAACCCCACCCTGAATTGGGAGTTTCTAGCCGCTAACTTGAGGCGAGCATGTACAGGGAGAGGAACCCTGACCCACAGGGACCCACAGGGACTCACAGGGACCCACAGGGACCCACAGGGGCCCACAGGAACCCACCTGGAAGTAGGCGGTGTTCTCCTTCAGGTGACTCTCGATGCAGCAGCACAGCTGAAGCATCCAACTCCACTGAGTCTGCAGAGCGGCGGTGAAAGCCTGCATCGGGACGACAACCGCCAAGGCAACGTCACCTGATGTTGACGAGGACTCGGGGACTGGGGGCGGGGACGTCCTACCTCTATGGTCTTCCTGGCGGGGTGTCCGTCTTTCAGCAGCTTGTCTCCCGACACCTGGACGCCGTTTGTCTTCTTCTCCCGCACCTCCAGCTCCCTCATTAGACCCTGAAAACAGGAGACGCCGCGTCACTGAGGGCCGCGAGCGAACATGTCCCCTAACCCCCCAACCGGGCGGGACCGAGGAGTTACCGAGTAGTTGTCCTTCTTGGCCGCCATGTTGGTGTTGCGCTCGCTCCAGTCGTAGTTGACCTCCTCTTCCTCCTTCTCGTTGAGCCACATCAGCTCCTTGGTGGCGGCGGTGACGAAGGCGTGGAGCTGGTCCAGGTAGCGAAGGCGGGCCTTAGAGGCGTTCTGAGAGCGGAGTATGAAGACCCGTTGTCAGAATAATTGCATCACAAAACTTTGTGTTACATTGAGTTCAGCTCGCCTTGTGAGCAGACAAAAGCTGTCTTTGATCCTACCAAGCAGAAGGCTTGTAAAACTCCACTGTGTGATCTACAAAGCGGAGAGGAAGGAGGGCCTGACTCCCCTCCAGGCACCTTTTCTTTGAACTGTTTTGTAATCAAAGGCGATGGCTGTTTACGACCCCCTTCCCTTAGAAACAGCTGTTGCCATGTAATCAGGGAAAGTCCAAATAAAAGAGGAGGCGTACAATCTTGGGACGACACCATACAAGTGTACAGTGTCTACGCGTTTCTCCTCATTGAGCCAAATTTAATTATGTCTGTTTAATTCCTTGCTTCTTGTCTTGTTTAATAAATATCATAAGTGTTTGAAGCTGACTCACCAGAAGCTTCCCGTACTGAAGTTCCAGTTGGCTCAGGTAGTCGCGGTAGGCGGCCTTACTCGCAGGTGAGATCTGACTCTGCGGCACAGAGGTGATAGGTCACACAAGGAGCGACAAGGACGCCAACGCTCAGAACAGTCGTCACCTCATCCGCCTTGGCCCGTTCGATCTTAGACCGGAACTCCTCCACGGACAGGTGCAGTCCGCGGTGGTTGCCCAGCTGGGACTCCACGGTGGGCAGGTCGGAGCCCCATTCGCCCTGGTCCACCCGCCGCTGGTTCTCCTCCACCCAGCCCAGCAGGTCCTGCACGTAGCGCAGCGTGACCTCGTCCAGCTCGGGCCGCAGCCGCACGGGGGCCTGCTGCAGGACGTGGGCCTGGTTGACAAGGGTCATGGGGATCTGGGTCATGGGGATCTGCGCCATGGTCACGCCCGACTTGAGGCGCAGGTTGTACTCGCTGCGGAGGTTCACCAGCCTCTCGTGGAGATGATACACCCTGCAGGCAGAAACGGTGTCTTAGGTACGCGGTCTCATGAGAAGAACCGGGTTGTTTATAAAAACAGAGATCTAAAATCCATCCATCCGTTTTGGTTCCCTAGTTGTGTGCTGTCAACTTGCAGCACTTCTCACATGCAGTTGTCTTCAGGGTTTGTTAGTGTTTTTGGCAAGTTGTTATGTTCGCGCATGTTAACTTTCTGGTAGCTTGGCTAACTTCCATTGTGTACTGTCAACTTGCAGCATTTCTCTCTACAGTTGTTTTTAAGGGTTTGTTAGTGTTTTTGGCAAGTTGTTAAGTTTGTGCATGTTGACTTCCTGGTTGCTGAAATAACTTCCTGGTAACTTGGCTAACTTCCATTGTGTCCTGTCAACTTGCAGCATTTCTCCCCTGCAGTTGTTTTGAGGGTTTGTTTGGCAAGTTGTTATGTTTGTGCATGCTAACTTCCTGGTTGCTGAGATAACTTCCTGGTAGCTTGGCTAACTTCTATTGTATACTGTCAACTTGCAGCATTTCTCACATGCAGTTGTTTTCGGAGTTTGTCAGTGTTTTTGGCAAGCTGTTATGTTCGCAAATGTTAACTTTCTGGTAGCTTGGCTAACTTCCATTGTGTACTGTCAACTTGCAGCATTTCTCTCTACAGTTGTTTTTAAGGGTTTGTTTGTGTTTTTGGCAAGTTGTTATGTTTGTGCATGTTGACTTCCTGGTTGCTGAAATAACTTCCTGGTAACTTGGCTAACTTCCGTTGTGTACTGTCAACTTGCAGCATTTCTCCCCTGCAGTTGTTTTGAGGGTTTGTTTGTGTTTTTTTGGCAAGTTGTTATGTTTGTGCATGCTAACTTCCTGGTTGCTGAGATAACTTCCTGGTAGCTTGGCTAACTTCTACTGTATACTGTCAACTTGCAGCATTTCTCACATGCAGTTGTTTTCGGAGTTTGTTAGTGATTTTGGCAAGTTGTTATGTTCACAAATGTTAACTTTCTGGTAGCTTGGCTAACTTCCATTGTGTACTGTCAACTTGCAGCATTTCTCTCTACAGTTGTTTTTAGGGTTTGTTTGTGTTTGTGGCAAGTTGTTATGTTTGTGCATGTTAACTTCCTGGTTGCTGAAATAACTTCCTGGTAACTTGGCTAACTTCCGTTGTATCCTGTCAACTTGCAGCATTTCTCACATGCAGCTGTTTTTAGAGTTTGTTTGTATTTTTGGCAAGTTGTTATGTTTGTGCATGTTGACTTCCTGGTTGCTGAAATAACTTCCTGGTAACTTGGCTAACTTCCGTTGTGTACTGTCAACTTGCAGCATTTCTCCCCTGCAGTTGTTTTGAGGGTTTGTTTGTGTTTTTTTGGCAAGTTGTTATGTTTGTGCATGCTAACTTCCTGGTTGCTGAGATAACTTCCTGGTAGCTTGGCTAACTTCTACTGTATACTGTCAACTTGCAGCATTTCTCACATGCAGTTGTTTTCGGAGTTTGTTAGTGATTTTGGCAAGTTGTTATGTTCACAAATGTTAACTTTCTGGTAGCTTGGCTAACTTCCATTGTGTACTGTCAACTTGCAGCATTTCTCTCTACAGTTGTTTTTAGGGTTTGTTTGTGTTTGTGGCAAGTTGTTATGTTTGAGCATGTTAACTTCCTGGTTGCTAATATAATTTCCTGGTAACTTGGCTTACTTCCGTTGTGTACTGTCAACTTGCAGCATTTCTCTCATACAGTTGTTTCCAGGGTTTGTTAGTGTTTTTGGCAAGTTTTTATGTTTGCGTATGCTTACTTCCTGGTTGCTGAGATAACTTCCTGGTAGCTTGGCTAACTCCCGTTGTGTACTGTCAACTTGCAGCATTTCTCACATGCAGTTGTTTTTAGGGTTTGTTAGTGTTTTTGGCAAGTTGTTATGTTCTCGCATGTTAACTTACTGGTAGCTTGGCAAACTTCCATTGTGTACTGTCAACTTGCAGCATTTCTCTCTACAGTTGTTTTTAGGGTTTGTTTGTGTTTTTGGCAAGTTGTTATGTTTGTGCATGCGAACTTCCTGGCTGCCTTGCTATCTTCCAAGTAGCCTGGCTAACTTTCATTGTAAACTGTCATCTAGCAGCATTTCTCACATGCAGTTGTTTTCAGGGTTTGTTAGTGTTTTTGGCAAGTTGTTATGTTCACGCATGTTAACTTACTGGTAGCTTGGCAAACTTCCATTGTGTACGGTACTGTCAACTTGCAGCATTTCTCTCTACAGTTGTTTTTAGGGTTTGCTTGTGTTTTTGGCAAGTTGTTATGTTTGTGCATGCTAACTTCCTGGTAGCTGAGAAAACTTCCTGGTAGCGTGGCTAACTTCCGTTGTGTACAGTCAACTTGCAGCATTTCTCACATGCAGTTGTTTATAGAGTTTGTTTGTATTTTTGGCAAGTTGCTATGTTTGTGCATGCTAACTTCCTGGTTGCTGATATAACTTCCTGGTAGCTTGGCTTACTTCCGTTGTGTACTGTCAACTTGCAACATTTCTCTCATACAGTTGTTTCCAGGGTTTGTTAGTGTTTTTGGCAAGTTTTTATGTTTGCGCATGCTAACTTCCTGGTTGCTGAGATAACTTTCTGGTAGCTTGACTAACTCCCGTTGTGTACTGTCAACTTGCAGCATTTCTCACATGCAGTTGTTTTTAGGGTTTGTTTGTGTTTTTGGCAAGTTGTTATGTTTGTGCATGCTAACTTCCTGGCTGCCTCGCTATCTTCCAGCTAGCCTGGCTAACTTTCATTGTATACTGTCAACTAGCAGCATTTTTCTCATGCAGTTGTTTTCAGGGTTTGTTTGTGTTTTCGGCAAGTTATGTTTGTGCATTCCTGGTTGCTGAGATAACTTCCTGGTAGTTTGGCTAACTTCCGTTGTATACTGTCAACTTGCAGCATTTCTCACATGCAGATGTTTTCAGGGTTTGTTGGTGTTTTAGGCAAGTTGTTATGTTCGCGCATGTTAACTTTCTGGTAGCTTGGCTAACTTCCATTGTGTACTGTCAACTTGCAGCATTTCTCTCATACGGTTGTTTTAGGGTTTGTTTGTGTTTTTTGGAAAGTTATTTTGTTTGCGCATGCTAACTTCCTGGTAGCCTGGCTAACTCCCTGGTAGCTTGGCTAACTTCCATTGTGTACTGTTAACTTGGAACATTTCTCTCATGCAGTTGTTTACAGGGTTTGTTTGTCTTCTTGGCAAGTTGTTAACTTCCTGGAAACTCGGCTAACTTCCTGGTTGCCGAGATCACATTCTGGTAACCTGGCCAGCTTCCATTTTGCGACGTCAACTTGCAACATTTTCCTCATGCAGTTGTTTTCAGGCTTTGCTTGTGGTTTTGGCAAGTTGTTATGTTCGCGCATGTTAAGTTTCTGCTTGGCTGACTTCCGTTGTGTACTGTTAACTTGGAACATTGCTCTCATGCAGTCATTTACAGGGATTGTTTGTGTTATTGGCAAGTTGTTAACTTCCTGGAAACACGGCTAACTTCCTGGCTGCCGAGATAACTTCCTGGTAACCTGGCTGACTTCCATTTTGCGACGACAACTTGCAACATTTTCCTCATGCAGTTGTTTACAGGCTTTGCTTGTTTTTTTGCAAGTTGTTATGTTCTCGCATGTTAACTTTCTGGTAGCTTGGCTAACTTCCATTGTGTACTGTTAACCTGGAACATTGCTCTCATGCAGTCGTTTACAGGGATTGTTTGTGTTATTGGCAAGTTGTTAACTTCCTGGAAACTCGGCTAACTTCCTGGCTGCTGAGATAACTTCCTGGTAACCTGGCTAACTTCCATTTTGCGACGTCAACTTGCAACATTTTCCTCATACAGTTGTTTTGAGGGTTTGTTTGTGTTTTTGGCAAGTTATTTTGTTTGCGCATGCTAACTCCCTGGTAGTTTGGCTAACTTCCACTTTGTGTACTGTTAACTTGGAACATTGCTCTCATGCAGTTGCTTACAGGTTTTGTTTGTCTTCTTGGCAAGTTGTTAACTTCCTGGAAACTCGGCTAACTTCCTGGTTGCCGAGATCACTTTCTGGTAACCTGGCTAGCTTCCATTTTGCGACGTCAACTTGCAACATTTTCCTCATGCAGTTGTTTTCAGGCTTTGCTTGTGTTTTTGGCAAGTTGGTATGTTCGCGCATGTTAAGTTTCTGGTAGCTTGGCTGACTTCCCTTGTGTACTGTCAACTTGCAGCATTTCTCTCATGCAGTTGTTTTCAGGCTTTGTTTGTGTTTTGGGCATATGCTGTATGACTAGAAAAGAGGTACGTTGCTCAGTTGCTTTAATTAAATAATTGTTGGCATAATTTTTTTCACGTATTTGACAATTGAAAAAAAGTGTATCTTCTATTACTATCGGCTGTGATTGGTCTAGGAACTAAAATAGGGTTGATTTTCATAAAGAGGGTAAATAATGTGACTATTTCCTGGTACCTGCGGTACATCTGCTCGGCCTGAAGGTGGCGCCCGTCCTTCAGCGTCTGAACGTCGTTGAAGAGGAAGCGAATCATCCCCTCCGCCTTTTCCAGATCCGCCTCCACCTCGGCCGTGTGCTGCAGGGGCTTGCCCGCGTTTAGCATCCGCACGTCCTGCAAACGGCCACACCCCCCCCACACGTGATGTCACTTCCTGCTGCGGGCCCGGCAGAGGAGGAAGTCTCACCGTCTGCAGCAGCGTCTCCGCCTGGTTGAGCTGCTCCTCGCACACCCCCGACTCGGTCTGGACCTTGCCCACGATCCTCTGGAGGCGCTCCAGCCTGCAGGGGCGGGACAAGAGGGAGACATGAGAGACGGCGGGCGGCGGCGGGAGGAGGCGGAGCACTCACTCCATCTTCCGGCGGGTGTGGAAGCAAAAATCGTAGCCCTGTTGCATGAACGCCATGATCTAAAATAGTCGCTCTTGTGCTTTTTTTCTCTGGTTTTGTTTGCGTGTCGCGGATGGCAGTCAACCGTGTCATGAGTTTCCCTTTTGGGTGTGGCCGTGAGTCATGCGGAGAAACCCATGACTCGGGTCTTTTTAGGGGGCGGGACTTGCCTCTCAAACTCCGTCCTCAGGAGCCGCTCGCGCTCCAAGATGGCCACGTGCAGCCGACCCCACTCCTTCTCCACGTCCAGCGGGTGGTGGCCCGGCGGCACCTTGACGTGTCCCGCTTGGACCGCGCCCTGCGAGACAGGCGAGGGGGGAGGAGTCACAGTCACAGGCGTGCTTTGGAAGAGGCGGAGTCCTGGACCCACCTCGAAGGACTTGAAGATGTGCTTGGAGCGGTTCTTGTCCGCCTCCTTGGCGGGGAGCTCCGTCTCCTTGAACTTCAGGAACTGCCGCCAGAGAACCTGCGGGGGGAACCTCAGCAGAGTTAGTCGCGCCCCCGCGTGTGTGACGAGTGGCGCCGCCGTCACGCACCTCGATCTCCTCGTAGCTGCTGGGGAACTTGCGCTCCTCGAAGACCAGGATGTGGTGTCGCATCCACTGCAGGAGCATGGTGACCAGCTCGTAGTACTCCTGCCAGCGCAGCTCCAGCTCCTACGCACAAACATCTCTTTTTTTAGAGAAGACCTTTGCCTTGCAATCGTGCATATCATTTTATGCTAAAGACTCGATAGGACAGACGTAGCCTGATGGACTAGAACATACAAGAGCATGCCTATCTAGTCTCTCCTCTCTAGTCTGTCTGACTAAAGATGTCCAACTAGTCTGTATTCTCCGTAGCCTGTCAAACTAGGGCTGTCCTATCTATTCTCCTATCTTGTCTGTTAAACTAGGGCTATCCTATCTGGTCTGTCAAACTGCAGATGATCTATCTAGTCCGTCTCCTATCTAGTCTGACTAAAGATGTCCTATCTAGTCTGTATTCTCCATAGCCTGTCAAACTGGGGCTGTCCTATCTATTCTCCTATCTTGTATGTCAAACTATGGCTGTCCTATCTGGTCTGTCAAACTGCGGGTGTCGTATCTAGTATGTATTCTCCGTAGCCTGTCAACTAGGGCTGTCCTATCTATTCTCCTATCTTGTCTGTCAAACTAGGGCTGTCCTATCTGGTCTGTCAAACTGCAGTTGTCGTATCTAGTCCGTCTTCTATCTTGTCTGTCGGACTAGAGATGCCCTATCTAGTCTGTATCCTACGTAGCCTGTCAAACTAGGGCTGTCCTATCTAGTTTGTCAAACTACAGATTCCCTATCTGGTCTGTCTCCTATCTAGTCTGTCGGACTAGAGATGCCCTATCTAGTCTATATCCTACATAGCCTGTCAATCTAGGGCTGTCCTATCTAGTTTGTAATGCCCTATCTAGTCTGTATCCTACGTAGCCTGTCAAGCTGTCCTATCTAGTTTGTCAAACTACAGTTTCCCTATCTAGTCTGTCTCCTATCTAGTCTGTCAGACTAGAGATGCCCTATCTAGTCTATATCCTACATAGCCTGTCAATCTAGGGCTGTCCTATCTATTCTCCTATCTTGTCTGTCAAACTAGGGCTGTCCTATCTGGTCTGTCAAACTGCAGTTGTCATATCTAGTCCGTCTTCTATCTAGTCTGTCGGACTAGAGATGCCCTATCTAGTCTGTATCCTACGTAGCCTGTCAAACTAGGGCTGTCCTATCTAGTTTGTCAAACTACAGAATCCCTATCTAGTCTGTCTCCTATCTAGTCTGTCGGACTAGAGATGCCCTATCTAGTCTATATACTACATAGCCTGTCAATCTAGGGCTGTCCTATCTAGTTTGTAAAATTACAGAGACCCTATCTAGTCTGTATCCTACGTAGCCTGTCAAACTAGGGCTGTCCTATCTAGTTTGTCAAACTACAGATTCCCTATCTAGTATGTCTCCTATCTAGTCTGTCAGACTAGAGATGCCCTATCTAGTCTATATCCTACATAGCCTGTCAATCTAGGGCTGTCCTATCTAGTTTGTAAAATTACAGATGTCCTATCTAGTCTGTATTCTCCGTAGCCTGTCAAACTAAGGCTGTCCTATCTATTCTCCTATCTTGTCTGTTAAATTAGGGCTATCCTATCTGGTCTGTCAAACTGCAGATGATCTATCTAGTTCGTCTCCTATCTAGTCTGTCTGACTAAAGATGTCCTATCTAGTCTGTATTCTCCATAGCCTGTCAAACTAGGGCTGTCCTATCTAGTTTGTCAAACTACAGATTCCCTATCTCGTCTGTCGGACTAGAGATGCCCTATCTAGTCTATATCCTACATAGCCTGTCAATCTAGGGCTGTCCTATCTAGTTTGTAAAATTACAGATGCCCTATCTAGTCTGTATCCTACGTAGCCTGTCAAACTAGGGCTGTCCTATCTATTCTCCTAACTTGTCTGTCAAACTAGGGCTGTCCTATCTGGTCTGTCAAACTGCAGTTGTCGTATCTAGTCCGTCTTCTATCTAGTCTGTCGGACTAGAGATGCCCTATCTAGTCTGTATCCTACGTAGCCTGTCAAACTAGGGCTGTCCTATCTATTCTCCTATCTTGTCTGTTAAACTCGGGCTGTCCTATCTGGGCCTGTCAAACTGCAGTTGTCGTATCTAGTCCGTCTTCTATCTTGTCTGTCGGACTAGAGATGCCCTATCTAGTCTGTATCCTACGTAGCCTGTCAAACTAGGGCTGTCCTATCTAGTTTGTCAAACTACAGATTCCCTATCTAGTCTGTCGGACTAGAGATGCCCTATCTAGTCTATATCCTACATAGCCTGTCAATCTAGGGCTGTCCTATCTAGTTTGTAAAATTACAGATGCCCTATCTAGTCTGTATCCTACGTAGCCTGTCAAACTAGGGCTGTCCTATCTAGTTTGTCAAACTACAGATTCCCTATCTAGTATGTCTCCTATCTAGTCTGTCAGACTAGAGATGCCCTATCTAGTCTATATCCTACATAGCCTGTCAATCTAGGGCTGTCCTATCTAGTTTGTAAAATTACAGATGCCCTATCTACTCTGTATCCTACGTAGCCTGTCAAACTAGGGCTGTCCTATCTAATTTGTCAAACTACAGATTCCCTATCTAGTCTGTCTCCTAATCTAGTCTGTCAGACTAGATATGCCCTATCTAGTCCATATCCTACATAGCCTGTCAATCTAGGGCTGTCCTATCTAGTTTGTAAAATTACAGATGTCCTATCTAGTCTGTATTCTCCGTAGCCTGTCAAACTAAGGCTGTCCTAACTATCTTCCTATCTTGTCCGTCAATCTGGGGCTGTCCTATCTGGTCTGTCAAATGGCAGATGTCCTATCTAGTCTGTCTCCTACCTAGTCTGTCAGACTAGAGATGCCCTATCCAGTCTGTATCCTATGTAGCCTGTAAAACTAGGGCTGTCCTATCTAGTTTGTCAAACTACAGATTTCCTATCTAGTTTGTATTCTCCGTAGCCTGTCAAACTAGGGCTGTCCTATCTATTCTCCTATATTGACTGTCAAACTAGGGCTGTCCTATCTGGTCTCTCAAACAGCAGATGTCCTATCTAGTCAGTCTCCTACCTAGTCTGTCAGACTAGAGATGCCCTATCTAGTCTGTATCCTACATAGCCTGTCAAACTGCAGGTGTCCTATCTAGTCCGTCTCCTACCTAGTCTGTCAGACCAGAGATGCCCTATCCAGTCTGTATCCTACGTAGCCTGTCAAACTAGGGCTGTCCTATCTAGTTTGTCAAACTACAGATTCCCTATCTAGTACGTCTCCTATCTAGTCTTTCAGACTAGAGATGCCCTGTCTAGTCTATATCCTACATAGCCTGTCAATCTAGGGCTGTCCTATCTAGTTTGTAACATTACAGATGTCCTATCTAGTCTGTATTCTCCGTAGCCTGTCAAACTAAGGCTGTCCTAACTATCTTCCTATCTTGTCCGTCAATCTAGGGCTGCCCTATCTGGTCTCTCAACAGCAGATGTTCTATCTAGTCAGTCTCCTGCTTAGTCTGTCAGACTAGAGATGCCCTATCCAGTCTGTATCCTATGTAGCCTGTAAAACTAGGGCTGTCCTATCTAGTTTGTCAAACTACAGATTTCCTATCTAGTTTGTATTCTCCGTAGCCTGTCAAACTAGGGCTGTCCTATCTATTATATTGTCTGTCAAACTAGGGCTGTCCTATCTGGTCTCTCAAACAGCAGATGTCCTATCTAGTCAGTCTCCTACCTAGTCTGTCAGACTAGAGATGCCCTATCCAGTCTGTATCCTATGTAGCCTGTCAAACTAGGGCTGTCCTATCTAGTTTGTCAAACTACAGATTTCTTATCTAATCTGTCTCCTATCTAGTCTGTCAGACTAGTGATGCCCTATCTAGGCTATATCCTACATAGCCTGTCAATCTAGGGGTGTCCTATCTAATTTGTAAAATTACAGATGTCCTATCTAGTCTGTATTCTCCGTAGTCTGTCAAACTAAGGCTGTCCTAACTATCTTCCTATCTTGTCCGTCAATCTAGGGCTGTCCTATCTGGTCTGTCAAACGGCAGATGTCCTATCTAGTCTGTCTCCTACCTAGTCTGTCAGACTAGAGATGCCCTATCCAGTCTGTATCCTATTTAGCCTGTCAAACTAGGGCTGTCCTATCCGGTCTGTCAAACTGCAGGTGTCATATCTAGTCCGTCTCCTACCTAGTCTGTCAGACTAGGGATGCCCTATCCAGTCTGTATCCTATGTAGCCTGTCAAACTAGGGCTGTCCTATCTAATTTGTCAAACTATAGATTTCTTATCTAATCTGTCTCCTATCTAGTCTGTCAGACTAGAGATGCTTTATCTAGTCTATATCCTACATAGCCTGTCAATCTAGGGCTGTCCTATCTAGTTTGTAACATTACACATGTCCTATCTAGTCTGTATTCTCCGTAGCCTGTCAAACTAAGGCTGTCCGAACTATATTCCTATCTTGTCGGTCAATCTAGGGCTGTCCTATCTGGTCTGTCAAACGGCAGATGTCCTATCTAGTCCGTCTCCTACCTAGTCTGTCAGACTAGAGATGCCCTATCCAGTCTGTATCCTATGTAGCCTGTAAAACTAGGGCTGTTCTATCTAGTCTGTCATACTAGAGCTGTCCTATCTAGTCTGTCATAGCAGAGCAGTCCTATCTAGTCAGTCATACTAGAGCAGTCCATTCCAGTCTGTCATACTAGCGCAGTCCTAACTAGTCTGTCATACTAGAGCTGTCCTATCTAGTCAGTCATACTAGCGCAGTCCTATCTAGTCTGTCAGACTAAAGCAGACCTATTTAGTCTGTCATACTAGAGCAGACCTATCTAGTCTGTCATAGTAGAGCAGTCCTATCTAGTCTGTCATACTAGGGCAGTCCTATCTAGTCTGTCATACTAGTGCAGTCCTATCTAATCAGTCATACTAGAGTAGTCCTATCTAGTCTGTCATAGCAGAGCAGTCCTATCTAGTCAGTCATACTAGAGCAGTCCTTTCCAGTCTGTCATACTAACGCAGCTCTATATAGTCTGTCATAGTAGCGCAGTCCTATCTAGTCAGTCAGACAAGACCAGTCCTATCTAGTCTGTCATAGTAGAGCAGTTCTATCTAGTCTGTCATAGTAGCGCAGTCCTATCTAGACTGTCATACTAGTGCAGTCCTATCTAGTCAGTCATAGTAGAGCAGTTATATCTAGTCTGTCATACTAGAGCAGTCATATCTCGTCTGTCATAGTAGAGCAGTCCTATCTAGTCTGTCATAGTAGAGCAGTCCTATCCAGTCTTAGTGGTGAAGATGTGTCTAGCCCCGCCCCTTCAGTGATCCTGCCAGTAGAGGGTCACCAACAGGAAGTTGAGGACTCACGTTGGCTTTGACGGCGTCCTGAGCGGCGGGAACCCGAGGCATGACATCATAGAGCGAGGACACGTAGGTGATGATGGACTTCTCGTCAGGGTGAGGCACGTCCACGTCTGCAACACACCACACCATGTGACTTTTACCTCAGGCACATCCTCCGCCTCCTCACCTTCTGGGTCCAGCAGCCTGGTCACACCCAGCTCCCGCTCCGCCACGCTGAAGGCCTGTTCCAGGTTCTTCTGGTTGCTCTGCCGGCCCACCTGGTCCAGGTCCACCAGGCCCGGTCTGAGGACAGCACTTTGTAGTCATGGAGATCCAACATGGCCACCGAGGGTGACATTTTGTGTCTTTGTGGTGTTTGGAGGTGCGCTTCTTTACGTAAACTGTGTCATGTTTAGAGGTGCGCTTCTTTACGTAAACTGTGTGGTGTTTAGAGGTGCGCTTCTTTACGTAAACTGTGTGGTGTTTAGAGGTGCGCTTCTTTACGTAAACTGTTGTGTTTACGTAAACGGTGTGGTGTTTAGAGGTGTGCTTCTTTACGTAAACTGTGTGGTGTTTAGAGGTGCGCTTCTTTACGTATACTGTGTGGTTTCTAGAGGGGCGCTTCTTTACGTAAGCTGTGTAGTGTTTACGTAAACTGTGTGGTGTCTGGAGGTGCGCTTCTTTACGTAAACTGTGTGGTGTTTAGAGGTGCGCTTCTTTACGTAAACTGTGTGGTGTTTAGAGGTGCGCTTCTTTACGTAAACTGTTTGGTGTTTACGTAAACGGTGTGGTGTCTAGAGGTGCGCTTCTTTACGTAAACTGTGTGGTGTTTAGAGGTGCGCTTCTTTATGTAAACTGTTTGGTGTTTACGTAAACTGTGTGGTGTCTAGAGGTGCGCTTCTTTACGTAAACTGTGTGGTGTTTAGAGGTGCGCTTCTTTACGTAAACTGTGTCATGTTTAGAGGTGCGCTTCTTTATGTAAACTGTGTGGTGTTTAGAGGTGAGCTTCTTTACGTAAACTGTGTGGTGTTTAGAGGTGCGCTTCTTTACGTAAACTGTGTGGTGTTTAGAGGTGCGCTTTTTTACGTAAACTGTGTGGTGTTTGGAGGTGCACTTCTTTTCGTAAACTGTGTCATGTTTAGAGGTGCGCTTCTTTACGTAAACTGTGTGGTGTTTAGAGGTGCGCTTCTTTACGTAAACTGTGTGGTGTTTAGAGGTGCGCTTCTTTACGTAAACTGTTGTGTTTACGTAAACGGTGTGGTGTTTAGAGGTGTGCTTCTTTACGTAAACTGTGTGGTGTTTAGAGGTGCGCTTCTTTACGTATACTGTGTGGTTTCTAGAGGGGCGCTTCTTTACGTAAGCTGTGTAGTGTTTACGTAAACTGTGTGGTGTCTGGAGGTGCGCTTCTTTACGTAAACTGTGTGGTGTTTAGAGGTGCGCTTCTTTACGTAAACTGTGTGGTGTTTAGAGGTGCGCTTCTTTACGTAAACTGTTTGGTGTTTACGTAAACGGTGTGGTGTCTAGAGGTGCGCTTCTTTACGTAAACTGTGTGGTGTTTAGAGGTGCGCTTCTTTATGTAAACTGTTTGGTGTTTACGTAAACTGTGTGGTGTCTAGAGGTGCGCTTCTTTACGTAAACTGTGTCATGTTTAGAGGTGCGCTTCTTTATGTAAACTGTGTCATGTTTAGAGGTGCGCTTCTTTATGTAAACTGTGTGGTGTTTAGAGGTGCGCTTCTTTACGTAAACTGTGTGGTGTTTAGAGGTGCGCTTCTTTACGTAAACTGTGTGGTGTTTAGAGGTGCGCTTCTTTACGTACACTGTGTGGTGCTTAAGAGGTGCGCTTCTTTACGTAAACTGTGTGGTGTTTGGAGGTGCGCTTCTTTACGTAAACTGTGTGGTGTCTAGAGGTGCGCTTCTTTACGTAAACTGTGTGGTGTTTAGAGGTGCGCTTCTTTACGTAAACTGTGTCATGTTTAGAGGTGCGCTTCTTTACGTAAACTGTGTCATGTTTAGAGGTGCGCTTCTTTACGTAAACTGTGTCATGTTTAGAGGTGCGCTTCTTTACGTAAACTGTGTGGTGTTTGGAGGTGCGCTTCTTTACGTAAACTGTGTCATGTTTAGAGGTGCGCTTTTTTACGTAAACTGTGTGGTGTTTGGAGGTGCACTTCTTTACGTAAACTGTGTCATGTTTAGAGGTGCGCTTCTTTACGTAAACTGTGTCATGTTTAGAGGTGCGCTTCTTTACGTAAACTGTGTCATGTTTAGAGGTGCGCTTCTTTACGTAAACTGTGTCATGTTTAGAGGTGCGCTTCTTTACGTAAACTGTGTGGTGTTTGGAGGTGCGCTTCTTTACGTAAACTGTGTGGTGTTTGGAGGTGCGCTTTTTTACGTAAACTGTGTGGTGTTTGGAGGTGCACTTCTTTACGTAAACTGTGTCATGTTTAGAGGTGCGCTTCTTTTCGTAAACTGTGTGGTGTTTGGAGGTGCGCTTCTTTACGTAAACTGTGTGGTGTTTAGCGGTGCGCTTCTTTACGTACACTGTGTGGTGCTTAGAGGTGTGCTTCTTTATGTAAACTGTGTGGTGTTTGGAGGTGCGCTTCTTTACGCAAACTGTGTGGTGTTTAGAGGTGCGCTTCTTTACGTAAACTGTGTGGTGTCTAGAGGTGCACTTCTTTACGTAAACTGTGTGGTGTTTGGAGGTGCGCTTCTTTACGTAAACTGTGTGGTGTTTGGAGGTGCGCTTCTTTACGTAAACTGTGTCATGTTTAGAGGTGCGCTTCTTTACGTAAACTGTGTGGTGTTTAGAGGTGCGCTTTTTTACGTAAACTGTTTGGTGTTTACGTAAACTGTGTGGTGTCTAGAGGTGCGCTTCTTTACGTAAACTGTGTCGTGTTTACGTAAACGGTGTGGTGTCTAGAGGTGCGCTTCTTTACGTAAACTGTGTGGTGTTTAGAGGTGCGCTTCTTTACATAAACTGTTTGGTGTTTACGTAAACTGTGTGGTGTCTAGAGGTGCGCTTCTTTGTGTAAACTGTGTGGTGTTTAGAGGTGCGCTTTACGTAAACTGTGTGGTGTCTAGAGGTGCGCTTCTTTACGTAAACTGTGTCGTGTTTACATAAAAGGTGTGGTGTCTAGAGATGCGTTTCTTTACGTAAACTGTGTGGTGTTTAGAGGTGCGCTTCTTTACGTACACTGTGTCATGTTTACGTAAACTGTGTGGTGCTTAGAGGTGCGCTTCTTTACGTAAACTGTGTCATGTTTAGAGGTACGCTTCTTTACGTAAACTGTGTGGTGTTTAGAGGTGCGCTTCTTTACGTAAACTGTGTGGTGTTTAGAGGTGCGCTTCTTTACGTAAACTGTGTGGTGTCTAGAGATGCGCTTCTTTACGTAAACTGTGTGGTGTTTAGAGGTGTGCTTCTTTACGTAAACTGTGGTGTCTGGAGGTGCGCTTCTTTACGTAAACTGTGTGGTGTTTCGAGGTGCGCTTCTTTACGTAAACTGTGTGGTGTTTAGAGGTGCGCTTCTTTACGTAAACTGTGTGGTGTTTAGAGGTGCGCTTCTTTACGTAAACTGTGTCGTGTTTACGTAAACTGTGTGGTGTTTAGAGGTGCGCTTCTTTACGTAAACTGTGTGGTGTTTAGAGGTGCGCTTCTTTACGTAAACTGTGTTGTGTTTACGTAAACTGTGTGGTGTTTAGAGGTGCGCTACTTTACGTAAACTGTGTGGTGTTTAGAGGTGCGCTTCTTTACGTAAACTGTTTGGTGTTTACGTAAACTGTGTGGTGTCTAGAGGTGCGCTTCTTTACGTAAACTGTGTCGTGTTTACGTAAACGGTGTGGTGTCTAGAGGTGCGCTTCTTTACGTAAACTGTGTGGTGTTTAGAGGTGCGCTTCTTTACGTAAACTGTTTGGTGTTTTTCGTAAACTGTGTGGTGTTTAGAGGTGCGCTTCTTTACGTACACTGTGTCATGTTTACGTAAACTGTGTGGTGTTTAGAGGTGCGCTTCTTTACGTAAACTGTGTGGTGTTTGGAGGTGCGCTTCTTTACGTAAACTGTGTGGTGTTTAGAGGTGCGCTTCTTTACGTAAACTGTGTGGTGTTTGGAGGTACGCTTCTTTGCGTGTCACCTGTGTTTGTGTATGATGGCGTTGAAGAGCTTGCCGTCTCGCCAGTTGCTGGTGAAGTTGTCGCAGCGCAGACCCGGGTATCCCTCCACCATCCTCTGGGACCACAGCAGCAGGCGCTCTTTGGCCGTCATGTCGTCCGACTGGCCGTTGACTTGGATGTCGGAGATCTGCGTGGAAGGGAAGGTGTACCTAATGAAGTGGCCTGCCGGCGGTCGTGTTTCACATGTGAGTCACTGGGGAAACCACAACTCCAGCAGATGTTTCCAGCACACAAACCACAAAAGTCAGGAGAAGTGAGTCACTAATCATCTTTTTTTCTCCCCCAAAGCTGGTGTGGGTATCTGCGGAGGAATGTTGGCTTGGTGTTTTTCCAGAAGCTCCGCGAGCTAATTCCAAATGTTTTCCTTTGCAGATGAGCCACGCACAAAAACTTCACGTATAAAAAGCGAGTGTTTGTTTGCAGTCGGATGCATGCAGGGTCCTGGGTGTTTGTTTTGCCCAGCTTTACGTGCCACAAGGGTGGGGTTTGCGGCATAAGCAGCAGGATGCACTGCAACAATGTCAGGAAATCTACTTGTTTTCTTTCTTTTTTTACTACTTTTAATTTTTTGGGGTTAAAAATCCATCCTTTTTCTTATTCCAAAAAATAATTTGGGCCTAAATTAATAATTTTCAGAAACAAAAATGGAAAAAAGGACGAAAAAATAGCAAGACTGCAGTATTATTGGCCACTAGGGGGCTCAAAGCAATCAGAATGTGCTGTTCAGTATCGTGGCCTCTGATTGGCTCAGCTCCTAACAGCATGACTATATTGGAATAAAGGTGTGTAAAGGTGACTAAATGGGGACATTTTATGTCCACACCGTCCTCATGTTGTTGAAAAAGTTAATTTTATTTAATTTTTTATGCTCTAGCAATGAACATTTTCCATTTATAATGGACAAAGAACCAACTAACCATGATAAATTGTCATGGTTTTGAATTTTATTTTTTACAGGTTTACATTTCCATAAAAAAAGAAGAAAAAAAAAAATTATATATAAATGTTTTTTAAATATATTAAATTATTATTAAAAAATATTTTAAACAGATAAAGGATTCATTCAAATTCACAGCTACACGTATGTACAATAAAATATATATATATTTAAAATAACATTATTAGGTAAAATAAACTTACATTTAGTTTATTAAATAAAGTTCAATAAAGTATACAAATAAAATAAAATAAAAATGGGTTAAAATTTAATTTAAAAATGTATATAATAAAGTAAGGAAATAAATAAAGATGTATTTTATTTTATAAAGTTAAATTAAATGTGGAAAATAAATGAAATAAGAATGGGATACAATTAAATGAAAAAAGAAATATAATAAATACAACATTTTATGTATTAAATAAAAGTAAATAAATGGCATCAAATGAAATATATTAACATTTAATTTAATAGATAAGGTTAAATAATGACAAAAATACAATGAAAAATTAAGTAACTTAATTTATTTTACAAAAATAAAATCATATAAAAATGGGATAAAATGAAATTAAAAAAAGAAATATAATTAAGTAATAACATAAACATTTAATTCATCAAGTAACGTTAAATGAAATGCAAAAATTAAATAAATATAATAAAGTAATAAAATAAAGTCACGTTTAATTTATTAAAAAAGCTAAGGTACAAAGTTAAAAAATATATATAAATGGGATGAAATAAAATAAAAAATATAGAAAATAACCTAATATGTAATCTAATATATAAAATATCCAGTCTATAAAAGTCAACGTAAATGAACATTCCTAATAGTGCCGCATATATATATATATATATATATATATATATATATATATATATATATATATATATATATATATATATATATATATATATATATATATATACACACACACACACACACAGGTAAAAGCCAGTAAATTAGAATATTTTGAAAAACTTGATTTATTTCAGTAATTGCATTCAAAAGGTGTAACTTGTACATTATATTTATTCATTGCACACAGACTGATGCATTCAAATGTTTATTTCATTTAATTTTGATGATTTGAAGTGGCAACAAATGAAAATCCAAAATTCCGTGTGTCACAAAATTAGAATATTACTTAAGGCTAATACAAAAAAGGGATTTTTAGAAATGTTGGCCAACTGAAAAGTATGAAAATGAAAAATATGAGCATGTACAATACCCAATACTTGGTTGGAGCTCCTTTTGCCTCAATTACTGCGTTAATGCGGCGTGGCATGGAGTCGATGAGTTTCTGGCACTGCTCAGGTGTTATGAGAGCCCAGGTTGCTCTGATAGTGGCCTTCAACTCTTCTGCGTTTTTGGGTCTGGCATTCTGCATCTTCCTTTTCACAATACCCCACAGATTTTCTATGGGGCTAAAGTCAGGGGAGTTGGCGGGCCAATTTAGAACAGAAATACCATAGTCCGTAAACCAGGCACGGGTAGATTTTGCGCTGTGTGCAGGCACCAAGTCCTGTTGGAACTTGAAATCTCCATCTCCATAGAGCAGGTCAGCAGCAGGAAGCATGAAGTGCTCTAAAACTTGCTGGTAGACGGCTGCGTTGACCCTGGATCTCAGAAAACAGAGTGGACCGACACCAGCTGGACTGCTGCTGAGTGGTCCAAAGTCATGTTTTCTGACGAAAGCAAATTTTGCATTTCCTTTGGAAATCGAGGTCCCAGAGTCTGGAGGAAGACAGGAGAGGCACAGGATCCACGTTGCCTGAAGTCTAGTGTAAAGTTTCCACCATCAGTGATGGTTTGGGGTGCCATGTCATCTGCTGGTGTCGGTCCACTCTGTTTCCTGAGATCCAGGGTCAACGCAGCCGTCTACCAGCAAGTTTTAGAGCACTTCATGCTTCCTGCTGCTGACCTGCTCTATGGAGATGGAGATTTCAAGTTCCAACAGGACTTGGCGCCTGCACACAGCGCAAAATCTACCCGTGCCTGGTTTACGGACAATGGTATTTCTGTTCTAAATTGGCCCGCCAACTCCCCTGACCTTAGCCCCATAGAAAATCTGTGGGGTATTGTGAAAAGGAAGATGCAGAATGCCAGACCCAAAAACGCAGAAGAGTTGAAGGCCACTATCAG